>NC_091566.1:25575516-25588016 GCF_042767895.1 Penaeus vannamei | reverse complement strand
TTTAATACGTTTTATCGCTATTATATACTTCTATTCATTTTTTTTGAGTGAATGAAAATAAGCGACATTTTCCATTCAAGAATAATCAAGCGACCAAAAAGGAGGCTTTGTAGGCTATCGTTCCCCGGGCTGAGACGAGGAGCGACGGGCCAGAAAACCCGAGTCGGTTGCGAAGGAAGCCCAAGCTCTCTTCTGTAAGGGTGGCGTTAATATACTTGATAGAGCTGAGGATGGGGAGCGGCGGCCACGACCTTGGATGGGTTGCAAGCGCAGAAGTAGCGGGAGGAGATAAGAAATCGAATCCTTTTGGGTCATCTTAAAAGGTTTTAACGCCTTTTCACGCCGATCAGCGTAACATTTGGTGTACTGGCATGTTGTAGATGTAGTCGGGCGGGGGGGGGGGGGGGTTCCCAACAGACAACACAGTTTGTAATTAGTCGTGGTACTCAAAAAGAAGAAATCTTGGCGTTTTGTGCGCATGCCATGTACCTTAAGTTTCATAATGGTCTCACTGGGTGTCATGATTGTTCCTGAACATTCTTCTAAGGTGAAAAATGGCCTCACTCTGGTCTATGTATTCAAAACCTACCACGATTGCCTGTGACACACATGAGGTTTCAGACAGCGTGCGAGTATATTCTGATGTCCTAGGTGATCGTAGGTCATTCATAAAGAATATTAGTACAGAAGCGTTCCTAACGTCAAGACACGCTGCAACTTTATTTGGATTTAAGAATTGCATTTTGCATGGCATTACATAGCGCAAGAGAGGCCCGGGTAGATCAAGCCAAGGCACTTTTACGGACCCAAGACCCAACATCAGGGATTCTTTGAGGGACTGGCAGGGGCGAGGGCGATAATTATTAAAAGGACAGGGATTGGGGAACGAGGGACTAAGACCCAGTCTAGTTCCCAGGTAGAAGCAAAAATCACCTCTTTTATATGATCTATTTATCAATTGACAAATGCCCGGTGAAAAGCCTCACAAAAAGTGCAGAACAAGTGAGTGACATTTCTGAAGCACCCGTCCAAAGGAATCTGACAAATGGTAGACTTGTTTCAAGTTTATTGCTACATTGTATGTGTAAAATACAATACCTTTTTAATGTATTTGCAATAACCCATTTCTTGTCTATATTCAAAAGGAGGCAAATGAACACACAAATTGGAGAATGGCCAGATAAGGAACAAAATGCAATGTAATAGAGTAAACAAAACTCAAGGAAGTACATGTGACGGGGCAGTTTCACCTCTTTGAGCTCAGAATCCGGGGAGTAAAAAGAAAACCCTCTCATTTCTCTCATAAAAGGACTTTGATCTTGAACCAAAAAGATGTACAGATTTTTTTATCATTGCAAATCTGAAGTGGAGAGCTACAGTCGTCTCGCACAGGAAATTTGAAGCAATTGCTTATTAAGAATCATTTCCTGCGTGCTGGCGTTCGAAAGAATCACGTGCCGCATGGTATCCGAACGAAGCGAAGCACTGGTACAGGAAACCGTAATAAGGTTCTGGATATATGAACTTACCCTTGATTGAGTTTGGAATAAACCCTTGGGGATGGGAAAGAAAGACATGCAGTTGGCCTTATAGGGTTTTCTCAAAATAAAACTAAACTTTCTCTGTAATATTTATGGCAATTTATACATGAATTTCACCCTAGATGAGAAAGCCATTGGTGATTATGTCGCCTCGTTACTGAACTGTTTCTTAAAAGATTGCATGACCACAGCAAAGATGATCGATGGTGCCATTTTAGTGTTGCATGGGGCAGAAGCTGGCTATTCAAGCTGTTACATACGAAAATCGACTACGTTACACATTTAGCATTTAGCCACGAAAACCCTAAGTAAACTCGCATCATTACGAAGGACATATTAGTTATTAAATGCTTGCGAAAGAAAAAAATCATTCATAACACTTCGTTACACAATTTCGCTCTTTGGAGGAGGAGCAACAGTTGAGCACTTTATTCCCCCATTGAAGGTCAGAAATGGACCAAAAAATTAAAACAAGGGGAAAATGGAGAGATTTGTATGCTCAACTCTGAATCATCAGAATGGTTTGGCCGCTGTCCTTCCACAGGCCACGATTGATCTTTGCTTTCATACGAAAAAGAGGCAGGTCATTTAAAGGTGAATTATTCCAAAAATGAAGCTTCTATGCTACTATATTTGCTAACTTTATTTTGCATATCATATTGGATGCTTGTCTTAATGCCGTCATTTTTGCTTCCTTTGTTTATTCCTTATCTCTCCTTCAGCTTGCATTTAGAAAGTTCGGTTGCAGATTTTTTGTTGTTAATGAATAATATTGCCTTGGTGTGGGAAAGTAATCAACTATGGTAATCTATTACTAACCATTCGTTTGTTACAAGAGCCGACAAAGAAGAGGCGACGAAAATATAATTGATAAAAAAGAAAAGGGATAAGAAGAAGAAGGAGAGGAAGAAGACGCAGAAGAAGAAAGTGAGAGAAAAAAGGGAGACGGTACAAAAGAATGGTATATCATCATTATTGTCACTATTATCATCCTTTTTATTACTGATACAATTATAATTATTATTGTTCCTGCTATTTCATTATTTTTATTACTATAATCACTTTCATTATCATTATCATATCATATTATCATCATCACCATCACCATTATCATTATCATCATCATTATAAAAGATGTTTCTATCGCCATCATTCTCATTGTTATCATTATCATTAGTTAATCATTATTAGAATTATTATGATCATATTAACTTCATTCTCATTATTTTTATTAGTTTATTATCATTATCATTATCAGAGTTATTATAGTCATTATTGTTGATTTGATAATACTCATCATTATCTTCATCGAAATTTTTTTCACATCTTTTCCCTACCTTTCTATCATCATTTTCAATCACTTCTATCACATTGCCATCATCTTTATCACACATCCTATCCATACAGATCGTTGTTCTGTATTTCCAACATCCTTGTAAGACGAACAAGAACAGGTCAACTCCTTCAGGATATGCTGTACACTAAGCATTAAACTGCAGGTGTTCCTTCTCTCTTCCTTTTCTCAGAAGATGAACCTGTTCTCTTTCGGTAGTTTAATTCTTGTTTTTCTTAATCTCTTTTTTTCATTTCCTTTGTTTTCTTTATTTAGGAATATATATGTCCTGTCGTGTTTTTGTGCACTTTTTATGTTTTTTTTATTTGGGGACAGAGATACTTTTGTTTTTTTTTCGGGGGAGGGGTAATTTCTTTTTTTTCTTTACTTTTATTTTATTTTCTTCTTTATTTGGGGATATTTTTATCCATTTCTTATCTTTTTTCTTTCCTTTATTTGTATCCATTTCTTATGGTTTTTGTCTTCTTTTCTTTCTTTTTATCCTTTTTTTCCTTAGTTTTCTTTTTTCTTTTTATCTTTCCTTTATTTAGAGATATCCATTTCTTAATATCTTCTTATACTTTACTATATTTTTCTCCATTGCTTATCGTTTTTTTCTTTTTTTCTTTCTGTTTTCCTTTTATTTTCTCTTCTTTTTTTCCTTCTTATCTTTCCTTCATTTGGGAATATCCATTTCTTATCTTCTCCTTATATTTTCGTGGAGCAATCGACACTGTCTTGGGATTTTACACCTGTACAGGATGATTGATTGGGTTGCTGAAGACTGTGATTACGAGAAGGAAGGTGTGCTATTTTTGGATTCTTGTTTCAAAATGGTGTAGAAATTGTATTTTTTTGGGGGGTAGGGGTGGGGGTGGTGGGGGTGGAGTTGTGGTCTTTGTTTCAGTAGTGATCCTCATTAATGGGATAGTTATGTGTGGAAATGTGGTATGTCAGTTGATTTTAGATGATATGTGTCTTAATCCAATATTACTCTAACTAGCAGGCTATCTGAACGTGATATTGTATGGTTCCAGTGCGTGATTTAGATTGAACCAAAGAACATTATTATTATTATTATTATTATTACTATTATTATCATCATTACTATTACTATTATTATTATCGTCATCATTATAATTTATGCATTTTTTCTTTTTTTTCTAGTGTACAGGATAAAAGCATTCCACAAGCCGACCAGAATTCCTTACGGTTTTGAATTTTCGATCAACAAATGTGATCCCGCTCATATAACCTTTTCAAAATACAGGTTGATGGATAAGTATGCATTGGTGTAACGTTAGGCAATAGTTATATTCTTCTGATCTCTGCTACCTACATGACGAATTCAAATATTGATATACCTACATAAGGCTGTAATAGCGACAATTATGCTATACTGGTTGTCAAATTTGATATTTACCCTGGGTCGAATAAAGTTCAGTGGGACAGATGCATATATATTGCCAGTGAAATGTAATAAAAAATGTTGAATACATCATTTGCGCTGCTAAGTCATTCATTCTCATTCGCACCTCAGGTTCGTTATTTGCATAAAAGTTGGAACCATTTTGCAGCAATCGTCCCTGCATTGTGAGAGATAAAGAGCTAATACCGGGCGGCTTGATCACGTGATGGCGCCTGGCACACTGATACCTCCGTGTCATCCGTCACATGGTGGGTTCAGATCATTGACCCTTCTCACTTACTCTACGTTTGGTAGGGTCTCATTCTACCAGCAAGATATGTATCAGAAGAAAATGCTTAAATACGTATATTACTTTTTAACACACACACGGGACAATTGGGACAAGATCGTAATACTACAACAGATATCCTAGTATTGTGTGGGTGTTAAAGTATCAGGGGACACGGTATACCAGTGTGATCGAGGAGCACAGTATAACCCGACCATGAACGGGTTTCTGGATGGGACGATCACGCGAGAGACCTGCTTGGTCAGGCCTGGGAATTCATCACTGCACGCAGCAGGAAACGTGACTCAAAAGGAGAACAAGATGAGAGAGAGAGAGAGATAGAGAGAGAGAGAGAGAGAGAGAGAGAGAGAGAGAGAGAGAGAGAGAGAGAGAGAGAGAGAGAGAGAGAGAGAGAGAGAGAGAGAGAGAGAGAGAGAGAGAAGAACTCTGGAGATCAAACAAGAGAAAATATTCATGATGTACATCCTGAAAGGAGACTCAACATATAGTGCAGTGGCTAGTGACCTTAAGCATCCTGCCATTCATTGTACGTTAACCCACGTTCTACGCAGTATGTTATTTATATGTTTAAATCTCCCTATACGCACCCTGAAGATATTCTTCCCCCAACACTGAAGGATAAGAATAAAGATAAAGATATAAGACAAAGAGTAAGTAATCACACGCCTATATCATTGGACACTACGATTCTAAGAATAATGAAATGTGTTATTGTACATGTTATTGTATATAACCATCTACCTTAACACCACTACGCCAATAGGGTGAGCTGGGTACTGAAATTGCTATACCTAATCTCAAGCACTTTCTAATACTGTCTTTCGCTGCCCACATATACCTCCGTCATGGACATCAGCCAAACATCAACCACAGTTAGCCATGGAGAATTATTCACCGACTTGCAAACAAAGATCTTAAGGTAGGCCTACATGATCCAAATACAGTACGAGTGAAGTGACGTTCACAGCTGTGTGAAATTGCGTGTTTTTACCCGAGTTGTTTAAGAAAAACAAACGAATCATTTCCCTCATATGACGCCTTCATGAACGTGGCGCTATGATGAATTAGGTTATATGAATGGGCGTGCCCGCTTAATGAGGATATTGTTAATTACTTCGTCTTAAGGATGACATTTTGCTCTATAGTTCCTTTTGTTTGTCGTTCAGCAGCCATCTGTGTTTATGTCGATTCTAGAACTGGATTTTGTTGGTTTATTGAACGAAATTCTCAGGAATGAGGATGATAATGATGGTGATTAATATGAGGATAATGATGATGAGGATAAGGATAGTGGTGATGATTGATGATGATTGATGATTATGATGAAAATGAAGATGATAGTGATAACAACAACAATGATGAAAACTGTAATGATACAGTAATGATATTGATTAAAGTAACAATATAATAGAGGCAATAAAATGATAATATTAGGAAAATATAATAATGATTATAATGATAACAATGGCGATTATGATGGTGGTAATAAAAATTGATAATAACATTGATAGTAATGATTATAATGATAATAGAAATAAGAATGATACTACTACTACTACTACTAACAATGATAATGATGATAATCATAATGATAACAACAATATTAATAATAATGATTATAATAATGATAATGATGATAATAATAACAATAATAATGATGATAATGATAATGATAATGATAATGATAGTGATAATGATAATGATAATGATAATGATAATGATAATGATAATGATAATGAATATGATAATGATAATGATAATGATAATGATAATGATAATAATAATAATAATAATAATAATAATGATAATGATAATGATAATGATAATGATAATAATAAAAAAAATAATATTAATAATGATTATGACGATAATGATGATGATAATGATAACAATAACAACAACAACAATAGCAACAATGATGATAATGATGATGTTGATGATAGTGATGATAATAATAATAATTTTGATAATGATAATGACAATGGTAATGACGCTAATGATGATAATAAGGATAATGATGATGATAATGATAATGATAATGATAGAAAGAACTATGAAAATGCTGATGCTGATGATAATGATAATGTTAATAACACCAACAATAATAATTATAATAATAATACAAAAATTATAATTATAATAATGATAATACTGATAACAATAATAACAATTATAATTAAAATGATAATGATAATAAGAATAATAGTAGTATTCGTAATGATATTAATAAAGATGATAATAATGATAATGATTATGATAATGAAAATGAAAATGATAATAACAATAAAATTAATAATAATAATAATGATAATGATAATAATAATGATGATGACAATAATAATAAAAAAAAACAATAATGATATTTATAATAATAATAGTAATAAGAATGGTAAGAATGATAATGATAATGATGATAATAATAATGATTATGACAGTAATGATAATGAAAATAACGATAATAATGATAATACTACTAATAACAACAGCATTGATAATGATACTACAGCTAGGACTAATAATAGTAATGATGATAATAACAATGATAATGATGATAATAATAATAATTACAGTAACAATAATAATGATAACGATGCTGATAATGATAAGGCTGAAAATAATAATAACGACAACAGTAATGATCATGATAATTATAATGCTAAAAATGATCATAAAGAAATTCTCAAAAAGAAATTAACAATGATGATGTTCATGATGATGATAATGATAATGATGGTGATAATAATAATAGTGATGATAATAACAAAAATAATGTGTTATAATGATAATAATAACAATAAGAATGATAACAAAAATGATAATGATAAAAATTAAGATTAATAATGATAATGATGATGATAATGATAATGATGAAAATAATATTGATAACGGTAATAATGATAACAATAATAGTAATGATAATAATAATATGACGATGATGAAGATGAGGATCATGAAAAAAAATATGATGTTGTGGGTGACAGTAATGATGATTATGATAATAATAATGATAATAATAATAATAGTGATAATGGTAATAATACTAATGATAAGATGACGATAATAATAATAATGATAATAAGGATAATAATAAGCGAGATCCCGCCCAGGATGTCTCCGTCGGCCTCACGGCATTGCGTCACCGAGAAGTCGCGCCCCAGCTGTCGCCGTCGCCATGTGCCGCCGCTGTTGCTGCCACGGAATCGGATGTGGAGAAAGATATTGACCAAGAGTCACGTGTTCGGAAAGGTGGTGGTGTTAGGTAGCTACAGGAACGGCTGTGTTGTGTGCTTGTTTGGTTGTTTGGTTCGGTTTGGGGTTCGGATGTTGGGGGTAAGGTGTGGGATGTTTTGGTTTTGCTGTTTTTGTTATTTTTTTGGTTGTTATTTTCTGTGTGTTTTTTTTTTGTGTGTGTGTTTTATGTATTTTTTTAAAAATATTTTTGTGTTTTATGTATTTTTTTAAATCTATTTTTGTGTTTTATGTATTTTTTGTTTGTTTATTTTTGTGTTTTATGTATTTTTTTCCACGGTTGTTTTGTGTTTCTGTTTTTTTTTTCTAATTATCTGATCGTTCTTAAAAAATAATTTGCGTGGTATTGCAGTGCTTCTCTCTTTATTTATTTGTTTATTTTTTCTTCTTTTTCTTTATCACTTTCAAATTGGGAAAAATCCCTTTCGCTTGCTCTGTTCTCATGTTACCTTCCTTTTTTTCTCCCTTTTCTCTCTCTCCATTCTTTCTCCTGCTTGGTATTTTCGTCTTCTGTTTTAACGTCTATTTTTTATCTCTGCTTTTTTTTTTTGGCTTACCGTCTTTATCATTATTCTCTCTCTATTTACTCCAGCCTTTCGCTTATCTCGGTCTCTCGCCAATCTTTATCTCTCGCACTATTTCCTGTCCGTCGCTGGCCTGACTCCTTAAGACCTCCAAAAGCGCTGATTAGACCTTACCCCCTCTTGAATTTCCTGCCCCCCCCCCTCCATGCCCTAAAACGCCTTGCTTCTATGCCCCTTCGCTGCCCCTAACCCTTACTCTTCATGCTTTTCGATACCCGTTTCACCCTTCCATGCCCAACCCCCATTTCCCCCTCATGACGTTGGGCATTCTCATAGCGTTCAATGCCCTATCCTCTCCTCTTCGATCTACTACCCCCTCCCCCCCTCATATCCCTCTCCCCTCCCCCCTCAATCCGTCCACCCTTTCCCTTTCCCCCTCAGTCCCCCACCCCCTCCCTTCTCTCCCCCTCCCCTCTAAAACCCCACCCCCTCTCTTCTCAATCCCCCTCCCCTCTAAACCCCCACCCCCTCCCCTCTAGCCCCCCTCCCCCTCCCCTCTCAATCCCCCACCCCTTCACCTCTCAGTCCCCCCCTCCCATCCCCTCTCTTCCCCCCTCCTCCCCTCCTCAATCCGCCTCCCTCCACCTCACCCCTCTCTTTCCCCCACCACCTCCCCCTCCCTCCTCAATCCGCCTCCCCCCACCTCCCCCTACTTTTACCCTCCCCCCGCCTCCCACAGGAACCCACAGGCATCCTGTGATTTATGAATGGGAAATCCCCGGTGGGATACGTACTCCTGCGTTGTCTGTGTCATTGAGAATTTTCTTTTACGTGTGTGGTTGCAGCTGCGCATTCGACTGCCTGGGGGTGATTCGATTTTGTTTTTTGTCGCAATTTTGCTGGGTGTTTTTTGTCGTCTTCTTCTTCATCTGTTTTATGTGTTTTGAAAGCTGTTTTCTCACCTCTGCTATTTTTTTTTTTCTGTCGATAGAAATTGTTCTTTTTTTTGTAATACTTTTTTTTTTCACCGCATTACCGCATTCTCTCTCTCTTCCTCCTTTCTCTTTGTCTCTGTCTCCCTCCCTCTCTCTCTCTCTCTTTCTCTCTCCTCCCCCTTTCTCTATCTCTGTCTGTCTGTCCGTGTCTGTCTGTCTGTCTGTCTGTCTGTCTCTGTCTCTCTCTCTCTCTATCACTCTCTCTCTCTCTCCTCCCCCTCTCTCTCTCACTCTCTCCCTCTACCTATCGCTCTCTCACATTTTCTCTTTCTTTTTTTTTCTCTCTCTACCTCCCCCCCCCTCTCTCTCTTCCCCTCCTCCTCCCATTCCCATCCCAGCCTCCACTTCTCCAGAAACCCGAAGAAATCCCAAGAAGCACAGAGGACCAGAGATAAGGCTTTAAAAGGAGTGAGAGAAAGAGCGTGAACGTGACGACTCGCAAGACTCCAGAGCAAGGGAAGAGGGCGTGAGATAAGAGAGATAAGCAAGACATCCTGAGGTTGGTGGCGATAGGAGGGGAGGCCCGCGAAGGGGTGGACGAAAGGGAGAAGGAGAAAGAGAGGAAGGGGGGGGAGGAAGGGAAGAGGAGAGAGAGGGAGAAGTGAATTGGATAGAGAAGGGGGAGGAGGAAGGGGAAGGGAAGAGGAGAGAGAGGGAGAGATGAGTGGGGAAGGGAAGAGGGAGGAGGAAGGGGAAGGGAAGAGGAGGAAGAGGGAGAGGTGAGTGGGAAAGAGAAGGGGGAGGAGGGGAAAAGGAAGAGGAGAAAGAGAGAGAGAGAGAGAGAGAAGGAGAAGGGGGAGGTGAAGGAAGGGAAGAGGAGAAAGGAGAGGAGAGTTTGAAAGATAAAGAGTGGAAGAAAGGGAAGGGAGAAAGAGGTAGAGGAGAGTGGGAAAGAGAAAGATGGATGGACAAATGAGATGAGATAGAGAAAGAAGAAGAAGGATGTGGAAGTAGAGAAAGAGGAGAAAGAGGGAAAGAGTGAAAAAGAAGAAGGGGTGGACGAAAGAATAGAAAAAGAAAGCGGAGACGAAGGTGGAAGAAATAAAAAGAAAGCGGGAAAGACGCAGAAGAGGAATACGAAAGTAAAGGAGAAAAAGGGGGGGGGGAGAAAAAGAGGAGACGAGAAAGAGAGAAGAGAGAGTGGCAAGAGAATGGGCAGTTCGAAAGGAGAGGAAGAGAAAGAGAAGAGAAAAACAAAAAATAAGAGATGGAGAGGTGGAAGAAGGGAAGGAGTATTAAGAGGAAGGGGAGAGAGGGGGACGTAAAAGGGAATGGAGGAAAGTAGTGGAAGAGGAAGCAGAATAACATGAGAATGGAAAGAGAAGCAAGGGAAAAGGTATAGAAAGAGGAAGGGAAGGTGTGGGAAAGAAGCAAACAAACCGAAGAGAGGAGAGGGAAGGTAAGGGGAACTAATCTTAGATTGGCTAATTTATCTTGATTAAAAATGTAAATAGTCAACGCAACAAAATGTTCGAGAAATTGATTGTTATTTTCCTGTAAAGAATAATAGATATTATTATCTCCCCCCACTCTCTTTTCATCACATTTTAAGACTCTCTCCTTTATCACCTCTGTATGTATTTCCCCTCCATTCTTATCACGTTCCATGGCCCCTATCGTATGACCTTTGACCTCTTCTCCCTATCGCCCTTTTGAACTTTGGAAAACCCAATCTGCCTTCCAGTTTAATTTTAGATAAACCGATTTCACCGTTTGGAAGAGAAAAGCCGAGACACCGGTCTGGGAGATGGGAAAGAAATATTTGTTATTTTTCTTTTTTTTTCTTATGTCGATTTATTATTTTTTTTCTTTGGTCTGTGATTCTTTTCTTTGTTTCACTTATTTTGGCTTCTTTTCATTCTTGTTATTATTTTTTTCCTCTTTTTCCTTCTGTTTTCTTCCATTTAGTCCTACTCCTCCTTCTTCTTCATCTTATTCTTCTCCTCTTCCTCCTTGTCTTTCTTTTCCTTCTCATCCTTTCTTCTTCCTCCTCCTCCTCATCTTCCACCTCCTCCCACTCAGGTTCTTCGCCTTTCTTCTTCCCCCTTCTCCTCCTCCTCCTCTTCCTCCTGCTCCTCTCCCCTCCCCGTCTCCATCCTCCTCTTCCTCCTGCTCCTCCCCTCCCTCCTCCTCCGCCCCTCCTTCCTCTTTTTCTCCCCCCTCCCCCTCCCCCCCCTTCCTCCTCCTTCTCCTCCTCTTCCTACTCTTTCTCCTTCCCCTCCTCCTTCTTCTCTCTTCCATCTCCTCCTCCCCATCCTCTTCCTCCTCCTCCCCCTCCTCTTCCCCCCCCCTCCTCCTCCCCTCCTCCTCCTCCTCCTCCTCCTCCTCCTTCTCCTCCTCCTCCCCCTCCTCCTCCTCCTCCTCCTCCTCCTCCCTCCCTCCCTCTTTGCACCTGGCGAGATGCTGAGTCTCGGCCTGATGCTCCCACTCCATGACCAAGAATTTTCTGCAAAATGTTAGTTATTTCCGGAATTCCTATGAGGGGGGGGAGGGGTTGGTTTCATGTGCGTGCGTGCCTGGGTGTGTGCGTTGTGTTTCTGTACTGTGTTTGCTAGTTGTATATGCATGTGTGTGTGTGTGTCTCTGTGTGTGTCTGTGTGCATGTGAGTGTGTGCGTGTTTATGTGTGCGCGCGTGCGTTTATGTGTGTATGTGTGTATGTGCGTTCGTGGATGTGGATACGCACTGATAATGAAAATCTCGAAGGGATGTCCCACAACACCAGTCTAACCACGTCTCAACGGCTGCAAAACAAACCAGCTTACTCCTTGGCCCAACGACACCCGACGCCGGCAAGGAAGCAAAACAAACCAGATTACTCCACCCGAAGCCGGTAAGGAAAAAGAAAGAAAGAAGAGAGATAAACAAAAATCGGAGAAAGAAAACGAAGGGAAACAAACCTTACGAAAACTGCAAACAGAATCTCCTTGACCTTTCGACGTCGATCAAAAAATAATCAAAGGGAAACCAAAAAGGAAGACAATGACAAAAAAAGAGACGGTAAAGGAGGAAAAAACAAACAAACAAACAGACAAACAACTGCCTTAAATAATTATTAAAATATCCAAAACATTTCGAAATAAAGAGCTTTGGAAATTACAAGATTGGAATTCCGAACAAATCATAGTCTACTGCAGTGTG
>NC_091566.1:25566629-25575016 GCF_042767895.1 Penaeus vannamei | reverse complement strand
GGTAAATATTCTGTTTCTATTGAGAATAATGAGAATGATAGTAATGATGATGATAGTGGTAATAATGAAATGATAACCATCATAATGATATTGATGATAACAATAGACAAAATGATAATGAAGATAGTAGTAGTAGTAGTAGTAGTAGTAGTAGTAGTAGTAGTGTCAAATGTAATGACAACAATAATAATGATGATGATAGTGATAACAGTAATAATAATAACTATTGTGATAATGATAATGATGATGAGAGTGACGATGATGATGATAATAGTGATGATAATGATAATGATTATGATATCAATATTAACAGTAAGATGAAAATAAGAATAATAACAATGATAATAATAATGATAATGATAATAATAATGTTGAAAAGATGATAAGGATAACAGTGATAATGATGATAATGATGATAGTAATGAAAATGATGATCAAAGTGATAACAATAATGATAATGATAATGAAAATCATGAAAATAATAGAAATAAAGATAACAATAATGATAATTAGGATAATGATAATAACAATAATAACTATGATAAAAATAATAGTAACAACAACAACAACAATAGTAATGACACTACTACTAATAATGACAATAACAACAATAATAAAAACAATTACAATAGCAATAACAGTATTATCATTATCATTAACAGTAATATTAATGATAACAATAATAGAAAAAATCACGCATACACATCGACATAAAAACACGAACAACCACGCATTAACATCCACACAAAGACACATTGGCATAACAAATAAATAACAAATAATAACTGCATTCATACGCCCGCAAAGAGAGGAAGCAGACACCTCGCTGAACGGTTAGTAGTGTAAGTGACTCGCAACATTATTTTTGAACATTTGAACATACGTGTGTTGCCAGTGAGGTGTGGACCAACCTTGATCATGTTTGTTTGCCAAGTATTCTGTGCGGGCGGTGTTCATCCCACACGCATGCGCTGTGTTCGTGTCTGTTTGTCTGTCTGCCTGTTTGTTTGTTCGACTGTCTGTGTGTCTGTAGGTTTGTCTGTCTGTCGGTCTCTCTCTCTCTCTCTCTCTCTTTCTCTTTCTCTCTCTCTCTCTCTCTCTCTCTCTCTCTCTCTCTCTCTCTCTCTCTCTCTCTCTCTCTCTCTCTCTCTCTCTCTCTCTCTCTCTCTCTCTCTCTCTCTCTCTCTCTCTCTGGTTCCCCATCTATCTATCAGTCTATCTATCTATATCCATATATCTCTCTGTCGATCTGACTAGTTCAATGCATTTTGCCGAATGTAGGTCTACGTATCAATCTATTCTATCTATCAATATCTATCTATCCACTAATCTAGCCCTTTCTGATCGACATCTACCAAGTCATCTATCTATCATTCTATCAATTTTCTATTTATCTATTTACCTATCTATTAATTTTCTATCTATCTATCTATCAATTTTCTATTTATTTATCTATCTATCTGTTAATTTTCTATTTATCTATCTATCTATCAATTTTCTATTTATCTATCTATCTATCTAGCGGCCTATCTACTTATATTGATCTGTGGGTCGAAGCAAACCCAGTCTTAGATTTACTATTACTGTCAGAAAGCAGATTCACACGTAATCCTTGTCCATTATTTACTACAAATCTTTTCACATTCTCCTCTCATCGATCTTATTATACCACAAAGATCTACCCTTTACGACAAATCTACTCTTATTGCACAACATCAATTAATCTACCCGATCATCATCGACCATAAAAAGGCAAGTAAGGAAAAAACAAAATTAATTAATTCAATTTCGACTATCAGCCATTCCCTCCAAGGTTTCGTCATGATCCACCCATATATTATCATTTTTTATTGCATTTTTCATCTTATTGTTATTCTTATCTATTCATTCATCCATCATTATTTTTTTTGTAATTCTGATGTGAAATAGACATTAAAAAAACAATACTCGTACATATGTAAGAGTAAATCGATAAATAAGTAGAAAAATGAAATGATATTCCAGTTAGAAAGATTAATAAAAAAACAATAAATAAATTAGCAGATGAATAAATGGATAATAAATAGACCAAAACTGACCAAAAATGAGCAGATAAACAATCATTAAATAGAGATAGATATAACATCCTAGCAATAGATACAACATCATATACAAGCCATTAATTTATAAACAAATCAATCCCCATTATTTTCTCCGTTAAAAGTATATCGGACATGCGATAACTAACAAACAATAATGATAATAAACACATCAAAATAATGATAGATATGATAAGATGAAAGATATCAAAATAATCAAAAGCAAAACAGAAAGAAAAAAAAAAGAAAAAGGTGACGACGAAGAGCGAACGACAGGAGACGAAGCGTAACGAAGGAAGAAAAAAAGAAAAAGAAAGAAAGAAAGAAAAAAGATAGATAAAGAAAGAAATAATAAGAAGGATATGAAAAGAAAGACGGAAAGAAAGAAAAAAATTCAGAAGGAAAGAAAGGAAGAAAAAATAAGAAGGATAAAGAGAGAAAGAAAGAAGGAATAATAATAGTAATAATAATAATAATGATAATAATACCACCACCACCACTACCACCACCACCACCACTACCAACAACAACAACAACAACAACAACAACAACAACAATAACAATAACCACAACAACAACAACAACAACAACAATAATAATAATAAAAGAAGAAAGAGAGAGAGAGAGAGAGAGAGAGAGAGAGAGAGAGAGAGA
The DNA here is from genome assembly GCF_042767895.1 of Penaeus vannamei. Classification (NCBI taxonomy): domain Eukaryota; kingdom Metazoa; phylum Arthropoda; class Malacostraca; order Decapoda; family Penaeidae; genus Penaeus; species Penaeus vannamei. The sequence continues at coordinate 25,572,284 of NC_091566.1, read as the reverse complement.
GAAAAGAATAGCGGCCTGTGACGGAACAATGCAAACTTTTCCTACAAAGGTGCAACAACAACATCCTGGCAGCTGTTGCCTCCTTGACCCCGGCGTGATTCTCCGAGTGCGACGCCTTCTCGGTCCTTCTAGCTCTCTGTCTCTCTTTTGCGTTCTCCTCTGTTGGTTTTTCTTTAGTTCTTTAGCCATTTTTTTATTTTATAATTTATTTATTTATTTTTATTTTTATTTTATTATTATTATTTTTTGTTGCGTTCTCCTCTGTTGGATTTATTTAGTTTAATCTTCTCTTTTTTCTTTAGTTCTTTAATCATTTATTTTATTTTATTTATTTACTTAGTTATTTTTATTTATTTATTTATTTTTTTGTGGGGGGGTACTCTAAATTATTCTCTTTTTCTTTATCTTCTCATGCATATTCTCTCTACTCCACCTCCCTCTCTTCTTCCTCCTCCTCCTCTTCCTCCTCACTCCACCTCCCCCTCTTCCTCCTCCTCCCCCTCTTCCTCCTCAACTACGACCGCCCACACCGCCACTATACCACGAAAAAAAAAAAAAAAACTTTCCCACAATAGGAAAATTCTGGACTGTGCTGAAGCCTTCGTTACGTCGTGTCTTTTAACCCTTTCGTTCATCTTAGTCACGTGTTGCATATCCTGAGACGTTCTCGGTGCCTCCGGAAGCTTAATGGAATAGCCAGTGTCTCGATGTGGCTTTGGGTATGTCCTGCGTGTGACCTCGTTGCGTGTCTTTGCGTGTGTCTTTTTTGGTGTTGTTTGCGTGTGGGTGTGGGTATGTGGGTGTTGTTTACGTGTGGGTGTGTGGGTATGTGGTTGTTGTTTGCGTGTGGGTATGTGGGTGTTGTTTGCGTGTGGGTGTGGGTATGTGGGTGTTGTTTGCGTGTGGGTGTGGGTATGTGGGTGTTGTTTGCGTGTGGGTATGTGGGTGTTGTTTGCGTGTGGGTGTGGGTATGTGGGTGTTGTTTGCGTGTGGGTGTGGGTATGTGGGTGTTGTTTGCGTGTGGGTATGTGGGTATGTGGGTGTCGTTTGCTTGTGGGTGTGGGTATGTGGGTGTTGTTTGCGTGTGGGTATGTGGGTGTTGTTTGCGTGTGGGTGTGGGTATGTGGGTGTTGTTTGCGTGTGGGTGTGGGTATGTGGGTGTTGTTTGCGTGTGGGTATGTGGGTGTTGTTTGCGTGTGGGTGTGGGTATGTGGGTGTTGTTTGCGTGTGGGTGTGGGTGTGGGTATGTGGGTGTTGTTTGCGTGTGGGTGTGGGTATGTGGGTGTTGTTTGCGTGTGGGTATATGGGTGTTGTTTGCGTGTGGGTATGTGGGTGTAGGTATGAGGGTGTGGGTATGAGGGTGTGGATATGTGGGTGTGGGTATGTGGGTGTGGGTATGAGGGTGTGGGTATGAAGGTGTGGGTATGTGGGTGTGGGTATGTGGGTTTGGGTATGACGGGGTGGATACGAGGGTGTGGGTATGAGGGTGTGGGTATGTGGGTGTGGGTATAAGGGTGTGGGTATGAGGGGGTGGATACCAGGGTGTGGGTATGAGGGTGTGGGTATGTGGGTGTGGGTATGAGGGTGTGAGTATGAGGGTGTGGGTGTGAGGGTGAGGATATGAGGGTGTGGGTATGAGGGTGTGGGTATGAGGGTGTGGGTATGTGGGTGTGGGTATGAGGGTGTGGGTATGAGAGTGTGGGTATGAGGGTGTGGGTATGAGGGTGTGGGTATGTGGGTGTGGGTGTGAGGGTGTGGGTATGAGGGTGTGGGTATGTGGGTGTGGGTATGAGGGAGTGGATACGAGGGTGTGGGTATGAGAGTGTGGGTATGAGGGTGTGGGTATGAGGGTTTGGATGTGAGGGTGTGGGTATGAGGGTGTGGGTATGAGGGTGAGGATATAAGGGTGTAGGTATGAGGGTGTGGGTATGAGGGTGTGGGTATGAGGGTGTGGGTATGAGGGTGTGGGTATGAGGGTGTGGGTATGAGGGTGTGGGTATGAGGGTGTGGGTATGAGGGTATGGGTATGAGGGTGTGGGTATGAGGGTGTGGGTATGAGGGTGTGGATATGAGGGTGAGGATATGAGGGTGTAGGTATGAGGGTGTGGATATAAGGGTGTGGGTATGAGGATGTGGGTATGTGGGTGTGGGTATGAGGGTGTGGGTATGAGGATGTGGGTATGAGGGTGTGGGTATGAGGGTGTGGGTATGAGAGTGTGGGAATGTGGGTGTGGGTATAAGGGTGTGGGTATGAGGGTGTGGGTATGAGAGTGTGGGTATGAGAGTGTGGGCATGAGAGTGTGGGTATGAGAGTGTGGGCATGAGGGTGTGGGTATGAGAGTGTGGGTATGAGAGTGTGGGCATGAGGGTGTGGGTATGAGAGTGTGGGTATGAGGGTATGGACTATTTGTGGATATTTATACGTAAGGAGGTATGGATTGTAGTATGTTTGAAGGTAAAGTTAGGAAGTGTATGTGGAGGAAGTTCTGAGCTGGGTATGAAAGGGGGTGATGGTATAGAGTGGGTATGGAGTGGGTACGGAGTTTGGGTATAGAGGTGTGTAGGTAGGAATTATGGGGATGAGAGCAATTAATTTTTATTTTCTGTTTGTAATAATGACGAAAATAGTGATAATAACAATGACGATAATAGTGATAATGATAATAATAATAATAATGATAATAGTAATAACAATAAGGATAAAGGCAATAATTATAAAAATGATAATAATGATAATGATAAAAATGATAATAATGATAATAATAAAAATAATAATATTAATGATACTAACCATACTAATAACAACAACAATAATAATACTTATAATAACAATGATAGTAATAATACAAATAATAAGAACTGTTTCTTTATAATAATGATAATAATAATAATAATGATAATGATAACAACAATGATAACAATAGCCAACAATAACAACATCAACACCCATATTTCCTCCCGTACATTCCCTCAAAGTTAAAAAAAAGCCCCCCCCCCCAAAAAAAAAGAAAGAAAAGGAAAGAAAAAAAAAAAAGACACTGCTATGAGAGTGGTCCTGCATCCACGTCAGCCCTGGGTGACTAACTCTCCCAAAATCATTTTTTTCCCGCTATGAACTAAGCCTGGGGTCTGCCGGAAGCTGTTGGGACAAAAAGCACGAAATCAGCCGCGCCTGTGAGAGGGTGGGGGGAGGGGAGTGAGGAGGAGGGGGAGGGTAGGAGGGAGGAAGGGAGAGAAAGGAAAGGAGGGAGGGAGAGAAGGGGAAGGGAATGAGAGAAAGCGGGAGAGAGAGGTAGAGTAGGAGAACGGGAGGGAGGGAGGGGGAGACGAGAGAGAGAGAGGGAGGGATTGAGGGAGAAAAGTAGGAATGAGAGAGAGAGGGAGGGAGGGAAAGAAAGGGAGAGAAAGAAAGGGAGGGAGGGAGAGAGAGAATGCAAGGGAAAGAGGGAGAGGAGATAGAGAGAGGGAGGGAGGGAAAGAAAGGCAGGAAGGAAGGAGTAGAAAATGATAGATAGATAGAATGAAAGGGGAGGGATAAAAAGAGAGAGAAGAGAAAGAAGGGGTGGAATAAGAAAAAGAAAAAGAAGAAAAGAAAACAAAAAAGAAAAAGAAAAGAAGAAAAAAGAATAGAAGAAGAAGAAAAAGAATAAACCAGAAGAAAAGAAATAAAAGAAGATGAAGAAGAAGAAAAGAGAAAGCCCGTTGAATGAGGCTCGTCTGAACGCCAAGCTCTTACGCAACAAGAACCAGCTGGGTGTCTCCACAAGTTATTCAGAAAACGGTTTAATGCTGTTCTGCTTCCAAGAACGCCCTTTCGTGGATGGTCTGTGGGTGTGTGCTAATTAGGGTCCAATTAACTCATTTCGAGTCGTTAATATCGTTTTAATTTTCCTCATGTACAAGGTCATTGGGGATGTAGTTCTGTAGTTAATAGCCATTATGTGATTCTTCTCCTTCTTCTTCTTCTTCTCCTTCTCTTTCGTTTCCTCCTTCCTTTTCTTATAATAAGCATCTTTGGTATAATTCTAGATATTCCGGAGCTTATCAACCATCGCCAATACAATTCTTGAAGGCCTAATAGTTTTTTTTCCAGAAATCACCAACATAATTCCAGAAATCTTAGTAGTTTTTAGCCATTGAAAATACAATTCCATTGATCTTTATTACTTTAAGACAATTTTCAGCCATTATTAGTATAATTCCAGAAATCTTAACAATTTTCAAGCATTGGAAATATAATTCTCGAAGTCTAAGTGATTTTCAGACGTTGTAAATATGATTCCAGAAATCTTGATAATTTCTAAACAGCACAAATTTATTTCCAGAAATCTTAGTCCTTTTCAGTGATAACAAATATAATTCCAGAAATCAAGTAATTTTCAGCCATTGCATATATAATTCCAGAAGTATTGATAATATCCATCCATCACCAATATAATTGTAGAGATATTAGTAATTGCAGATATAATAGCAGAAATCTTGATAATTTCCAGATATCATAAATAAAATTCCAGTCGTCTCAAGTTTCAATCATCGCCATATTGTTCCTGAATTCCTCATTTCCAGCAATTGCAAATGTAATTCGAGAAATCTCAACAATTTCCCATCATAGATATAATCCCAAAAGTCCTAGTAATTTGCAGATATCCCAAACATCTAAAAAAATCCATTTAATCCAAGATCCAATATCCAAATATTCCTAGAATCCAATTAATCCAAAATTCAATATGCAATTACCCCAAAGAATCCATTTATTCCACAATCCGATATCCAAATGCCCAAAGTTTCCATTTAATCCAAAACTCGATATCCGAATACCTCCCAAAATCCATTTAATCTAAATCCAATATCCGCATACCCAAAAGAATCCCATTAAATCCAAAATCCAAATACCCAAAAGAATCCCATTAAATCCAATATCCGCATACCCAAAAGAATCTCATTAAATCCAAAATTCAAATACCCAAAAGAATCCCATTAAATCTGATATCCGCATACCCAAAAGAATCCCATTAAATCCAATATCCGCATACCCAAAAGAATCCCATTAAATCCAAAATCCAAATACCCCAAAGAATCCCATTAAATCCAATATCCACATACCCAACAGAATCTCATTAAATCCAATATCCGCATACCCAAAAGAATCCCATTAAATCCAATATCCGCATACCCAAAAGAATCTCATTAAATCCAATATCCGCATACCCAAAAGAATCCCATTAAATCCAAAATCCAAATACTCCAAAGAATCCCATTAAATCCAATATCCGCATACCCAAAAGAATCCCATTAAATCCAATATCCGCATACCCAAAAGAATCCCATTAAATCCAAAATCCAAGTACCCAAAAGAATCCCATTAAATCCAATATCCACATACCCAAAAGAATCTCATTAAATCCAATATCCGCATACCCAAAAGAATCCCATTAAATCCAATATCCGCATACCCAAAAGAATCCCATTAAATCCAATATCCGCATACCCAAAAGAATCTCATTAAATCCAATATCCGCATACCCAAAAGAATCCCATTAAATCCAATATCCGCATACCCAAAAGAATCTCATTAAATCCAATATCCGCATACCCAAAAGAATCTCATTAAATCCAATATCCGCATACCCAAAAGAATCCCATTAAATCCAAAAT
>NC_091566.1:25552035-25554535 GCF_042767895.1 Penaeus vannamei | reverse complement strand
CCCAGTAACTTAACATCGACTTAGTGTAAACATTAAAAGCACGTCTGCCAAATTCGGAATGAACCAGTTAAATTTGCAGAGTATACAGAAATCCACACCATGCAAATCGTCCGCTGCCTAAGACTCGCCTGATGACCCCGAGAGAGACTCCCATGTTCCACTCAGACTCAGCCCAGACTCCCATATTGGTTACAGGAAAGTTACACCTCGTCGTTGGGTTTTTGTTTTTATGTGATAAATTGGATGATCTTATTTAAATGCGCTTTAAGAATCTTGACTATGATGACAGTACTCCAGTGCATATAATGGACAATATTTATGGCTCTGCTTATTCTGTAAAAAAAAAAAAAGAAGAAAACAGTGCCGTACTAAATTGTTATAGAAGTAGTAGTTGCAGTGTTAGTATTAGTAAATGTAGTAGTAATAGTAGCAGTAATAGTAGTAGTAGTAGTAGTAGTAACAGCAACATTAATGATAATAATAGCAATAGTAATAGTAGTAGTAGCAGTAGTAGTATTGATGATATTAATAGTAGTATTAAAAGTAGTAGTAGGAGCAGTAGTAGTAGTAGCAGAAGTAATAGCAGCAGTAGTGATAATAATAGTAGTTGTAGCAGCAGTAGTAGTAGTAGTAGTGGTGGTAGTAATAGTAATAGCGGTAGTAGTTTTAGCAGAAGTAGTGATGACAGTAATAGCAGTAGTAATAATAATGAGGAATGCAAATATATAAAGGATTTTTTCTGGGATGTTAAAACGTTGCTCAAGACTTTCTATCTTAAATAGGAGTATCAGTCTTATATGTTTATTATTATACAGAAGAAAAAAAAACATTTTTTATGCTTTGTGTGACAGACAAGTTAATTCTAAACTGGCTGAGATGTTTAATTCTCTGAGGTTCCCAAGCTGTAAACGTAACAGAGAGTCCACGTATGTATATATAAATACGTTAAGTTACTGCAACAAGTTCTGGCAACCTGGGAATACCGAGTAATTAATGGGAACGTTCTGGTTTGTCAGTCCAACAAAAGTCGGAACTAATACGTTTATATGCAAGTCGTCAGTTGTGCGTCAGTGTGAACCTGTTACAATGCGTGTGATGTCTTATCCATGTACCTGGCACCATTCGCGTCACTGTGAGTTAATATTTCTTCTTTGTCACAGGTTTTATTCCCTGGACAGAAATGAATACAATAATTGCGTAAATCCAGACGACTGTTAAGAAGACGGATTCAGCAATCGTGTATCGTTTATGTGATTAATAATTCCAGTGCAGAGAGAGAGAGAGAGAGAGAGTGAGTACTTGCGTGTGTGCATATTCATATGTACTTACATGCAAACAAACATGATAATTAATATGCTATAACAGCTCATTTATATAATACAAATGAAGACCACGATATCCAACCTTCGATAACAAATATAACTACAACACGACCCATACCAAATAACAGCTTCGACAAATCTTTCCCACAACAAGGTTAATTATGCAATCCAAAAGTTACCTAAATCATCTACATGCAAGTATGAGGTCCTTCGTCAGCGAGGTCCTATTAAGGTGCGAATGTGTGTGTGATGTTTTATTCATGTATCTGCTTCTATATTCTGCACATCTATATTCTACGATCGCTATAATTAGGATATTCTACCAACTATTCTATTTAAAGTAAATGCATAGCGTATTTAGATCGAACGTTTGTTATTTAGATATTGATCTTGGTTTTATTTAATCTAGTGCAAATAGAAAAAAAAAGTAAAATCCTATCAGAGCGGGTTTTCCGTCACGAATTTCGGAAACGAAGCCCGACTCCGACAACAACAGTGAGCGGATGGACCAGCGCCGGCCATTCCTAGCTACGTTGGCACTCACCCCCCCCCTTCTCCTCTGCCCCCCCCCCCTTCACCCGGCCCCTTACGTATACCCTTCTTTAACCCCCTCTCCCTCTACCCCTTTTCCGCTTCTCCCTCTACCCTCCCTCTCGCCCTGTGACCCCTCCGTGTGTATGTAACCCCTTCCTTCCTCTCCCCTTTCTCCGTCACTTCCTTTGGTCAACATAGTCTATGAACACCTTACCCCCCCCCCCCCCTCTTTCTTTAGTTCAGTGACTCCCCCGCCTCACCCTTTCTATCTCTGTGACGACCCCCCCCCCTCCAATATCTAGTTAGATTACCCTCACCCCCCCCCCACTATGTTCATCCCCCACCCTTTAAATCTTAGATAGTTCGTTGGCTCTTCCATAAGCCCCAACTGATCCCCTGTATCCTCTTCCCCCTCCCTTTTTCCTTATATTCCCCCCCTCTCTCCCTCTTTCACCCCCTCCCCTCTAAATGTCAGCCCTCAGCGCTCCTTCTACCCCCACCTAAATCTCTAGATTGTTTACCCCCCCCCCAACCTTCCGTTCAATCCCTGTAACCCCCCCCCCCTATCATACCTCCCCCTTAAAACTCGCGCCATCTAGATTCAACATTTTCGTCCTTATAAGGTCGTGCGGCGGGGTCGGTTT
>NC_091566.1:25532035-25537035 GCF_042767895.1 Penaeus vannamei | reverse complement strand
AGCAAGGTTCTCACAGCATTCCAATCAGGAATATGGAATCAACCGGGCATTCCAACCCAGCGGGAAACAATGCCACCCCCAGTCCCCCATCCCCCCTCCCAACTTGAAAATTTCTTGACGTAAAAATTATGACAAAAAAGACGATTATAAAGAAGGAGATTATTTACACAATGGTTAAAAAGAGGGATATAGTACATATTCAAACAGAGAGGCAGATAGATAAAAGGAAATTTTAAAGAAAAGAATTGATTGAAAGAATAATAAAAGAGAGAAAAGATAGAGGAAGAGCAATTATTTACTATAGTATTTTTCGTAGACATAATATCTATCTATTAAAAAAAGTGACGCGTTATATCATGGCAACAAATCGGCCTTACCTGCAGCGCCCATTATAGATAAGTATGTTGAACGATAACTTTTTCCGAGCCCAATGAAAAGATAAGAATAATATCTTTGTTTAATCGATATATGAGGAAAAATGGGCCAGTGAGTGAAGAAATGGATATATAAATAAATAATCGGGGAAAAAATATCCTAAAATTCTAATTTTGTGTTAGCGCGTTAAACTCTACGGAGTGGTGGACCACGTTTCACTTTCCAACGCTAAACAAATATAACACAATGCTGATATATTATGAGTCGAAAAGCAGAACAAAGTGCGCTTACAATGTATGTGAATACAGTATTTTGTAGTACAATTAATGCAGTCGGATTTATTTCTAGACTGGTAATGTGTAAAATTCTGTTAAACCAAGGCTCTAAAGTGATTTTCTAACAATGCTCTTCAGGCTCATAACGCACTCATTAAAGAAATACTGCAAATGCTGCTTTATTAAATCACACCGTGCAAAATATTATGAATTTCTTGTAGATACCATCGAATATTGGAGTCTTTAAACACGAGCATTCTGGTCACCTAGTATGGTCAAAATGCTATAAGCAAAGTGTGGAATACTTTTAAATTAAAGGCCGTGGAACTAGAACGTGATATATTTTTACGTCGAGAAACGCATAGATGTTTTTTTTTTATAATGTGTATTGTAGAAAAAAAAATCAGACCTATGGTTCATGATGTCCAGATACCAAATACGAAATAAATTCAACAATCCATCCAAGAGTGTCCGAACTGAAATGATTTTTTTTTAAGGAGAACTAGGCTGATCTTAGTTGACCGATCTATGACTCATATAAGACTGGACAAACTATTGTGATACTTTGCCCGGAAGAACGCTTCAATACATATCGTATTGACAAGTCTGTGAATCTACAACATATAATTTTTGCAAGAAAGCCTATAAGTGAATATTTTATGCTACATCTCAGAGTGGTATGTGATACGTATGTAATCATTTTATCCCACATGTGTACTTTAGAAAACACTTTTGTCATATCCAAAATCTGAAGTGCAATAGATTAAATGTAACAAAGCCTATAATCGCCTATGTCACTGGGGTTCAGCTGATGTACTCCAAGGTAAAATCTCGTTAGATCCTTAATTCCTAATGTACTATTATGATATAATGTTATGACTTAACCTAACTTAACCCAACCTAACCTAACCTAACCTAACCTAATCTAACCTAACCTAACCTAACCTAACCTAACCTAACCTAACCTAAACTTAACCTAACTTAACCCAACCTAACCTAACCTAAACTAAACTTAACCTAACTTAACCCAACCTAACCTAACCTAAACTAAACTTAACTTAACTTAACCCAACCCAACCCAACCCAACCCAACCTAATCTAACCTAACCTAACCTAACCTAACCTAACTTAACCTAATCCAACCTAACCCAACCCAACCCAACCTAACCTAACCTAACCTAATCTAACTTAACCCTAACCCAACCCAACCCAACTTAACCTAACCTAACCTAACTTAACCTAATCTAACCTAACCTAACCTAACTTAACCAACCCAACCTAACCCAACCCAACCCAACCTAACCTAACCTAACCTAACCAAACCCAACCTAACCTAACTTAACCCAACCTAACCTAACCCAACCCAACCTAACCTAACCCAACCCAACCCAACCCAACCCAACCCAACCTAACCTAACCCAACCCAACCCAACCCAACCTAACCTACTCTAACCTAACCCAACCCAACCCAACCTAACCTAATCTAACCTAACTTAACCTAACCCAACCCAACCCAACCCAACCCAACCCAACCTAACCTAACCTAATCTAACCTAACCTAACCTAACTTAACCTAACCCCAACGTAACCCAACCCAACCCAACCTAATCTAACTTGACCCTAACCCAACCCAACCCAACCCAATCTAACCTAACCTAACCTAACCTAACCTAACCTAACCTAACCTAACCTAACCAATGTAACCTAACCCAACCCAACTTAACCTAATCAAACCTAACCTAACAACCTAACCTAACCTAACCCAACGAACTTAACCTAACCTAACCTAACCTAACCTAACTTAACCCAACCTAACCTAACCTAACTTAACCCAACCTAACCCAACCTAACCTAACCTAACCTAACCCAACCCAACCCAACCTAACCTAACTTAACCCAACCCAACCCAACCCAACCTAACCTAACCTAACCTAATCTAACCTAACCCAACCTAACCTAACCTAACCTAACGTAACCTAACCTTACCTAACGTAACCTAACCTTACCTAACGTAACCTAACCTTACCTAACCCAACCTAACCTAACCTAATCTAACCTAACCCAACCAAATTAACCTAACCTAATCTAACCTAACCTAACCTAACTTAACCTAACCCAACCCAACCCAACCCAACCTAACCTAACATAACCTAACTTAACCTAACATAACATAACCCAACCCAACCCAACCCAACCTAACCTAACCTAACCCAACCCAACTTAACCTAATCAAACCTAACCTAACAACCTAACCTAACCTAATCTAAGCTAACCCAACGAACCTAACCTAACTTAACCTAACCTAACCTAACCTAACCTAACCTAACCTAACCTAACCTAACCTAACCTAACCTAACCTAACTTAACTTAACTTAACCCACCCTAACCTAACCTAACCTAACCTGACCTAACTTAATCCAACCTAACCCAACCCAACCCAACCCAAACCAACCTAACCTAACCTAACCTAACCTAACCGAACCCAACCAACCTAACCCAACCCAACCTAACTTAACCCAACCTAACCTAACCTAACTTAACCCAACCTAACCAACCTAACCCAACCCAACCCAACCTAACCTAACCTAACCTAACCTAACCTAACCTAACCTAACCTAACCTAACCTAACCTAACCTAACCTAACCTAACCTGTCCCAACCTAACCTAACCTAACCTAATCAACCTAACCTAACCTAACCCAACCAACCTAACCTAACCTAACCTAACTTAACCCAACCTAACCCAACCTAACCTAACCTAACTTAACCTAACCTAATCAACCTAACCTAACCCAACCTAACCTAAACTAACTTAACCTAACCTAACCTAATCAGCCTAACCTAACCTAACCCAACCAACCTAACCTAACCTAACCTAACCCAACCCAACCCAACCCAACCCAACCCAACCCAACCCAACCCAACCCAAACCAAACCAAACCAAACCAAACCAAACCAACCCAACCCAACCCAACCCAACCCAACCTAACCTAACCTAACTTAACCTAACCAAACCCAACCCAACCCAACCCAACCCAACCCAACCTAACCTAACCTAACCTAACCTAACCTAACCCAACCCAACCCAACCCAACCCAACCCAACCCAACCCAACCCAACCCAACCCAACCCAACCCAACCTCACCCAACCCAACCCCACCCAACCCAAACCAACCCAACCTAACCCAACCCAACCCAACCTAATCTAACCTAACCTAACCAAACCTAACCTAACCCAACCCAACCCAACCCAACCTAACCCAACCCAACCCAATCCAGCCCAACCTAATCTAACCTAACCTAACCAAACCTAACCTAACCTAACCCAACCCAACCCAACCTAACCTAACCTAACCTAACCCAACCTAACCTATCCTAACCTAACCTAACCTAACCCAACCCAACCCAACCTAATCTAACCTAACCTAACCTAACCCAAACCAACCCAACCTAACCTAACCTAACCCAACCTAACCTAACCTAACCTAACCTAACCTAACCTAACCCAACCTAACCTAACCCAACTTAACCTATCCTAACCTAACCTAACCTAACATTATCAACCTAACCTAACCTAACTTAACCCAACCTAACCTAACCTAATTTAACTTAACTTAACCTAACCCAACCTAACCTAACCTAACCTAACCTATCCCAACCTAACCTATCCTAACCTAACCTAACCTAACCCAACCTAACCTAACCTAACCTTATCAACCTAACCTAACCTAACCTAACCTAACCCAACCTAACCTATCCTAACCCAACCTAACCTAACCTGACCTAACCTAACCTGACCTAACCTAACCTGACCTGACCTAACCTAACCCAACCCAACCTAACCTAACCCAACCCAACACAACCTAACCTAACCTAACCCAACCCAACCTAACCTCTCCTAACCCAGTCTAACCTATCCTAACCTAACCTAACCTAATCAACCTAACCCAATCTAACCTACCCTAACGTAACTCAACCTACCGCAACCCTACCCAATCCAACCTAACCTAAGCTAACACAACCCAACCTAACCTAAGCTTATCAACCTAACCTAACCTAACCTAACCTAACCCAACCCAACCTAACTCAACCCAATCCAACCCAACCCAACCCAACCCGACCCAACCCAACCCAACCCAACCCAACCTAACCTAACCCAACCCAACGCAACTCAACCCAACCCAACCCAACCCAACCCAACCTAACCCAACCCAACCCAACCTAACCTAACCTAACCTAACCTAACTTAACCTAACCCAACCCAACCCAACCCAACCTAACCTAATGTATCTAAGCCTGCCAACACCAGTGCAGTTCGCCAGGATGGTAAATATAGGACTAATCTAGAAT
>NC_091566.1:25479535-25507035 GCF_042767895.1 Penaeus vannamei | reverse complement strand
GGAAGCGTGGGGTCAGGGAGGGTTTCATAATGCTCAACCAGGTAGACCCACACTTCCCAAACAGCAACCTCATGACTCTCACACTCACGACTTTTACTAAAAAGATAGAAAAAAAAAGAAAAAAGAAAAATGTAATGCACAACTCCAATTTATATTCTTCAATTCCACATTTTCTATTCTTTCCTAATCTAAATATTAAAGTTCAACCTTCAGAATAATATATACATATTTGACCATGTGCTGTATGTATCCAAACTCTAAGTTATGGCCTACTGCTATAGCCATATTCTATCTTTGAAAACAAAACTACAATCTCAATATAATATGCATATCCAACATTCCATTTTCATACATATGTTTATGATTCTAAAAATCAAGGAAGAATACCCTACTTAAGTTTAGCCATCAAAAAGTATACGTGTTCAATTTACCCATCATTGTACTTGAGGATGTAATTTGCTGCAAGCATCACTAAAGGTGGACTTTCTTCAGGTGGACCTTGTAGTAGGTAGAGGAGGCCCTGAACAGCACAGGTTCGTACAGACACCTGACCACTCTTCAGTCCACCCTCCACAATGTGCACCACACCTTCACTTAACGATGAACTCACCTCCTGAATAAATAAAGCAATTATAATACATAGTTTAAAAGAGTAATAAAGTTCAAAGATCTTCATCAAATCACTAAAGAGACTTTGTTACCAAATACTGGTCTCACCTGTTTGGCTAATCTTAGAGTGGCTAAGGCCTTACAGGTGGAAAGAATAATGTACTGCTGTGTGATGTGATCTTCTATGGGGTGTAGAGTATGCAGGGGTAGCAAGGCCTCCAAGACCCAACGGTGATGATCAGCTGAACAGAACAAATCACACAGGCAGCTCACCGACTTCACTACTTCAGCTACCACTGATGCACACAAACCACTCTGTAAATATTCAGATCCTTTATTGCATGTATATTTACAACAATAAAAGGAAGTCACTTGAGGGTTCTCAAAAGAAACAATCTTGATTTTCAAAACAAGAAAATATATTTAAAATGCCAACATTCTCTTCGAAGTAGCTCAACCCTGTTTCCCCTGCAATGAACTTTTGGCAAATACCTAATTGTAAAACTTTTATAGTACAAAAAGTAACCCATTATGTGGTAAGATAAAAGTATATTTAGACTTAATAGGTATTCATATCTGGATGATATCCAAAGTTAAATAATTTCAACAACTTACCAATCTTTCACACTACAATATCAAACTTTTGAATCTATTTTGAGTAACTTGAAAACCTGTCGAGGTTTGTGTAACTTACTTGTGGTCGAAGCCATAAAGAGTATAAGTAATGCAGGGTGTGGAGACAAGACTGTACATCTAAACCACAGCTTGCTAGCTGCCGTTCCCGAACTTCAAATTCATAACACCCTGAAAAATTTTAACAGCATTAATTTTCTTTACCACTTTACCATACATTTCCATGCAATATTTTTATCCAACAAAACCAGAGGGGATTCTCTCAGACAACTCAACTATTTAAGCAAACTAATCACAACTACTTGAAGATTCAATCTTCTTATGCCTTCACATGACAATTAAAGCACTAAAGCTTTCACATCTATACGGTTACTTTCAATGCCTAAATATAAAAGTACATTTCTGACTATGCATGACCCATAAAAGAGGCAAGGAAACACACCTGTTTGGAGCACAGTTTCAGGAGAGTCTGGCGGCTCGGCATGGCTATTGAGAGCAGTAACCAGGTATTCAACTGACACCTGACTCAGCTGGTAACTAGGTGTCTGCCTCGGCCCTCCCTTAATCAGATGATGAACTTCTCTTAACCTCTCATGGAGCCGGAACATGATCTCTTGGAGCTTCCTTCCAGATCTAAAATGATTTCAAGTTCATCAAATGAATGTACAAAATAACAGCCTAATAATAAGAATAACCACATTATAAGATATATATTGTAGAAAAGGTATGAATGAGAAAGAATATCTTCATTGTGTAAGAGATGTATTTGACCAGTTTTGATTATATTTCTCTTAGAAATACATATATCAAATACTTAACTTCTATTAAAACCTGTCAAAAACATTTTTGCACTGTGAAGATATACATTAATTTCAAGATATTCATCTCATTCACACATTTTCCACATTACTATTGAATTTCAAGTTACACAAAGAAAAGTTTCATACTGTATATACAGAAAATAAATGTACATCAACACACAAATTACAAAATTTTGGTATCAGGAATAAATAACATGTTACTACTTACTTAGAGGTTAGGTAAGGGGGTGGCTTATCTCGTGGGATATTCAACAAGTGTCCGCTATGGGGATTGCCCGGTAGTGGGAGCAGCAGAGTCTGTACCAGTAGGGCAGTAATCCCTCTTACAGCCAGTGATAAACTCTGTAGAATGGAGAAAAAGAGTCTTGACAAACAAATTCCGAAGACAAACTTTTATCTGGGCCCCGTGTGTATGAATTTTTTTTTTTCAAGAATGTTAAACAAGAGAAATTCTGCTTTACCAAGTTAATGAAGGGGAGTTCTTCAGCAGGTGTGTTTTCACTAGGAGTAGAGTTCAGGACACATAACAGTGCCATCCACGTCTCTTCAAACTGATGTCGACCAATCCAGCCAAACAATTCCAGTCTGCAATATTTCCAAAATATTAGTATCATAAACACATATATGTAACTCAAGTCTTCCAACACAGCTAAATATTTCCATGATCAATTTAATTAAATCTACTCTTTTCTCTGAGAAAAATT
Organism: Penaeus vannamei; assembly: GCF_042767895.1. Classification (NCBI taxonomy): domain Eukaryota; kingdom Metazoa; phylum Arthropoda; class Malacostraca; order Decapoda; family Penaeidae; genus Penaeus; species Penaeus vannamei. The sequence continues at coordinate 25,504,268 of NC_091566.1, read as the reverse complement.
ACAAATAATACCACAAAATTTACACATTTCTAAAATACAAGACACTCTCCATCTAAGAAGGAAAACAAGTAAAGACAACTAACCTGAATACAAACTGCTTCAAAACATCTGTCTCCTGTAAGAGATCATTATGGACTGGTGGTAAAGTTGTACCGTTTTCTCCTGAGAACTGTGGAGACCAACCAAGGGTCCACACATCTGGAGGTATTCTCACAACACTATTCACTACTGGCATCCGGCCAACACCCATTATGATGCCTCTGAAATAATTTTCAGTCTTGTTCATATTTGAAGTAGTAAAGAGAACATTCACTTAAATCTAATTTTGGAGTTTTTCACACTGGGATATCTGTATTCTTAAAAGATTTGTTCTTGAAACCAATTTATCTTCAACCATACTCAATGCAGTAGTTTTGAAAAGGAGTATGCAAAATCTTAACAATGAAGCAACATTACCTATCTAATTATCTACAAGTCAAGAACCACAATACTTACTTAATTGGCTGTGCTATACAGGCTGGTAAATCACGTGCACTGCCAGCTTCCAACCAGGATATCAGCTGCATCAGCCTGCGACAAGCCACCAAGGGACTGCTCTCTCCATCATTCAAACACTGGCTGAGGGCACTTGGCAAACTGTGAAAATGGAATTCCATTAGCAATTCAGCATAATAACAAAAATAAAGAAAACATGAGCTCAACTTGTGCTTTCTGTAAGAAATATTTTATACACACACTAAAGATCTATACTGATAAGCATGGAACCATCAATACCTTGGAAAAGCTCTAGGCTTGATAAGATGTGAGGCTGCTGCATGTAGAGCTGCTACCATAGAGCAAACATATGATATTCTCTCCGAGAGGCCCATCAGGTTTGCCAAAGACCCAGTGCGTAGAACTGTGTCCACACATGATAGGCACAGACTCGCTACTTCTATGCTAACACTTCCTAACCACACTTGCCAATGCAGATACTGAAAGAAAAAACATTGGGAGCGGTGACAGTAAAGCATAATATCAAATATACACAAATTTCTAATGTCTTGAAATTTGTCTACTTGTAAATTACATTGACCTTTATATCAAATATGCTTTTCAAATTTACATCCAGACACTATTAATAACAACTCCTGGTGATAACATAGCATAAGTGTAAAGATCAAAAGATACAAAATCAACATGTGAACCTCCTATTATGATACCTTGTACTGATAATAAACAAAATGAATCTCCAACATTTGCTGTGCAACAACTACCAATGCTTAACTAACTTGACATACTATCTGAATGACTTAAATTATGTGAACATAAAAACAAATAACTAACAACAGATTTCCTCCTAATTCCTACATTTTCCAGAGATTCTGATAGCTTTAGTAATACTCAACACTAATTATGTGAAGAAAAATCTGATTCTAAACCATGGATAAGCTCTCTTACCTCCATGGCCAAGAGAGCAAACCGTAGGATGTGTTCAGAGCTATCTGGCGGGATTTCTGCACCCCATGGAAGGCGGGTCATGGCAGTGAGGTATTCGATCAGCGCCGGTGCCAAAGTATCCACCACACTGCCAATACCATCATCACCAGAGAGAAGCTTGCACACCCTTTCACTGTACTTGTTACCCCCACCTGTTCAGAAAATAAGTAAGTGGTATCAGATAATTGAATCTCTCTACCATTCTTTCTGAGACTATAAAGGCAAGATCTAGCCGGACAGAATTGAAATGACATAATGTAAATATTTTTTTTCTTTATTTTTAACTTCACTGTATATACATATATATATATATAATATATATATATATATATATATATATATATATATATATATATATATATATATATATATATATATATATATATATATATATTTTATGTGCTGCAAACTACACACAATTCTTTTGCACTGCTTCTGAACCATTGCTAAGAATTACCTGGGGTGAAGGTGTGATGTGGCCTTGGCAATGAACCTGCCACCTGTGCTAGGTGCTGCAGGAGAATCACTTTGCTAGCAGTGTAGAGTGGTGCTTCTCCTGTTCCACTGCCGCTACTGCACTCCTCACTGTCTCCTGTCTCCACTGAGCTATTGCACTCACCCCAGTCCCTATTTGCCTGTTGAAATAAAGTATTTTCTATCAGTTGGAATAAATACCGAAGGAAATCTAACACAAAACTTATCCTTTTTCCCAGGGCAGAATACATGAAAAACACTACAGCCACCAGCATTTCATTTCAAACTACCTGCACAGTGGTGGTGAGTCCAAGCCTGAGAGTGTGGGTCAGGAGTGCCGTGTTGAAGGACTTCCCGGACATGATGTTGATGATCTCACTGTACTCCAGCTGACTCAGCAACTGCCCACATTCTAGGCCTCCACCTTCCCCCTGGGTGCACCTACAAGAAATGTGATGAGGGTTATAGATTCATAACGAAGGAAATTACAACTATCACATTTCCATAAAAAGACAAATAATCCCACTTATTAATCAACAAAAATAATAAACTGTGAAGGGGACCCATATTTAGCTGACTTAGAACTACTGTCATTTTACCTGTTTCGAACAAGCTGAAGGTACCAGTTGAGATCTAGTCGAGTGTTGGCAGGACCTTGGAGTGGTGGGCTGATTGGAGTTGCTTCAGTGCACGGAGAACTAGCAATGCCATGTACCTGTCCTAACAACCTCTGCAACAAGCCATGCATCTGCCCATACCTGTTGGTTTAAGGTCACAAGTCGCTTAGCATGGAAAATAGATCAATGAAAGAATAAGAAAATTATTTAATGTGTTGTGTACTTGAAGAAAACATGAAAAAATTACATAGCTCAGTGAAATCATCAGTTCCATTCACGTAATCAACAGAGAAATCTTGAAATGTCATTGCTGAAAAAAACAGATATAATTCCCCTGCACATAACAAGAAAAAGAATAAAGTAAAAAATAAACAAATATAATTCACATAAAGTGTTACCTCTTGTTCAGCTTGTTTTCCTTCATATAATTCAGAATTTTTGTTAGGTCCTCTAGAGGCAGCTGAACAAGGACTTGGCCTGGGGGCATGGCTAGAAGAAGATGAAGGCGCTGGGTTGCCAGGGAACAAGCAGCACGAGTGACAGCCAAAAAGGGTGAGGCAAGGAGCCGCTCCACCAGGAAAGTTATAAGGGCACCAGACTGTGATATGTGCACTCCTGACACCAATGATATAATGTGGCCCCCATATTCTGCCTGGAAAACAATGATAAAAACAAACATTTGATTTAAAATAAATAAGAAAAGTCTAAAGAAAAATGGGAGAAGAACAGCTACCCAATTATATCCACAAAAACTAACTCAAGTTGTGAAAACAGTGCATGAAAACAGCACATTACATATGTATTACAGAGACCAATACCTTCTGCACATGGTCACAACGAGCATGGATGGCTTGAATAAGGAGCGCTGAGGCCGCAGGTGATGAGTGTATGGATTGAATAAGTGTGGAAATTGGTGGCTCTTTATGAAGGATAACAACATCACTTATGTGTTGTACAACCAACCATGTCAGCCACTCTCCTTCCTGCATGTGTCGAACCTGAACAAAGGAAATATTAATCTTGATTCAGTAGTGACTTTAACCTTCTTCACATATCTGACATGTCACAAACTTTAGTTCCTAAGGCATGTATAGGCATATCATATATAAAATTCATACACAATAAAGCATACGATATACAATATCCTCCCAATCAACATGATACCCCTATGGACTTGTGATCAACCAACAGTAGGTTTTGTTCTTTCTGTCCATTCCCCATAAACTTATCCCCGCCCACCATCATCCCCAAATCCTAACTCAGTCTAACCCAGCTTCTACATCCTGCCAACTGTATGAGAGTTCTCACACCAAAATCTTTAGTTTGACTTGATTTTAGTTCAAATATACCCACTGACCATCAAAGCAGCTACAGCCATATCCTGGAGTCTGTCAACCACATGTCACAAAGCCCATCGTTTAGGAATTAACTTAAATCCTTATCAATACATACATTTACTGTCAAATGGAATACACAGTTAACATGCTAAATGCTGTACTCACAACAAACTCAGAGAAGACAAGTAATCCACATCTTCTCAAGAACTCCAGAGGAAGGCAGCTGGAGGGTCCACTAGCCTCACTCACCACTGGGCTGCTGTGTTTTCAGACCATGGAGTAGGAAAAATACAAGAATTACACATTGCAATATACAAGCACATCAGCAATAAGGACAATAACTCATTCAGTACATTTTGCTTACATCTAGTAAGCAAAATATGTGTAGTCTACTTATAATATACTAAGAAAATAGTCTTCTCTTTCTTAAACAATGCAACACTGATTGGTAAATTAATACCTGATACTCGTAACTGATTTCCGCTGGCAAGTCCTTAAGACACGTGTCCAGAGGTTTTGTGAAGTCAGGTCTAAACAAGTCATCAGTTTGCACCATAAGAGTGTGAGAGGAGGATACCAGCCAGATACAGAGAGCAAAGCTTCACTTATTTCTTCCATAAGCTCTGACTCTCGACTGCATATATCCTTCAGAGAGGTGATAACATCTCTCCACTGACCTAAAATCAGATCAAATGGGATGCAATATCTCAAAACATGTTTCAAAATTCTTTTAATAACAGCAAATAAGTATCAGTATACAAAAATATATATACTGCATAACAAAGAATGCATTTTAATACAAACAAACATAGAAAGTTATTCCCCCAATACCATTCCATGTACATATTTACTATTTGACAGACCTTAAACCTACCAGAAATAGTGAGATGCAGGAGAGTAAGAAGCAGGTGGTGGGACAAATGTACCAATAAGCTGGGGGTGTGTTGGCCACCTTTTCCATCAGGTGGAGGCCCACTATTCAACAGGGACAACCGCACACTTCTGATCTCACTCACACTGACTCGCACCACTTCAAGCAGAAATCTGGAGAGTGGGGAATTAAGAACTCTGAAAGGCTTATCCATAATGTAAAACTAAAAACTAGTTTTAGAGTAAGATAAAAAAAAAAAAAAAAATGAGAAGAAAATCCAAATGAAAATAATTCATATGGCTGTTGCACATAAATGTTTTGAAGAGGGTCAAGAAATGCCTATATCAGTGAAATAGCTTTCAAAAGACTAACAAGAATAACCTTAGTAATAATGATTAAGCTAAAAAAATCAAATATCATACCAATGATGAGTATTATAAAATTATCAGCATTATCAGAAACAAAAAAATAAATAAAACTAATAAAAAATATTCACTTCTAAACCCTTCACCAGTCTTATCATACCTGGCCATTGCCACTTGAGGAAGAGTCTCTGGCTGTGTCACATTCAGAGGATCTCTAAAGCCTGAGGCATGGTCTCCGACCTGTGGAGAGAGAGCCTCTGATCCACTTGGTGTAGGTCCTGGAGAGGTGTCAGATGTTACATCGCTGTGCACATAGTCCATACTCAGCCCCAACTCTTCAAGGCGTGCAAGGACCAACTCTGGGGTGGAATGGGTGATAAGGCTCCGCAGCAGCAACAGAACGCTGCCCACCCAGCGTTCAACACCCACTGTGCTCTCCTGAGGATGGGATGCAAATGTTAAGGCTCTACTTGCAGTCTGATGTAATTAGTCATATCTATAATAAACATGAAAAATTTAAATTAATATAAGCAAAGATCATGTCAGACAGAGGAAAGTTTGTGAAAGACAAATAAATTCTAGTTGGGTAGTAGGGGAGAGGGAGCAGAAAGAGAAAGAAAAATTTATCTTAATATCAAGTTAATCATTCTACCAGTTCACAAGGCGAAGTGAAGAGAGCCTTGAGTACACAGTCGACTGGCCGGTAGACACTGGGACAGACACCATTCATGACTTCTTCCACAGCAGCTAGAGAATCCTGTGACAAAGCAGATATGTAATGGTTGAAAGTCATATCTTATATAATATATATATTCTAAAAATAATAGTATCTTTCTGTATAACCTTTTCATTATGCAAAATAATAAATTCTTATCAGCAATCATTATCAGTGTTTAAACATATTACTCAAGAATGCTAATCTTTTATCATCATAATCTTAATAATAATTATTATTATTACTATCACTATTCATTTTCTACTATCAGATACAATAAAGGTCTTTCTTACCTCTGAATCCAAATTAACTTGTAGCTTGGAGAGGAGTGGTAGAAGAGTGTCAATCACTTGCCGAGACAATTTCCTCCAGCGCTCCCTGTTGCTCTCCATGGTTGCTCCAAGCACCAGCGAAATCAGGCGCAATACCTTTCAAAATTCACAAGTTATGACACTATTCGTAAGGAACTATTACCTGAAAATATATATACCTTTACGGAGCTTTTTTTCTTTCCTGTTCCACATCATGAAAAATGTATAAAACATCAAGTACTATACCAAGCACTATTATTTCCAAACCAAAAAGATTTTACCTGGTGATAATGAGCCAAACGTAGCAGCATGGAGCATAAGACCTCCCTCTGAGTGTCTAGCTCCCTCTGGTCCGTCGTGCTTGTAGTGCTCCGGACCAGAAACAAGTCTTCCACCAGAGGCTGTAAGGCTAGTATACCTAATGGGAGGCATTTGCTAAATTAATTCATAACATTATGGAAGTCTAAATGCACTAAACTGTCTAGCATTTTCCCTAATTTCACCTTACTTTCTATTGACTTTTAATGTTCAGCATTTAGAATTTCATCATTTTCACTTACAGTGTGAGAGAGGAGGCTGTCCACTAGCCATAAGACCATCACATAACTGCATAATCTTGGGAACACCAATGATGCTCTTGCTGTGATGTCGTTCATAGGACAAAAGCACCAGAAAACGGAACATGGAAGGAATCAACTCTTCTGCTGACCTATGTGAAGAGAAAAAATTAGTTTTCACATATATCAACTTTGTTGCTTCATCAACTGTCATTCACAGTCACATGTAAGCCACATTAAACAATAATTCATCATTAAATTTCATTTGGACTAGTTAAAACTCACTTGATCTGTCCTTCCTCAATGTACTCAAACTGCTTGATGACATATCCTATAAATATCTGATCCGAGTCCAGCAAACAATAATTAACCCGAATCTGCACCAAGTGGATTAGGAGCTGGAGCACTGACCGTTGCATAATTACATCACTTGACACTGTATAGAGCTGAAGATTAAAATATAAATGTTATCTTGTGCATATTTGCTTAGGTAACTAAACAAATATGATGTAAAATGACAACAAACATACCAAATCATTTCATTGGAATAGAAATAAATAAATAAATGAAAATAAATAAATGCTCACCTTTAATGCTTTGATGACTAGTGGCTCAAAAAGCCTTATGTAAGAACTCAAAGATGACTTGTCATTTCCTCTTCCTAAGGTCTTGAAGAGACTAGAACTTCCCTTTCTTTGATTAAGTGTGAAACTGAAAAGGGAAAGGAATACAATCATTATCTTAATGATTTACATTTAAAAGAAATTGGTAGTCAAGGAAAATTTCTGTGATTGCCAACTACTGTTCTTTAAGACTTCCCGTGGCCACCAAAAGGAAAATGATGACAGTAGATTAAGTCACATGCAAAAAGACAAGAGATTCTCACCTTATAGGTTCACTGTCCTGCCGCGCCTCAGACATGGCAGTCAGGTCATCTTCTAGCTGGGACAAAGGCTGGGTAAAGCAACGTTGATGTAGACTAATAATTTCTGGTCCTTCATTAGCACTCTCACCACCAGTTCCCATAGAATCTGTTGGCACTCTTGAGTGATGATCTGATCCCTTCCTACCCAAGTGCTCAAAGAGTGCCATCACATTTGAACCAAACAAGCACTTTAACAGCTGAAATACGTGAAAAAATATATATTTTAGTAATCCATTGAAATCTAAGCATTACTTCTGCCTTTTCATATCATACAGTGACAGCACAAAACTATATATATACATGTTGACACTTGAATTAACTAAGCTAGCCATTCTTTAGTTCAGTCATAAATTCAATGGAGAGAATACTTTACTATTTTTCAATCAACACTTAGCTCACCTGCTGACCACACTGTACAGTTAGTGTGGGAAGGAGAGATGTCACCACCTTCAAATACTGCAGGATTTCTTCAGCAAGCCTCCCAAACTCTAGCATGGAGGCGACTTCTAGTATCCTTCCCAGGCTTGTCAAGGTGACACGTAACAATCCGCAAAGTTTCTCCATTGTGTTTTCTTCTAATGAGATCTAAGGGGGAGATGCAACATTATCAGTCAAAAAAAAATTAAGTATAGTCAGTAGTGGTATGGATGTCAAGCCATCATTTCATATCTGCTCACTATTTTCTTTCTCCTTAAAACATCTATTAGATATAAAAAAAATAACCTTAAATAATAATAATAATAATAAAAAATGAATAAGAAAATCAAAACAAAATTATGCACATCTCTTCATATTACAACACAGTCATTCTGAAATGATGATCTCACTTACCTTATAATTGGCATACGCATTTTTCAGTACATCATACATCTTAATGTACTCTGGGAGATGGAAAAATGACCCAATAGCTCCTGGCTTTGATGATTTTCTTTCCTTTTCCTCATTGTCTGATGGAGAGAGATAATTCCTTAGTTAATGTGAGATTAATTTACAACTACAAAAATGTGAGTGGGACTTGAAATAACTTTAATGTATATCATTTCTATAAGAAAAAAATATGTGGGACATTAAACTAGCATATAACATAACAGAAGATGAACAAAAAAAAGTAATTGAGGACAAAAAAAAATGAAGGAAAAGAAGATGGATGGAAGAGAATGAGCGAGACACCATTGGTGATGGAGAAAGAATATAAAAGGAGGATGAGGATTAAAGAAAAAAGATATACTAACAATAAAACAGATTGACATGACATAGCATTGGTAACATACCATGACACATTTAATATAAGAAGCCAAGGTCTACTTTTTATACTACTATCTATGCCACCTACTCTTTGAAGATCAGTTTTTCTTTGGGTTGTACAAAATACCAGTAGACATGCTGTTCATTTTAATACACTTCATTGAAATTGTTAGGCAACACTTACCCCCTTTGTCTCCTTTGCTTGGAGAGTGTGTACGATTTTTATCACCCGTGGTTTCTGCTCTTGTTCTTCTCTGTGGTTAGAATAACACCAGAATTATAAGACTACCCATCAAATACCAGTCATTACAACTTGCTGGAGTTATTAATACAATAATTTAACCTGGGTTATGAAGTCTTCTTACTACCCAAAAATATAATTCTAGTCTAAACTGCAGCTTTATTTAAAATCACTCATAAAAAACATTCTGTTCCTGATTTCCCACACAATTTCATGGAAGTGCAGTGACAAGTGCTTTTTACCTTTATTGGAGATATAGCAGTCTGTGGATTCAGAGGGGCCAGTTGAGGTCGAGAGCCAGGTGTGATCTCCTCCAAGACATGGGTATAGACACACAGTACTCGCAAGATGTGCTGGACAACTGCCTCCACCACTGTTGACATCTGTAACCCCAAAATAGGTTGTACTGTGTTAGTTGACATGGTTTTGCTGTACGATGTAACTGGTATAGCTTCTCAACCTTCATATTTAGTAGTTTTAGATTTTCATATATAATGAAAGTTGTGTAAAATCTATAGAATGAATACTGCAAATTCTAGAATACGGGCTATAAAATTAATCTTACCTGTTGGGATCCTAATAGCGACCATGGCACTTTAGACGATGATATGTCATCCCTTCCATGTCTCAAAGACTCAACAGCAATTCCTGAGGAAGGATGAAATATCAGAAAATGTTTTGTGCATTAAATAAATACACATACATATATTACAAATAAACTTATATAAACATAGACATGTATACACATAAGCATACACCAGCACAGCACAAGCACACCTACCTAGGCATAGATACATGTACAGATACATAAATGAACACAAACACAGACACAGTAACATGTACACAAACCTAAAAAGGAAAACAGCCACAAAAAGAAATTAAACTCCATTGTGATGTTTCAAACTCTTCACAAGTTCCTCAACAGATGAATAATTAACCTAAATGGATTCATTCCAGATCATTATTCATCTGGAGAGTTGTGAAGAGTTCAAAAAGTTACAATTCAATTTCATTTCTTAGTGGGGCTGTTTTCCTTTTCAGATACATATATATTCATCTTACCAGTGAGGATGTTCGAGGCAAGAGTGAGTATGTTCTGTTGGACACTGAGGTCTCCTGCCAGTGGTGCCTCACCAGCCAGAGAGAGCACCAGTGTGATTAAGCCAATGTGTATATTGCTGTCACTGGAGGAGAGATGTTATAATTATAATGGTGAAACTCTAAATATGTGCATAAGCAACTATGAGAGCAAGAACAAATCACTCCTTTGAATTAAGAGTTCAACAGCCTTAGTAGTCACAGGCATATCCACTTTCATGTTGTAATTTCAGCACCAGTTTTAAAAAATCAAATACAATACCTTGTTTGCATTTGAGGAATGTGGCATCCCCAGGCAGCAGGATACAAAACTGGAGGATAGTGTTCACTCAGCAACGACAGAGATTCTAAACATCCAAGCTGATGAAAAAGCAATTACCATTAGACTAGATGCAAGACTAAAAATTTCATAATGAGATCTAGGTTATTGTCAGAGACAATGAGCATAAAACATAAAAAAAAAGTATTAATAGATCTCTATACTTACCATGAGGAACTTGTTGTTCATGTTCATCAGATGAGTTGTTAAGGCATAAATGAGGCGAGAAAGGCTCTGTGAAACTCCTACATTTTTCAAGTCTAAGGAGATTCCAAAAGACTGATGACATCTGGCACTGTAAAACAGAAATATAGTTATTTCATATATCTTTTGGCAACTTTACAGTCTGTTCTCCAAATAACTATATACATATATGAGTAAAGAGATGGACTTAACTGCAACAGTTCTTACCTGTCAGTTATATGTGGTCTACTCTCAGGGAACAGTCTATGCATGGGTGGAACAGGGAGGCAAGGCAGACCTCTGTAAGACAAATGATGGAGAGACTGTGAGTCATCCATCTTTCCTTTGAGGCGTCCCGGACGTACTAGATTGGATGCCACTTTCTGGATGAGATTACCACTGCTCATTAATTCTGGAACCAGTCTGAAAGAGGCGAAGAAGAGGTTTGATGAGCACTAGAAAGTCTACTTGTTTCAAGTAACGTGCCTTTTTAGAGACCAATAATGAGAGTTTATAACATAGTACAATTTCAGAGGATTTTTTCTTCAAGGGCAGTTGAAATGTCTCAGATTTAAGTACTAACTTCATGCATGCGGTTCCTGCAGCTGTGCGAACTCTAGGGTCTTGATCTGCCAGCAAGGGAATTAAAACTGCTGTCAAAACACGATGCGAGAACCTGTCTGACTGCCTCAACGAAGACATCATTGCAACAGCACCACCTGCACTTGTGTATGTACTGCTGCTTTCAACATGATCTATGTAGCTTAATGGAAGTCCTGCCAGCAGGTCACACAATTCAACCTGTGATGAAAGAAACCATTTCAACTTTATGGCACTTCATTAATACAAAAACATGAATTTCACTTACAATTACTTCTACAATATACAAAGCAAGTTTTGATTACTTTGTATTACAAGTTAAGGATGGCTTGTCCAAAAATAAGTCCTCTCATGGGCCCTCCTCTCCCTCAGCCAATCACAACGTCATGTTTTCCTGCCTCTATCATTTCATGAATGAAACATAGTGAGTATCAAACAGATCCAACATCACACTGGCGGGACGCCCGGCAATGTTTAATTTTCTGAGTGTCTCATATATGGGTCACCCGTCGTAAATGGGTTAAAGTTGAATAAATAGTGTGGTATCTAAATATAACTCATACCTGTAGCCAATATTACGTTACACTAAAGAAATAAATCTACGTTTCCTTACCTTGACTAACCAATATAAATTTGAGCCAGTATTGACAAGATGTGGGAGGACGGCAAGAACTACCCCAGCATGCCAGGAGTGCAAAAGTTCTCCAAGGCACAACCCTAGACCACTGACAGCTCCTCGTGATGTCACACTAGATTCACTACCTAGTAACTATAAAAGAAGTTCATTAATCAGTAAAACAAATAATATCTTTTTATTCATAAACATGATGAGTAAGATAAAAATGAAAAAATAATCATTACAGAGGTTATATATTGACTGTCATATGTAAATATCCTGTAAATATACACACCTTGCACAATATCTCCAACAATGAGGGCAAAGCCAAGCCAGGTCTCCCAAGATCATTATACTGTCCACAACCATGGATGAGGCTGGCTCGGATGTACTGGCCAACAACTGTGCCAACACTTGCTCCCAGCTGAGGATCTGAGTGTCTGTGAAACCTCAGGATGTCATCGATATGTTGCTCTAGTTCTGGTAAGAAAGAGAACTTTCAATTAAACACAGACACTGGCCTACACTGTCACATGGTCAGAAAATTCTTACCAAATCTACCTTTCAAAATGTGGTCTAGTGACATGACAAGAGTAAATAATGAGACTAAAATTATCCATGAATTCAGCTTACTAATCTGCTGTATGATGGAAGTTATTCTGAAATTTAAACCAATAAGAATAGAGTACAATTAAAAAAAAGTTTTCAGCATATATCTTTCAAATACTTTTCAAAGAAACATTCAATACTCACCAGTTTCCCCTCCACTTGTAGTAAAGAGAGGCTCAGCCATGAGGGAAGGCATAACTGTGACAGCTAATCCTACACAGTTGAGGGCCAGGACTTTGATGCTCACCCTGACCATCTGGTCAGGTATTAGCGACCCAACATGACCCGAGAGAAGGAATGAGGAGGAAAGGTATCGCACAAGGTATCTAATGGGGAGACTCTCATCTAGAAATGATCCAATGGCACCTCCTGCCTGTAATAATATCAAACATTACTATACACTTTCAACAAAAATAGATTCTTATTTACTATCTATAACAGTAATTCTTAAACTTTTCAGGCCACATACCACATTTCTCTCCTACTTTTCACCACACATGATAATTTTCCCACTCACTCACTTTAGTACACAGATCTGATCATGCAGATTTTACCATATTTTATAGCCATTCATGAAATGAAAACAAAAGACATATAGGATTTGAGGATCCTGAACTATAGTATTCGCATATTTTTTCTTCAACTTGTAAACTGTTTGAAAATTTTACATGACCATACACACTCCTCATAGAAAAGAAAGAAATCTGATTATATAAAAGCTTTCTTGATTTATTTTCTATTATAACACATTTACTTACTTTATCAGTACCCATAGCTTTGTCATCAAGGGATTTGTTATGTGAATGTGATGATATGTGCTGAATGTGTTTCCTTTTCTCACGATCTCCATTGCGTTTTTCACCGTTAAGGTCCATCTCTCCTCTTCCAAATAGTAATGAAGCATCTCCTAAAAAATCAATGAGTTAACGATTTATTTCAGTGTGCTTACGCTGTTACTAATTTTCCTTTTTTTAATGGCCTTCAATGTTCAATATCCTGGAATCATCTAACATAATAGCAACAGTATTCAGGAATGCTCTAACTGAAATGAACTCACCTGACACTTTGCCAATCTCGATGCTGGAGTAGAGGCTGCTATCATTCTCATCAGCATCAACCTCTGTCAATGACTCTTGCCTTCCCTCTCCTCCTCCCCCTCCTCCCCCTCCTCCTCCTCCACCTTTATCATCTTCCTCTTTGAGTCCCTCCTCCAGGTCTATCTTACCATCTGGTGTGTCAATATCTATGCTGACCTTCCCACTGCCTCCCTCCAGATCCAGCAGAAGACTGTCTTCTTCATATAATGAAGGAGCAACACTAATCTGACCTGGAGAACATGTTTTATTTAGTAGAACCATACTGGGCATGAAATTGGCTATAATGTTGCTGTCTCCAAAGAACAGGGTACAGATACCATGGAGACAGAGCCATGGGGCTCCACAAGTGCTGTCTCCAAAACATCAACTATTAGTCTATCTATTGCACCTGTTTTCCCTTTTCTGTGATTTTTGGAAATATTCTTGTTTATCTTTTACCATCATAATAACCATAATGCCAAAAATAAAGGTATGGGGAAACCAGGGGCAGTCATTAGTGTCTACTAGTTGACAGATTGGTGGCTCAGCATTTGTGGATCCATCTGAGTGCAACAAAATTCACAAAAAAAAACAACAGTACATTAAACTGCAGCCAAAGAGTTAACTGTTTGTTCTTTTGTGGAAAATTTCAATTGCAGTTCTGAAGTAACAATAAATTGCAGTTTTGCTTTACATTAGACAATTTATTGAATTGCAGATAATACATTTAATAAACAATTCAACATTCTCTTTCATCATCATATAATAACTAAGTACACTGATTATCAATGTCATTTGAACTATCTAAAATAGGAAAATCAACTACTGTTTCAGTAAGAAAGAGGATGAATGATAGGTTTAAAAGAAAACACAGTCTGTACTATAACAGTGCACTCTGGTATAATGTACCAAAATCACAGTTTAAGTGGATAAATTCCCGGAAACTCACTTGGTGCCCTTGAAGATAGCTGACTAGCTCGTGGGTCAGCAAAGATCCTCGACCTTGTGATGCCTTCTGGTGCTGTGAGAGTCATCAGGAGAGCAAGAGGAGGGTTCTGCAGCAAAGTCTGAAAAGAAAAGAACATCATTCTGCTGAAGAAAGACTTTTAAACAAGAATCAAAAGTGCCACCACCTCTTAAGTTTCTATTAATACTTTTGAGGAGGTACGTATATAGATACACAGCATATGAAAATACCAAAAAAAAATCCTCTAGGAGGTTGCTCTTACCTGAAGAGCCTCAAGACTTGCTGTGATGATATTATGGTCTGAGTGGGAACTATAATGCAAACAAAGCTCATACACCTGTAAGGAAGATATGATCATCATATAAATTTTTTTTAACTTTACCATCCTATTTTCTTACAAAGAGTCAACTAGCAGTAGAAGAAAAAAAAATTAATATATGCATCAAAAAAAGAAACAATATATTTATCAAAAGTTCAATGATTTGTGACATGACGTATATCATGATATTTTCTAGCACCATGCACACCTTAAACTCCTGTAATTCCTTGTGGCCCAAAATATCCTCTTGTAACAGTCCCATAAAAAATATTTTTGTCTTTATTTACCTGAAGTGTTTGGTCATATGAAATTGCATAATCTGAAGACTGCGGCTGAGTGGAGTGCTGCGACTGCTGCCCTTCTGAAGGGAGCGAGGGAGAGCACTGTTCCCAAATATGAGGCATGAGTGATCGCATGCAGAGAAGGCATCCAAGAACCTGGCTCGTTGGGATGTCATCTTGAACAGGTACCAAGATTTGAAGGATTGTACTCAACAGCCAACCAAAGAACATGGGTGGCTTCCGCGAGTGGCAGCACAGCACAATGAGAGAGGTCACTGCTGAGCGACGAATGGCTGACGAGGTGCTGCTGAGGTTGTGCAAGAATGCCTTAAGAAGATTCTTGATCTCATTGTCGTTTGTAAAGTGTCCTAAGACTGGCATGATTTTCTCAAGTGAGCTGGCCAGTGTCTCCAACAGGGGCTCTTCTGTTCTGCGGGCCATTCTTGTGATGTACGGTAACAGGTTTTGAACATATGCTCTGCCTTTCTGAGGTCTGGAAAATGTGCAAAAATTATAACACTTCTGTTGGGACTTTACTTTTTTTTGGTGGATATCCTCAAAAAGGTTAATTCACAACAGTAGTACTGTACCAACTACCTCAAACAAAACACTTAGTACTAGATCCTCTTCAACATATATGACAAAAAATACATGTACATCATACCTGATATGATGACACAGAGCGGCGAATCTTGTCAGTGCTGCCCTTAGACTTTTTACGGATCCATTCTTTTTTATTTCCTTGTATAGCTCAACCTGGATCTTACCAAGCTGTGTCTCTGAGAGGCTCTGGTGTAGTGAAAAATTCTAATAATTTTCCTATGATAAAGTACCAAGTATATACAACACAAATGATAATAAACGTATACATATACATACATGCATATATATATATACATATAGATAGATAGATAGATAGATAGATAGATAGATAGATAGATAGATAGATAGATAGATAGATAGATAGATAGATAGATAGATAGATAGATAGATAGATAGATAGATAGATAGATAGATAGATAGATAGATAGATAGATAGATAGATAGATAGATAGATAGATAGATAGATAGATAGATAGATAGATAGATAGATAGATAGATAGATAGATAGATAGATAGATAGATAGATAGATAGATAGATAGATAGATTGATAGATAGACAGATAAATAGATAGATAGATAAATATGAATGTATATATATATATACATATATATATATGTATATATATATATATATATATATATATATATATATATATATATATTAGTTATATATATATTAGGTATATATATATATAAATATATGTATATATGCACACATTTGCATCCTTTTTCTACTCAAATAAAAAAAAACAATCTTAATTACTTTCATTAAATATTACTTGTACAAATTCTAATAAATTTCTGATTTAAGACAACGTGAACAAATCCTAGTCTTTTACACTGTAAACCAGTAATTTCTATATTAGCAATCACCTCCCCATCAAACAGGTTTGGAAAACCTGTGGAAAATCATTCATTTATATTAGGGACACAAATCTGAGATTATGCTCTTCATGCAAAACATTTTAGAGTAAACCGATGTGTTTTGGGTAACAAATTACTCTTCCCCACTGCCCACTGTGCACTGCAATCATGGTTGACTTCATGCCTCTCTGTTCATGGCCAGGTATAGCTTGAACTGAATCCTTATTGGATGATAAATTTTCTGGGTACACTATCTATAGATAATCCTCACTGCAACCTATAGTCTCCAACCAAAAATCTTATCCCTGAGGTGTTTCAACAACTGCCACATGCAAGGCTAGTTTTGACAAAATGAATGCCCACATATCATCTTAACCAACAGACGGTAATTTTTTCAGAAAAATCTAGATTTACTTCAAAAATGCATAATTTATCACTGAAAGATAAAAGTTCAAACAGCTCTGGAAGATATGGTTATATCTTATTTCAATTTGCATTAGAAATTCAACAGATAAAAAGTGTCTTGATTTTAACTGATCTATATGTAATGTACTGTTTACAATGAAAGCTATGATAGTCCTATACTAAAAAATACTTGGTTTCTAAGAGCGCATGAGCATGCGCACATGCACGCACACACACACACGTGCACAGACAGACAGACAGACAGACAGACAGACAGACAGACAGACAGACAGACAGACAGACAGACAGACAGACAGACAGACAGACAGACAGACAGACAGACAGACAGACAGACAGACAGACAGACAGACAGACAGACAGACAGACAGACAGACACACACACACACACACACACACACACACACACACACACACACACACACACACACACACACACACACACACACACATTTAGTAATCATCATTTTTTCATTGATTCATTGGCTCCTTTCTCACTTCTCTCACTTACTCAATTCTAAATCAAACACCTCAATTTACTCACTCTGATGACTCTGTTGAGAGACTCATTTGCATTTGTCCGCACATCAGGGTCTGTGTCAGCTGTGAGAAGAAGGAGAGTCTCGATGCCCACTGACAACAGCTTCTGAATATCTGTGCTTTTAGCCCCTACGAGAGCATCAGCTATGACAGTACAGGTGGCAGCTTTTTCCTTTGTACTCAATACCTGGTCTTTTTTACTGGAAATATAAACCATGACTGGTGTCATATTCTCATACAATGGTTCCCTATATTTGAGGTATATACACAGATTTGCCAAAACTAGAAGATACTTAAAGAAAAACAATAACAATAATAGAATTAATCATTTCCTTCCTTTTTTAATGAAAGATTTACAGCACAAAAAAAAGTAGAACCACTGCACTACACATACCTGAGGAGCCCCTGACTCTGTTGTGAGAGGGAAGACGCCAAGGATGCCATGGTGCTGGTGTGCTCCTGGGGTCGCTGGTCAAGTCCCTGGCTGCTCCCACCGGGTACCGAGCCCCCGCCACTGGCTGGGTTCCCCTGAGACAGCTTTACTGCCTCAAAGGCCCGGACGAGCTTTTCCAGGGCTGCCATTACAGCCTTGCTTCCCTTTGAAAAGATGATGATAAGTAAATTGCACTTGCAGATGCAGAAGCAGAATATAAAAGCATGATGAAAATAACAGAAAGGAGTGATAAGTGAAATTACTGAGATTGATATGAAAATCATAAAAAGAAAACATTTTACATTAATGCTTCATCATCTCATCTTTGCAAAATGCTGGCAACTATAATTTTTCATCAATTTGCACTTACATATATTACTGACCATTCCTTTTTTCTCAGCCATCATTTTACATATCCTATATGGTTTCAAATACAGGTACAGCTGAACTAAATGATAAATCTGTGATACTGATTTAATACCTTAAAATGTTGGCCATTCTAACTTTCTACATTTCCACTTTTTTAGTGTAAAAGGTATTGGCAGTGAATAAAATATCATTCAGTACTATGATACTAAGGAACATACTTTGATAATCTTTGGTGGAAAAATATTAATTTTGCAATGAAGCTATACGATTCTCTTTATATTTGATAAGACAGACACTATCCATGTCTTCCATAAAGATAAGAAAAATAATCTCAATAACATTCCCTATGATTCTGTAAGTAGCTTAAGAAAATAGAAGGACTTCAAAACAAAAATATTCCTTTCACAAAAGTTTAATTACATAAAACACAGACTTTTTTTACAATGTAGCTTTAACAAGCACTGCAAAAAAGGTAAACAAATCCTGGATTTAGTACAAATCATGAATGTATTCTTTCTGATATACTTTCTCATAATCATCTAATCAAAAGAATTTTATCATGAAAATTCATTGGATGAAAATTCTCAAGAAGTCTTTATCAACCTTTTTATGAATAACTTGCTTTTTCTAAGTAAGTATACCATTAAAGCACTGTTCATACTTTATCTTTTGTCTTATAGATCCAATGAATTCAATCAGTAAATTTTAAAAAATAACAAAATAAAGGAATACATGAACATTCTGCAATAGTTTGTGTTTTGGATTTCAGTCTCCTATTAAAGGTAATTCCTCTAAGTTTTTGACTAATGCCGTTAAGAATAAATTAAAGCACACGTTAAAACAAGAGCAAATGAAAATTAACAAATACAAACAAGGGAAATAAATGGGAAATACTAAAGTAAACAAGTGTTGATTGAGAGAGAAAATCACATTCTCATTTTAATATTACCTATGCGTGCATTTAATACAAATCTAAGTAAGAACAAAATATACACTAAATCCGACCTTTTCCACCATATGACACCCTAATTCAAACTAGAGATCAACCCGAAAAACAAAAATCTAAAAAAATATATATCTGAATACCAACACGATCTCTAGGAATCCCCTGCAAAACCTTGTATTCAAACCACAACTCTCCCTTATTTCCTTATTTCCTATGCCTACACCTGTACCAATAGACTTCTCTCACCCTCTCTCACCTAGGGAGTTCCCCGCGGAGTGTGAAAAAGGGTGAAAAAAGGGAGAAAAATCATGAAATAAGTGATGCTTCTCCTCCCTTCACCCTTGTCAATATGGCACGCTCGCTTTTCCTATTTCTTTTATTTTTTTCCTATTTATTTTTCTGAAGAAGAGGGATTTTAGGATAATATTACTTCGTTTATTTTTCTTTCTCGTTTCTCGCCTTCTTATGGGTATTTTGGGATTAATTGGAGGAGATTTGTGAATTTTCTTTCAGTTTATTTGGAGTCATGTGATGGATGCAGTTGCCAGGTGGGGTTTATTTCGGGGTTTAATTCTATAAAATAAAAGTATTTCGAGTTTAATTTTGTGGATTTTCTTCTTATTCGGCTTTGAATGGATTCTATGGTAATGGTAGATACACCAAAGACCCATCCCCGGAGAGAAAAAAATCCGAAATTAGAAGTGGAAAACCGACCTGTCACATGATGGGAGAAAACGGGAATATCCACAAAATCGCTTAAAATCGCTCTAAAATATCCTTTCCTCTTCTCTAATTTCACTTATCAACACCGAAAAAAATCAATCTTTCTTTTGAAGTCCTAAAACAACAAGAAATACGAGAGGAAAGAGGCAAAATATACGTTTTCTATGATTTTGTATTGATTCTGCCTCAGTCAAGATGGAAGTTCAGACTGTCAGGTGGCTCTCCCTCTTCTCTCTCCTCTACACGGGTAATTAGGACCCTATTTGTGCCGTTCATTTGCTGGATTTGTGTACGAGTGCGTGTTTAATAAGTGTGATTGCCTATCTTTTAGTTTTGGTTAATTGGTATGGAGTAAAAGATGTTTTGTGTGGAAGGGAGCTCAGTCACTCTTGGATGAAGTTAAATGTTAATAACAGTTTGACAAGTTTTCTGTTACTGTATCTCTCCTGAATAGCTTTTACAATTAACCATATTATATTTACGTATTAGAAATGATTTATCCCGAAAATAAGTAAATCAGAAGGAGGAAAACCATAAATTGATCTTGTATTAATTTGCGAAAGGGAATCTTAGGGAAGTGTTTTGGTAATTTTGCACAAAAGTATGTTTAATCTGTAAACAGAATTGT
This sequence comes from Penaeus vannamei, assembly GCF_042767895.1. Classification (NCBI taxonomy): domain Eukaryota; kingdom Metazoa; phylum Arthropoda; class Malacostraca; order Decapoda; family Penaeidae; genus Penaeus; species Penaeus vannamei. Next base: position 25,483,534 of record NC_091566.1, on the reverse strand, counting down.
GCAGAGATGATGTTAAACTACGATAAGCCCTATACAGAGCACGAGAAACAACATATATTTTTTTAAGATACCGTAAGAATGTACATCACCCTGCAGAGAATCAAGCAATGACCGTAGCATTCGTGCTTTCTGCATACTGACAAAAGCAAAAAAAAAATGATTATTCTAGCAAGCAAGAACTTGGGATAATGTCACCGAGAGTGATGCATAAGGATAGAGGGAAAAGGGTACTGCCATCTTATGGAGCATAAGAAATAGTCACCAATAACTCAGATATATCTTCAGCACCCTCATATTTATAGCGAAATGATGGAAAATATCTGTTGCGTATCACTGCTCAGAGGCTAAGTCCACAATGCCCTAACACAGCCAGAGTAATGTTGCAATTTCTATAAGTCTGTTTTCTATAAGTTGGCAAAAAATACTAATAGAGGTGAAGTAAGGGGGCCTGCCCCTTGGTTTAGGCAATAGATAGAAGGTAGGAAAGATTAGGTTTGGATTTTTAGGTTCGCATGATAGCCTTGTTTTGGGACTTGGTTTTTGGAGGGTGCATCACTTCCGGTAACAAATACCAGAACTTGTAATTTTCTGTCATATTTGTAATCAATCTAAGTTCAGTCTTGCAAAGTATATTGATAGATAAGTATTAGCCTTCACCAGACAGCAAAGGTGCATACTTACCGGCTGTTGAGGTCCTAAGCTCAAGAACTGTGTTGCCTATACTGATTAATATCAGTGCATTGTATTTGGTGCATATCACAGCAACATTTATTGCTATCCTTTTCTGTAAAATTACCTCATTGCTTTTTAACCCATCCCTACCGGTTATCTTTGAATGTAGAACTCCTTATTGATAGGTAATAGAAATAACAGCGAGTACCCACTGCCTGATATTCATACATGACCCAATCAGAGTGTGAGCCAAGAACCGGTGTCTTGCATAAGCGACTGCTTGCTACTATCCATCATGCCAGAACAGTAGTGGAATGCATATAGCAATAGATGAAAGTTGTTATAATTCTCATCTGATTACATATACTACCAGTAACACAGCATCACAGGACCAATATACAATTGCTACTAAAATTTAGAGATGAAAATTTGGTAAAAATAAATGAACTAATTAAATCTCTATGACAATGCAGTTGGTATGAGTTGAAAGAGACTGACGCACATAGATAGATGGAAATGAACACAGCCATCTTATAGAGTTGAAGAAATAGAGTAGGGTATAACATACTTTATGCTGCAGCTGCTTTATAGTCACCACTAAATGACGAAAATATAACACGCAGTCGTCGGTTAGATACATTGATACCATGTTTGTCAATCTGGAGATATGTTCATAGCTTGTCAGGGTTGAAAACAGTTATTTGTTTAAATCTAATGGGAAAATTATTTTGACAAAATCCATCTTTTATTTGATTGTATCTGATTTTCATATTATGATATATGGTGTAATTATAAAAACTAAATTGTCATTACTATGGAAATAACAGTTTAATTTCCTCCATTCCCTTGCTGTTGTTGTTGTGATGGGGGCTTAGGAGACAAAGACTTGAGGCCCTTCTTTCCACTTCCTAAGATATGAGGTTTATGTTGGAAGGAAATGATTGGCTTTGGATTAGTCCTGGCCTAAGGGAACCATGGGCACAGTAATCCGATTTAGTTATCTAGCCCTAACTCCTCATGGGGACCCCAAAGGGTGAAACATCTCACTTCCCCACATACTCCAGGCTTACCATGGCCAATAATGATTTTGTTCATTTATAAGGGCCATTGAAGTATTCCCCTTTATGAACTATCTCTACAGACTTTAACCTATTTGGTTTCCCAATCCCTGGTTCTCCTTTGATCATGACTCTGAACACTGCTACTACTATTCCCTCCTTGATATCTGCTGTCAGCTTAGTCTATCCCAAGTCACCCATTACCCAACTTTCAGAAAACATACATTCCTCTCTCCCAACATCCTTCACTCCATCAATCCATTCTCCACGGTCCTTAATTTTCAACCTTCTCCTTTGTTACTACTCTATCTTTATTGCCCAACATCCAGCAGTACTACCTCACTCAACTCCCTCTTCCTCCTGTCCTTGTACTTCAAATACTTCCACCACTACAAATCTTTTGAGTACTCTCTTTAGCTAAGTAAAGTGGAATCAGTTTTTTGTGATTCCCCTGCTGCTCCTTACTCTGACAGTACCATTCTCTGCCAATCAAGGCAGAACAGTTTCCTTCCACAGCTGTCCAATCGTTTATGCCTCATGCATGCATTATATACCCTGATTGACCTCGCTAGCAAACCTGTTCCTGCTAGCCTCACTTCTGCCTTAATACTTGTACCAGAGATTTTTTCCATCTCCCTGTCTATGACAAAGGTTGGTCAGACATCCATCCTTGAAAGCTTGAAGCAACACTAGACATAAAATGTGGAAAGTGCTCATAAGATCTTTATGGCCAGACTGAAAGGCCACAGAAACTAGATTAGCTTGAAATTTTAACCTGAAATGGACAAAGTAATCTACTTGTATTTTATAACCAATATATCTAGTGTTGCTATAAATTTTGCCAAGTTTTACTGGTCTTCTGTATGACTTACCATTAGTTTGATTCATTATTTGCACCAGTACCTAGTCTCATAGAAGGTTTATTTAAGGGTTGAAAAAAAATGTCAAGCACCATCAGCTTTTGTAAAGCAGCTATAGTAAGCCTATATTAGACAATAAGGGGTGATGGTGTTGCCACAGATGACCAGGTTTTTAATCAAGTCAAGAAGTATTTAAAAGGTTGGTTAGTATTGGCTAAGAGCAACAACTGATTTGCCAAATAGGCAATTCCACAGCAGGAGGGACAAGAAAGGAAAAATAGAATTCACGGTTTAATTCTATATATGGTGGGAATTTATTCACAAGACCCATATCTTCCCAGAAAGAAGTTGTTCTGAATTAGACCCATCATTTTTCTTTATAAATGTGCCTTCAAATATATTTTACATGTTTTCAAGCCTTTAGACCCCCAAAATACTGTAATTTTAGCCTTGCAAGACTTTTAAATTATCTTGCTTTTTGTTTCATTTTCACGTGATTTAATATGCAAGTACTATGTGCTGAACAATACATCTCACAATATATAAAAAAAACTGAATTCAAGAACTCTGCAAGTGGACAAACTGTAACATCCATCACATAACATCCGTCACACATAGTTATGTAATATATTTTCATAGGGTTTTGGGTTTGACACTTAACTGCAATTTGTAGTTTTCTGTGACCAACTTGAGTTAGATGTATAGCATCAAGGTTCCAGACAATTCGCAAATAAAGTTACTTAGTATTTGCCTATGTCCATTTGATGTAACGTCCGTCACATATATGTTTTTGATTACACTTAAGCTGTTTGTCAAGCTGAGAATATTTCCTCTTGGTATGAGAATACCAGTGGCATAAGCAAGCCTATAACACAGTATCAAGTGCCAGGAGGTAATACTCTAGTAATAAGGGCAACTGAAATAACTTCCAACCCTCTAAATGTAACATCACCATGGAATTGCCCAAATGCATCCTTACCTTGATTAAGAAGAAGAAATAATCAGGTATATTTTCACTTGGTGAAGTGACAGATGACGTATTTGTAAATATTTGTATGGAGGGGAAGTCAATGACAGAGGTTGATTCAGTTGAAAATTCTACAATATCAAGGAATATTAAATAATCAGCCCTATATTTCTTGATAGTTTACAGCTCTGAAAACATATTTCTTAAACTTATGTTAGACTAATCAATATCAGCCTTGGTTTCTTAGGCCACCTCCAGTTAACATCTTATTGTCTTGGTTCATTGCAATCACATTCCCCAGCCCAGGCTACCTAGTTTCAAAACATGTTTTGTAACATGCAGTGTGACACTGGATTATATTTTTCTTTTCTTTTTCTTTTTTTTAACTTATTAGTTCATGAAAGAAATCATCTATAATGTGAATCAGAGCAGAATTCAAGTA
>NC_091566.1:25469535-25472035 GCF_042767895.1 Penaeus vannamei | reverse complement strand
TATTTCACTCTTTCTGGCATGGAGAGGGTTCATTAGTTGACAGTGATTTTCATTTCAGAAACAGATTTCGTTAGATACTTGTGTGGGAATTTCTTGTTCCTGTATTTTATGAAGAGTGTAAGATTTCATATACAGTCATTAACCTCAGTTCTCTTGAATTCCAGGTTAAGGAAGCAGAAAAGATCCTGAGAAAACAGCTTGTCCAAGTCACAGACATGATGCGCCACATTTATAATGACAGAGTCTTGGTTGCTACGGCTACAGTGGAGCAGCTAGAGGAACTCTCACGATCTTCACGTTCCATTCTCCAGAGTGAGGTAGGTTTGCCTTCTTGTATAAAAGTCATTAATATATCAAAATAATGTAGATTGTATTATTATATAGTGTTACAGGATGTAAAATATCTTTTATTTATATAAGAAGAAAAGTTGCATACAAGAAATCAAAAGAGTTACAAAACCGAATATTTTTCAAATCAGTTACTAGGAACACTTAGCAGCATGGGCTTTATTTCTTCCCAGGATGTGAACTTGGAAGACTACAACCTTGCCACCCAGTACACATCAGACTACCCTGCCATATTCAACATTGTCTTGTGGCTGAGCATCATCTTGCTCCTTGCAGTCTTGGCAACGTCTGTTGCCATGGCTACCATGGATCCTGGACGTGATTCCATCATTTATCGCATGACCAACCCACGTATGAAGAAAGACAACTAAAGCTGCATATAGTGTATATCAGTTCTTTTATGACCTATTTTTTCTTCCTCATTAATTTTTTAAATATTTTGAGTTAAAGCACAAACTTTTGGAGAAAAAAACAGTATATAAATGAGAAGTTAATTACAGGGTTATACATTATTTTTCATTTCTATTGAAGTTTAGAACTTGTGCTGGAGATGATTATTGAGCTTAGAAATGCAATGAGTTGTTATTATCATCTCTCATCTTCAGTTTTCTAAAGTGTGTTAAAATACAAGCTTATTACATTTCACAGAGCATGTTGTAGGACTAGTCTTTGTGAGTTTAAACCATCATATCTAGATGTCAATAGACTTTCTATACCACATCTTTTGTCAGTTAGATAACAATCAATGTTTCTTGTGGTTGTCATGATATGGGTACAGTATCTTGTAAATTAGTCATACCTTCTTATTTGTGAATTATAGGAATGTACAGTTTTCTTTTATTTGCTTTGAGTGAAAGTTTAAAGTCAAAACTCTTAAGAACATTCCATCTGATTACATATTTCTGGTATTTCCTTGCCGCCAGAAATCAATAACTATGTGAGGGTGAATGTGTACCTATTTATGATGTATGTATATGTCTTAATTTGTTGTATATAAAATGTAGTGGAATGGTTTTATCATGGATTGTAAATTTTGTTAAGGAAGATAGTCTATCTATACTTATTCTGTGTTTCCTTTACACACTACTATACAGTTCTTTATCAACAACTACATGCAATTCATGAAGGAAGATAGTTTGTGAATATGTACAGTGCATGCATGAATTTATTTAAATGTAATGATTATTAGTAAATAAAATTCAAATAATTAGAAAAAAAGGAGAAAGCTTTAACAGTTTCCTATATTAGTGGTCATTGCATAAAAATCTTAGAATTGACTTACAAACCAGAAAGATTTGAAGACCTAAGTATTCTGCAGTGTATAAGAAGAGAACTAGTATAAGCTGCACTAACAATGAGCCATTTTAATTAATTTCCTGACATGGGTATAGCATGTGTCAAAATAAATTTTTACAACTAAAAAGGAGTATGATGATAGTGTTAATGAGCATAGCAACACACAGATATATGCATATATAGAACTATACATGACTTGCTAACTCATTCACATGGTATATGAATTATTACTTTATTAATTACAGAAGTAATGTAACAGATGATACATTATATTCTGTAACTTATATGTATATAGGTTACCTTCAGTCCTCAATTTCCAGCGCTCTATTGGTATAAGTTTGGGGTTTGGCTTACAAAACATTTAACCTTTCATGGATTGGTGTTTTATGGTTTGAAATCCCCCATACTTCAAAATGTAAGACTTGGTGGCAGAGCCTGCATCTACTATAATACTTTGCTTGACTGACAAGATGATTTTTTCTGTGTTGCAAGTAATGGAGTTATTAGTGCAATGAATGTTAATGTTGATTTTGTGTTTGTAAATATATTTGTTGTTACTTACTACTACCATAATCAGGCTGTGGGAATCAAGTTGCATTATTACATACTTAAAACTAGATGTGGACTTATGTTCTCCAGTACATATGTTTCACGGTCCCTGGCTAACATCAGGTGGACATCTGTAACAGCGATCTTATCCTTTCTAATATTGTGATTCATATGGGCAAATTTCTGTGTAAATAGATTTTTGTTCATATCCAGGAATGTTTGAATGTGCTTTCAATGTAAAGGAACAGTAACTTTTAATGTCTTCACCGTCAATGCACATGTCTGATATCAATTACAGTCTACAAGG
>NC_091566.1:25450840-25458340 GCF_042767895.1 Penaeus vannamei | reverse complement strand
TTTGTGTACATGTTGCACTTGTCAAGTCATCTTCATCAGTTATACATACATAGTATCAGAAGTTTGTATGTGCAGATACATAGAACTCTCTTGAAAAGGTTGAAAAACTGTGTTTTTTAATTGTATCAGTGACAAATTTCTACTTGTGTTTGCTGTTATATACTATTACATTATAATTGAGTTACCAGTTTCATTTTCTGTATTTAACAGTGCTTATTTACTATAGGTTAATCTCATATTGTTAATTCTTGTCGGACACTTTCTCTTTTAAACTGGAATACGTAAGTGAAAAGCTAAGTTATTGCATATTATTGTTATTTGATTTAGTGCACTAAATTTTGCTTTATAGCATACATTAGTCTTCTTTTTCTCTAATCTCAAAAGTTTGGATGAAGACAAATACCATGGGTCCACCCTTTCATCCGAGGTACTTAGTCCCAATGAGGAGCCTGATTCAACCTTCTTGCGAGAGATGGATGCCCTTGTGGATGCTGCAGAGAAGGTGTTTATTTATTTGTTGATTGATTATACATACTATTAAATGAATTTAAGATTTTTGTAGACATTGGAGATTTTTTAATACAGACTTTATAAAAGAGCTCTAGCTGTTTCAAATATTTTAGGGCTTGTATTATTGGTTTATCATATAAGCTATATTTTCATATATTAAATTTATGTACTATCAGGTTGGGGATATAACAACCACAGCCCATGGTGGCCAGGACATCATCTTCCTGCAGGTCAATTCTCTGGCACCACTAGTCAAAACATATGGGCCAGAATCAGCAAAGGTATGGTAGTAAATTTGATTTTAAGCATGCTTTATTTCACTCTTTCTGGCATGGAGAGGGTTGATTAGTTGACAGTGATTTTCATTTCAGAAACAGATTTCGTTAGATACTTGTGTGGGAATTTCTTGTTCCTGAATTTTATGAAGAGTGTAAGATTTCATATGCAGTCATTAACCTCAGTTCTCTTGAATTCCAGGTTAAGGAAGCAGAAAAGATCCTGAGAAAACAGCTTGTTCAAGTCACAGACATGATGCGCCACATTTATAATGACAGAGTCTTGGTTGCTACGGCTACAGTGGAGCAGCTAGAGGAACTCTCACGATCTTCACGTTCCATTCTCCAGAGTGAGGTAGGTTTGCCTTCTTGTATAAAAGTCATTAATTTATCAAAATAATGTAGATAATGTTATTATATAGTGTTACAGGATGTAAAATATCTTGTATTTATATAAGAAGAAAAGTTGCATACAAGAAATCAAAAGAGTTACAAAACAGAATATTTTTCAAATCAGTTGCTAGGAACACTTAGCAGCATGGGCTTTATTTCTTCCCAGGATGTGAACTTGGAAGACTACAACCTTGCCACCCAGTACACATCAGACTACCCTGCCATATTCAACATTGTCTTGTGGCTGAGCATCATCTTGCTCCTTGCAGTCTTGGCAACATCTGTTGCCATGGCTACCATGGATCCTGGACGTGATTCCATCATTTATCGCATGACCAACCCACGTATGAAGAAAGACAACTAAAGCAGCATATAGTATATATCAGTTCTGTTATAACTATTTTTTCTTCCTCATTAATTTTTTTTAATATTTTAAGTTAAAGCACAAACTTGTGGAGAAAAAACAGTTTATAAATGAGAAGTTAATTACAGGGTTATACATTATTTTTCGTTTCTATTGAAGTTTAGAACTTGTGCTGGAGATGATTATTGAGCTTAGAAATGCAATGAGTTATTATTATCATCTCTCATCTTCAGTTTTCTAAAGTGTGTTAAAATACAAGCTTATTACATTTCACAGAGCATGTTGTAGAACTAGTCTTTGTGAGTTTAAACCATCATATCTAGATGTCAATAGACTTTCTATACCACATCTTTTGTCAGTTAGATAACAATCAATGTTTCTTGTGGTTGTCATGATATGGGTACAGTATCTTGTAAATTAGTCATACCTTCTTATTTGTGAATTATAGGAATGTACAGTTTTCTTTTATTTGCTTTGAGTGAAAGTTTAAAGTCAAAACTCTTAAGAACATTCCATCTGATTACATATTTCTGGTATTTCCTTGCCGCCAGGAATCAATAACTATGTGAGGGTGAATGTGTACCTATTTATGATGTATGTATATGTCTTAATTTGTTGTATATAAAATGTAGTGGAATGGTTTTATCATGGATTGTAAATTTTGTTAAGGAAGATAGTCTATCTATACTTATTCTGTGTTTCCTTTACATGCTACTATACAGTTCTTTATCAACAACTACATGCAATTCATGAAGAAAGATAGTTTGTGAATATGTACAGTGCATGCATGAATTTATTTAAATGTAATGGTTATTAGTAAATCAAATTCAAATAATTAGAAAAAAAGGAGAAAGCTTTAACAGTTTCCTATATTAGTGGTCATTGCATAAAAATCTTAGAATTGACTTACAAACCAGAAAGATTTGAAGACCTAAGTATTCTGCAGTGTATAAGAAGAGAACTAGAATAAGCTGCACTAACAATGAGCCATTTTAATTAATTTCCTTACATGGGTATAGCATGTGTCAAAATAAATTTTTACAACTGAAAAGGAATATGATGATAGTGTTAATGAGCATAGCAACACACAGATATATGCATATATAGAACTATACATGACTTGCTAACTTATTCACATGGTATATGAATTATTACTTTATTAATTACAGAAGTAATGTTACAGATGATACATTATATTCTGTAACTTATATGTATATAGGTTTTACCTTCAGTCCTCAATTTCCAGCACTCTGTTGGTATAAGTTTGGGGTTTGGCTTACAAAACATTAAACTTTCATGGATTGGTGTTTTATGGTTTGAAATCCCCCATACTTCAAAATGTAAGACTTGGTGGCAGAGCCTGCATCTACTCTAATACTTTGCTTGACTGACAAGATTATTTTTTCTGTGTTGCAAGTAATGGAGTTATTAGTCCAATGAATGTTAATGTTGATTTTGTGTTTGTAAATATATTACTACTACCATAATCAGGCTGTGGGAATCAAGTTGCATTATTACATACTTAAAACTAGATGTGGACTTATGTTCTCCAGTACATATGTTTCACAGTCCTTGGCTAACATCAGGTGGACATCTGTAACAGCGATCTTATCCTTTCTAATATTGTGATTCATATGGGCAAATTTCTGTGTAAATAGATTTTTGTTCATATCCAGGAATGTTTGAATGTGCTTTCAATGTAAAGGAACAGTAACTTTTAATGTCTTCACCGTCTATGCACATGTCTGATATCAATTACAGTCTACAAGGGACCTTTATAGCTGTGCTCAGTATCCTTTCGTCATTACTCATTTCAGTGAGTCATTTCTGGAATGAAATGAAGCCATATTGATTTACAGTTAAAAAGACCTCAATATTAAAGGAAAGAAAATTCCTTGATCTGCACATCCCCTGGAACACTGTATGCCTGCCAATAATTTTTGTGTCTACAATTAAACCTTGTTAACAATACTAACTCTACTGTTAATCCTAGGACGTAATATTTCTCTGAAGATTATATAGTAACTAAGTCCATGGTACTCATTGGCTGCAAATAATATGACCCTTTAAATGTGTTTCTAAACCCAGTGCCACCAGGAAAATTCACTTTAATGTTATGTTAAATGTCTACACATAGATGGCATTGTCAGTGCTTAGCCACAAAGGAGTCACTTAGTAGATTATGTGACCTCACCTTTCCTTAAGTTGGCGGGAAAAACACATTTTCTACTAGTGCTATCATTATTGATACTATTTATTTTATTTTAAACATTGTAATTACCATATTGTTATTGACAAAACTAACAGCAGTATCAAATACTAGAAAATAATATTGAATATCAAGGAAAAAGTTAAACAGGTGAGACAGGTATTTCTCATAACTGGCTCAATGGTGGCCTAGTACTTGTGAAGCCATCTTTATGGAAAAACAATTACTAAATTAAACATACAGTGGCCAAGGCATGTACACACATGCCATCTCCGTTAGCATGTTGTTAAAATATTTATTAACGCTACTTGTTTGATTTTCTTATTATGGTCTATAGCCAGGGTTAGATATACCCATAATAATTCTATATTCTATACACTGGCATTTATAAGCTTCTATTTAAGCTTATTTAAATAAACATATATCTACTTATTCATCATTCTTTTCAACATGATGCATACATATAGATAGATGAGATTATGACATTATAATGCTAGACAGATTAAAAGATTATATATGTATATAAGTATATTTATGTATGTGAGTATATAGATAGATAGATAGATTGATTGATATACACAGTATGCATAGATGTACATATGTGTGTGAGTCCGATTATATGTATGGACATGTATATTTAAAGGTTTGTGTGTGTGTGTGTGTGTGTATACATATATATTTATATATATACATATATATATGAATATATATATACATATATATATACATATATACACATATATATATATATATATATATATATATATATATATATATATACATTTATGTATATATATACGTAAAACTTCGCTATACTTAATCATGTATGAGTAGATAGGTAATATCTATGGACACTAGTAGCGAGGGATCGAATCCCGATTGGAGAGGTTATATATTCATCATATCAATGCGGCCAGTGCATCATTCCATCTTTCATTGAATACACCTCAGGTTATCTGATTTAGGATTTGAATTGCTCATTCTACATATATCGAGTGCCCATGGGGAGTGTGTGTAAAATTTTGCAATACTTACTCATGTATGAGTAGTTAGTTAATATCTATGGACTCTAGCTTAGTCCTAGTTGCACGCTCCTTTTAGTGGAACTTGTATCAGTGGTTAGAGATATTTATATATATATATAAAGATATATATATATATATATATATATATATATATATATATATATATATCTATCTATATATTTGTATATATATATGTATATATATATTTTTATATATATATATATATATATATATATATATTATATATATATATATATATATATATATATATATATATATATATATATATATATATATATATATATATATATATATATATATATATATATATATATATATATATATATATATATATATATATATATATATATATATATATGTATATGCATACATGTGTATAGGCATATATATATATATATATATATATATATATATATATATATATATATATATATATATATATATATGTATACATATGTATGTATATATATATGTATATATCATCATCATCATCAATGGGGCTGACGCCGACGGGGGCGCATAGCCGCATCCACCCTTCGCTTCCACCTACGAGGATCTCTTATGGCTAGACGCCAGGCAGGGACTCGGCCCATCTCTAGTTCTTCACGGCAGGTTTGGTCGATCTGCCCAAGCCATGACTTCCTCGGTCGTCCCACAGGCCTCCTCCACCCAGGGTTGTCTCGAACAGAGACGACCTGATGGGCAGGATCATCCTGAGGAAAGCGAGCCAGGTGGCCGTGTATAGCCTGAGTTGGCGATCACGGATTGTGCAGATAACAGGTCTTGCGCCAGTCTCACGGTGCAACCGTTGGTTGGACACATGGTCCCGCCAACAGTACCCCATGATCTGGTGCAAGGACCTATTACAAAAGGCTTCAAGACGAGCCTCCAAGGCACAGGACAATGTCCAGGTTTCGCTACTGTATAGCAAAACTGGCATTATCAGGGCCTTGAAAACCCGTAGTTTGGCCCTTCTGCACAGGTACCGACATCTCCAAATACACTTGTTGAGAGAGTTCATGACCCCTGCTGCCAGGCCAATCCGTCTGCTGACTTCATGGTCTGACAGCCCAGAGTTATGAACTACACTACCAAGGTATGTAAAGCTCTCTGTGACTTCAATGTCCTCACCGCAAGCACGTACCGACTGAACAGGTTCTCCTAACAAGTCCCCAAATTCCTGGACCTTGGTCTTGGTCCAGGAGACCTCTAGACCCAGGGGCTTCGCTTCATTGCTAAATGCATCGAGAGCCGCCACTAGGGTTTCCAAAGACTCAGATAGAATGGCAACGTCTTCAGCAAAGTCAAGGTCTGTAACCTTGATATTGCCCAGCATTGCCCCACAATGATTTTGAACAGTAGCTCTGCCCAGTATCCAGTCCATGCAAGTGTTGAAAAGAGTTGGTGCAAGGACACAACCTTGCCTCACTCCTGAACTAACAGGAAAGAAGCTTGACAGGCCCCCACCACACTTTACAGCACTTTCAGTACCAGTATACAGGCTTGCTATTAGTCCAATAATCCTTGTTGGTATTCCTCTCAGCCTCAGGATCTCCCAAAGTGACTCCCGATGCACCGTATCGAACGCCTTCTTGAGGTCGATGTAGGCTGCAAGCAGCCCACGCCCGAACTCACGACGGCGCTCTACAATGACTTGAAGCGCGAGGATACGGTCTATTGTGGACTTACCAGGAGTGAATCCGGATTGCTCCAGTCTCTGGTGCCTCAGTAGATGGTCTCTGATACGTCTCAGAAGGATATGGGCGAGAACCTTGCCTGGTATACTGAGCAGTGTGATACCTCAGTGATTGCTGCAGTCCCACCGGTCCCCCTTCCCCTTCCAGACAGGGATGACCACACCCCTCAACAGGTCAGGAGGAACAGAACCGGACTGCCAGATGGCAGCCAGGACAACATGTAACCCCTGTGCCATAGGTTCACCACCAGCCTTTAACAGTTCAGCTGGTATGCCGCAGATACCAGCTGCTTTACCACTCTTCAGCTTGGAAATCGCCACCCTAACTTCAGTTAGGGAGGGAGGGTCCTCACTGATAGGTGGATCCGGCAGCGGGATCTCGACACTACCCGCATCCAAGTTAACTGTTGGCGGGTCAACCTGGTACAGCTGCTCAAAATACTCAGCCCAACGTTCCCGCACCGCAACAGGATCTGAAACGATCTGACCACTTACTGAGCGAACTGCTGTCACCTGTGAAGAGGGCTTGGAGTTCAGCTTTCTCAGGGCTTGGTATGCAGGACGAAGGTCATTTACTAAGAAATGGCCTTCTACCTCCTCTGCAAGACTCCTAATAAACTGTTCCTTGTCCCTTCTTAACAGGGACCGAGTTCTGCGCACATGAGAACGGTGCAATTCCCGACCCCCTATCAGACGAGCCGCACGACATGCATCTGTGGCTTCCAGTGTCTCCTGCGAGATGGAATTCTGTACTGCTCTCGGGCGTACACCAATCGTATCTTGAGCTGTATCAAGCGTTTCACACTTAAAGGTATCCCACAGAAGAACAGGGTCTGTCAGACTGCCAAGCACTGCGAAACGATCAGAGATTGCCTCAGCAAACCCGCGGGCACACTCCCCCTCCCTCAGCCTGTCCAAATGAAACACCCTAGGGTGATCATTTGACCATTGGGGGGTTTTGAAGTGGACCCGGAGGGTAGCCACAACCAATCTATGGTCAGTACCAC
>NC_091566.1:25438340-25440840 GCF_042767895.1 Penaeus vannamei | reverse complement strand
CCACCCCCTTTTATATGGATCACCCGGAGCGACTGCCTGAGGCTAAACCTCAGGCAGGAAGTCAGGGTGGAGGAATACCCAGGGGGTTGCTGAGGCAGTCTCTAGTCGTTTTACAGTGCCTAACAATCTGATGGACCCTACACTTCTATGGAACACCTTCAATTGCAAAACGCTTGATGCAACTCAGGAATCGGTTAGTGCAAGCCCAAGAACAAGACAGAATTGCATCTTGCAGGAGACACTGGATGCCACAGATACTTGTCTGACAGGTGATCGAAATTTGCACTGTTCTCAGTTGCGCAGAACTCGGTCACTGTTAAGAAGGGACAAGGAACAGTTTATGAGGAGTCTTGCAAAGGACGTAAAAGGCCATTTCTTAGTAAATGACCTTCGTCCTGCATATCAAGCCCTGAGAAAGCTGAACTCCAAGCCCTCTTCACAGGTGACAACAGTTCGCTTAACAAGTGGCTAGATTATCTCAGGTCTTGTTGCAGTGCGGAAGTACTGGGCTGAGTATTTTGAACAACTGTACCAGGTTGACCCACCAACAGTTAACTTAGATGCGGGTATTGCCGAGATTCCGTTGCCAGACCCACCCATCAGTGAGGATCCACCCTCCCTAACTGAAGTTAGGAGAGGTAAAGCAGCAGGTATCTGTGGCATCCCAGCTGAACAGTTAAAGGTTGGTGGTGAACCCATGGCGCTGGGGTTGCATGCTGTCCTGTCTGCCATTTGGCAGTCCATTCGCCCTGACCTATTGATGTATATGGTCATCCTTATCTGGAAGGGGAAGGGGGACTAATGGGACTGCAGGCATCACACTGCTCAGTATACCAGGCAAGGTTCCCGCCCACATCCTTCTGAGACATATCAGAGATCACCTGCTGAGGCATCAGAGGCCACAACAATCTGGATTCACTTCTGGTAACTCCACAATAGACCATTTCCATGCGCTTCTAGTCATTGTATAGCGGGAATCATTCTGGGAGATCCTGAGACTGAGAGGAATTCCAACAAGGATTATTGGACTAATAGCAAGTCTGTATACTGGCACTGAAAGTGCTGTAAGGTGTGTGTGTGGGGGGGGGGGGGGCTGTTGGTTCAGTAGTGAGGCAAGGCTGTGTCCTTTCACCAACACTTTTCAACACTTGCATAGACTGGGCAGAGCTATTGTTCAAAGTCATTGTGGAGGAACTCTAGGCAATGTCAAGGTTACCGACCTTGACTTTGCTGATGATGTTATTGCTGATGATGCTATTCTATATGAATCCTTAGAGTCCCTAGTGATGGCTCTAGATGCATTTAGTAACGAAGTGAAGATAGGAGAACCTGTTCAGTCGGGACGTGCTTGCGACGAGGACATTGAAGTCACAGAGAGCTTTACATATCTTGGTAGTGTAGTTCATAACTTTGGGCTGTCAGACCAGGAAGTCAGCAGACAGAATGGCCTGGCAGCATGAATTCTCTCGACAGGCCTGTGCCTGCGCAGAAGGACCAAGCGTCTTCAAGGCCCTAATAATGCCAGTTTTGCAAATGCTATTGAAACCTGGACATTATCCTGTGTCTTGGAGTCTTAGCTTGATGCCTTTTGTAGTAGGGTTTTGCGCTGGATCATGGGGTACTGTTGGCGGGTCTGTGTCCAACCAACGGTTGCACTGTGAGACTGGCACAGGACCTGTTACTGCACAATCCATTATCGCCAACTTAAGCTATATGGCCACCTGGCTCACTTTCCTCAGGATGATCCTGCCCATCAGGATGTCTGTTCGAGACAACCTGGGCAGATCGATCAAACCTGTGGTGAAGACCTCGAGATGGGCCGAGTCCCTACCTGGCGGCTTTCCATGAGGGACCCTCGGTGGATGCGGCTATGCACCCTCGTCGGCGTTAGCTCCATGATAGAATTTCTCTAGACCTGTAAGAATTTCAACATTATTCCTAAGTTTTTATAGTTCATAAAACCCATATGTTCATTGACACTAAAATATATAGATCCTGGCTCTTCAAGCTTCTTAACTATGAAATTAGGCAAAAGATTAAACAACTTGCTTACAAAAGTGCTAAATGTCCTCTTTTAGTCTAAGATTTAAGAACACCTTCATTGATTTTAATTGCCTTGATTGATTATAAACGAGGAACAATGATAAAAAATCTTGGTAGAATTAAGTCAAAACATTCCAGAAAATTGCATAATCTTGGCTTAAGATTATGCAGCAAAATAATATTTATATTTAATTACTCAAATAGAAATTTATCTGAGGATGAAACAAAGGTACCAACTTTAGGTCTTGACTTTGCTTTACCTTGTAAATCACCATCATTTGCTGACCACTTTGAACGACTTTGTCATACCGTTAATAATTGCCAAATTCTTGACAACTCTGAACCTACCAAACTGAAAGTTTTTCAGAAAATTACGTTTAGCAAATGAGACTTTCTACGATTTCAAAAGACATAGACACTGGTTACCATCTTAAAAACCGAACCTGACAAAGGAAAA
>NC_091566.1:25436503-25437840 GCF_042767895.1 Penaeus vannamei | reverse complement strand
TTTTATTTTTTTACTGCCGATTGGTTTATATCTGGGGGGAGGAGGACTGGCAAGGCCCACCTCCCCCGAGCCTCCCATTAACCCCAGGGGGCTAGGGGGCAGGAGTTGGTACAGGGCCAGGGCGTGTCCACACGCTTCACACCACCCTGCGCATGAAGCACCCACCCAAGTCAAGAAGCATTTAAAAGGTTGGTTAGTATAAGCTAAGAGCAACAAGTGAATTATTACTGATTTGCCAAATGGACAATTCCACAGCAGGAGGGACAAGAAGGGAAAAATAGAGATCACTGTTTAATTCTATATATGGTGGGAATTTATTCACAAGACCCATATCTTCCCAGAAAGAAGTTGTTCTGAATTAGACCCATCATTTTTCCTTTATAAATGTGCCTTTCAAATATATCTTTGCATGTTTTCAAGCTGCTTTGGGACCCCAAAATGTCTGCTGTAATTTTGAAAGCCTTGTAAAGACTTTTAAATTATTCCTGTTTTTTGGTTCATTTTCACGTGATTTAATATGCAAGTACCTATGTGCTGAACAATACATCTCACAATATGCATAAAAAAACTGAATTCTAAGAACTCTGTAAGTGGAGCCAAACTGTAAATATCCATCACATAACATCCTTATCAAATGCACACATAGTTATATAATATATTTTCATAGGAGTTTTGGGTTTGAGCACTTAACTGCAAATTGCTTATGTTTTCTCAGACCAACTTGAAAGTTAGGATGTATAGCATCAAGGTTCCAGACAATTCACAACCATAAGTTGCCCAGTATTTGCTCATGTCCATTTGATGAAACTTCCTGTCACATATATGTTTTTGATTACACTTAAGCTGTATGTCAAGCTGAGAATATATCCCTCTTGGTATGAGAATACCAGTGGCATAAGCAAGCCCTGTAACACAGTATCAGGAGTGCCAGGAGGTAATACTCTAGTAATATAGGGCAACTGAAACTAACTTCCAACCCTCTAAATGTAACGTCACCTATGTAATTGCCCAAAATGCATCCTTACCTTGATTAAGAAGAACATTATAAGAATATATTTTTCACCTTTTTAGAAGTGATTTAGATGAAGTGATTTGTAATCATATTTCTATGAGGGGAAAAGTCAATGACAAGGTTGATTCAAGTTGAAGAATTCTAAAAATATCAAGGAATACTAAATAATCAAATCACTACATTTCTGTTGCAGCGATAGCTTTACAACTCTGAAAACATATTTCTTAAAGCTTATGTTAGACTAATCAATATCATTTTGGTTTCTTAGGCCACCTCCAGTTAACATCATCTTGTCTTGGTTGTTTGCAATCATTATTTCCAGCAG
>NC_091566.1:25424003-25429003 GCF_042767895.1 Penaeus vannamei | reverse complement strand
CACTAGTCAAAACATATGGGGCCAGAATCAGCAAAGGTATGGTAGTAAATTTGTTTTTTTCATATGCTTTATTTTTACTCTTTCTGGCATGGAGAGGGATTTGATTAGTTGACAGTGATTTCATATTTCAGAAACAGATTTCGTTAGATGCTTGTGTGGGAATTTCTTGTTCCTGAATTTTATTGAAGAGTGTAAGATTTTGCATATGCAGTCTTTAGTAACCCTGCAGTTCTCTTGAATTCCAGGGTTAAGGAAGTAGAAAAGATCCTGAGAAAACAGCTTGTTCAAGTCACAGACATGATGCGCATTATTTATAATGACATTAGAGTCTTGGTTGCTACGGGCTACATGTGTGGAGCAGCTTCAGAGGAACTCTCACCGATCTTCTTCACGTTCCACTTCCTCCAGAGTGAGGTAGGTTTGCCTTCTTGTATAAAAGTCATTAATTTATCAAATAAATGTAGATAATGTTATTATATAGTGTTACAGGATGGGGTAAAATATCTTGTATTTATATAAGAAAGAAAAGTTGCATTTAAGAAATCAAAAGAGTTACAAAACAGAATACTTTTCAAATCAGTTGTTAGAAATATTTTAGCAGCATGGGCTTTATTTCTTCCCAGGATGTGAACTCTGGAAGACTACAACCTTGCCACCCAGTACACATCAGACTACCCTGCCATATTCAGCAGCATTGTCTTGTGGTTGAGCATCATCTTGCTCCTTGCAGTCTTGCGTAACATCTGTTGCCATGGCTACCATGGATCCTGGACGTGAATTCCATCATTTGTCGCATGACCAACCCACGTATGAAGAAAGACAACTAAAGCAGCATATAGTATATATCAGTTCTGTTATAACTATTTTTCTTCCTCATTAATTTTTTTAATATTTTAAGTTAAAGCACAAACTTGTGGAGAAAAACAGTTTATAAATGAGAAGTTAATTACAGGGTTATACATTATTTTTTCGTTTCTATTAGAAATTTAGAACTTTGTGCTGAGAAATGAGTTATTGAAAGCCTGAAATGCAATGAGTTATTAGTATCATCTCTCATCTTCAGTTTTCTAAAGTGTGTTAAAACATGTTTTAACAGCCACATTTCTGAGAGCATGTTGTAGAACTAGTCTTTGTGAGTTTTAAACCACTATCATATCTGAGATGTCAATAGACTTCTCTATGCCACATCTTTTGTCAGTTAGAGGGTTAATCAATGTTTGTTTCTAATGGTTATGTGATATTAGGTGCAAATATCTTATAAATTTAGTCATACCTTCTTATTTGTGAATTATGAGAATGTACAGTTTTCTTTTATTTGCTTTGAGTGAAAGTTTAAAGTCAAAACTCTTAAGAACATTCCATCTGATTACATATTTCTGGTATTTCCTTGCCGCTTTAGGAATCCAATAATAACTATGTGAGGGTGAATGTACCTATTTATGATGTATGTATATGTCTTAATTTGTTGTATGGTGTAAAATGTAGTGGGAATGGTTTTATCATGGATTGTAAATTTTGTTAAGGAAGATAAGTCTATCTGTACTGTTAATCTAGTTTCCTTTACATGCTACTATACAGTTCTTTATCAACAACTACATGCAATTCATGAAGAAAGATAGTTTGTGGAATATGTACAGTGCATGCATAAGAATTTATTTAAATGTAATGGTTATTAGTAAATCAAATTCAAATAATTAGAAAAAAAAGGGGAAAGCTTTAATAAAGCCTTTCCTATATTAGTGGTCATTGCATAAAAATCTTAGAATTGACTTACAAACCAGAAAGATTTAAAGACCTAAGTATTTTGCAGTGTATAAGAAGGAGAACTAGAATAAGCTGCACTAACAATGAGCCATTTTAATTAATTTCCCCTTTACATGGGTATAGCATGTGTCAAAATAAATTTTACAACTGAAAAGGAATGATGATGATAGGGGAGTTAGATGAGCAGTTATTGGACAACACATGCAGATATATGCATATATAGAACTATATAATGACTTCATAACTTATTCATGGTAAATGAATATTATTACTTTATTAATTATGAAGAAATGTCTTCACAGATGATACATTATATTCTGTAACAACTTATAGGTATATAGGTTTTACCTTCAGTCCTCAATTTCCAGCACTCTGTTGGTATAAGCTTTGGGGTTTGGTTTACAAAACATTAAACTCTCTCATGGATTGGTGTTTTTAAGGGTTTAAAATCCCCCATACTTCAAAATGTAAGACTTGAGTGGCAGAGCCTGCATCTACTCTAATACTTGCTTAACTGAGCAAGATTATTTTTTCTGTATTGCAAATAATGGAGTTATTAGTCCAACCAATGTTAATGTTGATTTTGTGTTTGTAAATATATTACTACTACCATAATCAGGTTTTGGGAATCAAGTTGTAATATTACATACTTAAAACTAGATGTGGAACTTATGTTCTCCAGTACATATGTTTCACAGTCCTTGGCTAACATCAGGTGGACATCTGTAACAGCCGATCCATCCTTTCTAATATTGTGATTCATATGGGCAAATTTCCCTGTGTAAATAGATTTTGCCCATAGTCCAGGAATGTTTGAATGTGCTTTCAATGTAAAGGGCAGTAACTTTTAATATCTTCACAATCTCATGCACATGCTCTGATATCAACACTACAGCTCTACAAAAGGGACGCTTATAGCTGTGCTCAACGTATCCTTCGTCATATTTACTCATTTCAGTGAGTCATTTCCTGGAATGAAATATGAAGCCATATTGATTTACAGTTAAAAAGACCTCAATATTAAAGGAAGGAAAACCCCTTGATCTGCACATCCCCTGGAAAGACTGCATGCCTGCCAATAATTTTTGTGTCTACAATTAAACCTGTTTAACAATACTAACTCTACCATGTTAATCCTAGGGCGTAATATTTCTCTGAAGATTATATAGCGCTAAGTCCATGGTACTCATTGGCTGCAAATAATATAACCCTTTAAAATGTGTTTCTAAACCCCAGTGCCACCAGGAAAATTCACTTTAATGACATGTTAAATGTCTACACATAGATGGCATTGTTCGCCCGAAATACCAAAGGAGTCACTTAGTAGATTATGTGACCTCCCACCTTTCCTTAAGTTGGCGGGAAAAACACATTTTCTACTAGTGCTATCATTATTGATACTATTTATTTTATTTTAAACATTGTAATTACCATATTATTTAATGACAAAATCTAACAGCAGTATCAAAATATTAGAAAAATAATATTGAATATCAAGGGAAAAAAGTTAAACAGGTGAGACAGGTATTTCTCATAACTTGGCTCAATGGTGGCCTAATTGCCCAATTGTAGCCATCTTTATGGAAAACACATTACTAAATTAAACATACAAGGGAAAATAGGCATGTACCCACATGCCATGCTCCTCGTTAGCATGTTGTTAAAATATTTAATTAACGCTACTATTTGATTTTCTTATTACAGGTCTATAGAGGCCAGGGTTAGATATAATTATTAATTATATAGTATCTATACACTGGCATTTATAAACTTCTATTTTAAGCCTTTATTTAAATAAACTATATATCTACTTATTCATCATTCTTTTCAACATGATGCATACATATAGATAGTATTAGATTTATGACATTAGTAATGC
Source organism: Penaeus vannamei (assembly GCF_042767895.1). Lineage (NCBI taxonomy): Eukaryota > Metazoa > Arthropoda > Malacostraca > Decapoda > Penaeidae > Penaeus > Penaeus vannamei. The sequence goes on along the minus strand of NC_091566.1, from coordinate 25,425,360 downwards.
TACAGATAAGATTAAAAGATTATATATGTATATAAGTATATTTATGTATGTGAGTACTATAGATAGATAGATAGATTGATTGATATACACAGATATAATAGATGTAGCATATATTATTAAGAGGTCCTGAAAATTATATGTATGGACATGTATATTTAAAGGTTTGTGTGTGTGTGTGTGTGTGTATACATATATATTTATATATATACATATATATATGAATATATATAAAGTACAAATATATATAAATATATACATATATATATATATATATATATATATTTATATATATATATATATATATACATTATGTATATATATATAAAACAGCTTTATTTAATCATGTATGTGAAAGATAGGTATATATCAATGGACACCTTTAGTAGCGAGGATCGAATCCCGGTGGAGAGGTTATATATTCTATCTATATCAATGCGTTAAAAATAATCATTCCATCTTTCATTACTAATACACCTGGGTTATCTGAGTTAGGATTTGAATTGCTCATTCTACATATATCGAAAGGGCCCATGGGGAGTGTGTGTAAAAATTTTACACAATACTTTACTCATGTATGAGTAGATTAATTAATATCTAGTGGACTCTAGCTTAGTCCTAGTTGCACGCTCCTTTTAGTGGAACTTGTATCAGTGGTTAGAGATATTTATATATATATATAAAGATATATATATATATATATATATATATATATATATATATATATATATATTTATATAGTTATACATATATATTTATATATATATATATTTATATATATATATATATATGTATATATATATATATATATATATATATATATATATATATATATATATATTTATTTATATATATATATTTATATATATATATATTTATATATATATATTTATATATATATATATATTTATATATATATATTTATATATATATATTTATATATATATTTATATATATATATATTTATATATATATATTTATATATATATATATATATATATATATATATATATATATATATTTATATTTATATATTTATATATATATATTTATATATATATATCATCATCATCATCATCATCATGGGGGCTGGGACGCCGGCAGGTGGGCATGGAGCCGCATCCACCCTTCAACTTCCACTTCCATGAGATCCCTCATGGCTAGACGCCAGGCGGGGTTCGGCCCATCTCTAGCGTTCTTCACGGCAGGTTTGATCGATCTGCCCAAGCCATGACTTCCTCGGTCGTCCCCAAAGGCCTCCTCCACCCAGGGTTGTCCCATCCTGAATGGGGCTGACCCTGATGGAGCAAATCATCCTGAGAAAAAGCGGAGCCAGGTGGCCGTATATGCCTGAGTTGGC
>NC_091566.1:25416503-25419003 GCF_042767895.1 Penaeus vannamei | reverse complement strand
TTTTTTGATAGATCCTGACAAAGTGGATAAATATGGAAAGAGTATAGCCTCGTTGTAAATGGTTCTTTACTTCAAACATCTATCATATTCCAATTATATCAAAATCATACCCGTTAAAGGTCGCAATTACATACAAAATAATGTCTCGTATATACTTACTTCTTAACTCCTTCTATAATGTACTAGCAACATGACTAAATTATCTGTATATTTACCTTGCTACCAACCTATGCAAGTCGTTGGAAATTTTAAAAATCCTGATATCGATGATATTATATATCCAACAATCATTAAGCAAGATAACAATAATTCATCAAAAACTAAACTTACAAACAAAAACAAAAACACAAAACTTCAGCTTTTTTCCAAAATATAGTAAAAGTCTAAAGGAAAATAATACGAGTGAACATTTTTCCTCAACCCGCGTGGCATAAAACGTGACATAGAGGGAGAGTGACGAATGACACGGAAGAGAGGGAGCGTGTGTGTAAAAGGAGGTAAATCCCTTGCAGGCGCGGTAGCCCTATGGGTCATGTTTACACGTATTTCCTTTTTTCTCTTTCACATTTTCCCCCCGAAGCCAAGGAAGACTCTAGTGTTGATTTTGGGCGTGTTTATTTTTGGGTCTCTGAAGGAATATCTATTTCGGGCTTCATCTTTGAACTCATTCCAGGAGTAGATACGGGGCAAGGACGAATAAAAATGAAAAGTTTTTTTAATCCTAAATATCTGTGCTTTTTTCTTTGACTTTCGATATATTCATTCCATATTCGCAGTTACACGATAAGGTAACACGATGATTGGTTGATTTTAACATTTACAATGAATTAGATATGCTCCTCCTTAAAAAATAATAAAAATGGTCTTGATGGTGGTGGAAATTATATAATAATGATAATGATAATAATAATAAGGCTATTGATAATGGTAATGATAACCATGATGATAATGAAAATGATAGTGTTAATAACAATGACAATAATACTGATAATAATGATAATAATAACTATTATCATCATTATCATCATAATGATAATAATGATGAAAATCATAATCATAATAATAACTATAATAAGAACAATAATAATGATGATAATATTAATGATAATAGAGTAACTACGTCTTGCCTAAAAATAGGTGCGTACCTTCCTTCATTCATTCTTCGGGAGGAAAGTAAACTGGCCTCTCTCTCCCCTGAACTGCCTCGTCGCCGCCTCAGCTGAATGGCCAATTGCAGAGGAGGAGAGATGTCTCGTTATCAAGTCATCACATCGTTTCCTTTCAACACTTCATCGTTTGTGGTGATGACTTTTTTTTCGGAGACCCAAGTTTTGCATTGCGGTGTGCGATCCCAGTTACGGTTTAAAAAAGAAGTGTTTATCTCTCTGTCCTTCTCTGTTTCAATCTCTGTCTGTGTCTGTCTGTCCGTCTGTCTGTCTGTCTGTCTGTCTCTCTCTCTCTCTCTCTCTCTCTCTCTCTCTCTCTCTCTCTCTCTCTCTCTCTCTCTCTCTCTTTCTCCCTCTCTCTCTCTCTCCCTCTCACACACACACACACATACACATATACAAACAAACAAACAAACAAACATATACACACATACACACACACTCTCTCACTCTCTATTTTCTTCTCTCTCTCTTTTCTTCCCTTCTCTCATTCTCTCTTCACGCTCTCTCTCGCTCTTCGTAAATCTTACAAGTGAGACTATCATTTATAACTTGTTTTTCTTTTCGGCGGGCTAAGCTTGGTATTTTTCCTTTGTGCGATTTCAGTTACGGCAAAAAAAAAAAGATTATTCCTATCTTTCAATCCTTGTCTCAGTCTCTATCTCCTTCTTTGTCTTTGTCTGTCTGTTTATCTGTCTGTCTGTCTGTCTCTCTCAGTCTCTCTCTCTCTCTCTCTTTCTTTCTCTCTCTCTCTCTCTCTCTCTCTCTCTCTCTCTCTCTCTCTCTCTCTCTCTCTCTCTCTCTGGTCTCTCTCTCTCAGTCTCTCTCTCTCTCTCTCTCTCCCCCCCTCTCTCTCTCTCTCTCTCTCTCTCTCTCTCTCTCTCTCTCTCTCTCTCTCTCTCTCTCTCTCTCTCTCTCTCTCTCTCTCTCTCAAATATCTCTCTCTCTCTCCCTCCCTCCCCCTCTCTCTCTCTCTCTCTCTCTCTCTCTCTCTCTCTCTCTCTCTCTCTCTCTCTCTCTCTCTCTCTCTCTCTCTCTCTCCCCCCCCCTCTCTCTCTCTCTCTCTCTCTCTCTCTCTCTCTCTCTCTCTCTCTCTCTCTCTCTCTCTCTCTCTCTCTCTCTCTCTCTCTCTCCGTAAATCATACAAGTGAGACAAGTATTTTCTTCGCTCTGCTCTGTGAACAAAGGAAAATTAATTTCATGATCAAATCTCTTAATACCTTTTACTATATGTTGTATTTTCCCTTTTCTTCATTCCCCTTCTTCGCCCTTCTCTTTCTCCCCCTCCTCCATTTCCTCTTTTCTTACCTTTTCTCCCCTTCCTTAATTTATTT
>NC_091566.1:25409003-25411503 GCF_042767895.1 Penaeus vannamei | reverse complement strand
GGAGAAAGGAGGAGGAGGAGAATAGAAAAGTATTGAGAGAGGGAGACAGAGATAGTCACTGCTACTTTTTCAATGATCATCTTTATTGGTATAGTTTCTTGTAACATCATCGTGATCATTATCATTGTTATTATCATTTTCATAATCATCCTTATCGTTATTTTGTTATTATCATTATTGTTATTATTATTATCATTATTATTTTATCATTATTATCATTATTATTATTATCATTATTATTATTATTATTATCATCATCATCATCATTATTATTATTATTATTATTATTATTATTATTATTATTATTATTATTATTATTATTATTATTATCATTATTATTATTATTATTATTATAATAATAATTATTATTATTATCATTATTATTATTATTATTATTATTATTATCATCATCATTATTATTATCATCATTATCATCATCATCATCATCATCATCCTCATCATTATTATTATCATTATTGTTGTTGTTGCTGTTAGTAGTAGTTGTAGTAGAGCAGTAATAGTACTTCTACTATTATTACCATTATTATTATTAATACTATCATTATCATCGTTATTGTTTTTATTATTCTTGATATTGCCGTCATCATTATCATCATTATTCTATTCATTATCATTACTATGTCGCACCTTCGTTAACATCATCATCATTATCACTTTTGCATTATACTTATAACAATTATTCCTATAATATTTATCAATCATTCTCTCTTAATATAATTAACCTTCCGTGTTTAGCTTTTGTTATAAGAAATATGATAATACTCTTGGTGGAAAGAATGGTATTATATCATTATTTCACTTTGATTATCACCGTTTTTATCGTTGGCGTGATACTTCCTATCAGTTTCATCAGTGATATTAATACCACCATTATTGTTCAAATTATAGTTATCAAAACAACAATCCTTATTCCTATCATCATCATCATCATTATCATCTAGCCTAAATATTAACATTATACGGAAATACTTATCTGTCCTTTAGGCAAAAAGAAGGGGATAAAAAAATGAAGAATTAAAAAAACACAGAATGTATAACTTCAGACCATCAACTTGTTCATAAGTCATTATATTAAACATTAAAAATCTCAAATAATTTGATTAACTTACTACTTCGCAATAATATCAAAAATAGTATCTCAAGACCCTCCTATGTGATGGAGATTGCTAATTAGATACTTTGGGCCCAAATCACAATTTAATTCGGATAGGTGGGATTGTGAATCTGCCGGGATATTCCATAAGTCCTTGTAGTCACGTGCATTGATTTCTCGGTTCAAGGGAATAGCAAATTGGTTATATGATTGTATTTACTTACAAGGAGAGAGAAAGAGTGTAATATGTGCATGTGTGTTTACGTGTGTGTGTAAACGCCGTGTAGTGATAATGACTGTATTAACAATATGTGTGTGTGTATATCTGTGAATGGTATATCATATATATCAGAGAGGGAGAAAGAAAGAAGGGAAAGGAGACAGACAAATAAACAGACAGACAAAAGTAGAACCATCAGGCAGACCGCCCGTGAAGAGAGTGGATTTCGATTAGGAGAGACAGCGCATCCGCACGATCCAAAATCACCGACGCACATCAATGCAAAACGCCGTCGGAGCTTCGTCGCGATACTTTGCGCTGACATCCCCAGCTTTAATAATGCTTCCATTCCCGCGCATCGACACCTGCTGCCACATCAAACCCAACGGCCCGTTTCACCGGATTTAACTATTGTCTTATCTCTTCATTTCGTTTGTCCGTCTCGCAGAAACAAATTTGATATTGAGAGTGGTTGTGATTGCCTCTTTAGGTACATCACTGACTATGCAGCATAACTAGAGAAATTTTAGTATTTCTTGTCCATTTTGAAAGCTCCATTTAGCCCCGCTGCTTCGTGTGACATCGTGTGGCAGAAGCAAACACGATAATTCTTTGTACCACATCGCCTGATACATCAGTCTTCACTCGTATTAACAATTTTCACCATTAGCGAAACAATAAAAAAAGATTGAGCCTGCTCAGACGATGTGAAGGAGAACAAATGACACAAAGCTATTGCCATAACCCCAAACGGTTTTATTGCATGGGAATAATGATCAACAATACGTCAATATGGAACAGAGAAACGTGGCCGCCCGCAATGACAACGAATGATAAAAAAGTTTGCAATTATTAGTTGAGTAATTATTGGCCAACCAACGTGAGTGTCCCCGACTGCACTGTGGTGAGACGCCATATCACTTTTCTTCATAGATATTGCAAACAGATTTTCCGAAATACACGTTGGGAAGAAATCAGGTTTTCAGGAATCATTATGATAGCAGCAATGCTGATGATGATAGTGGAATTAATAAAAATTTCATAATGACAATAGATAATGACTGTAATAGTAATGATTAATAATTAAACAACAATAATGATAATAATAATAATAATAATAATAATAATAATAATAATAATAATAATGATAATAATAATAATGATAA
>NC_091566.1:25381713-25388503 GCF_042767895.1 Penaeus vannamei | reverse complement strand
CAGAGATAGTCACTGCTACTTTTTCAATAATCATCTTTATTGGTGTAGTTTCTTGTAACATCATCGTGATCATTATCATCTTCATTACTTTTATCATTATCATTGTTGTTATCATTTTCATTATCATCCTTATCATTATTGTTGTTATTAACATTATTGTTATTATTATTATTGTCATTATTATTTTATTATCATTGTCATTATTGTTTTATTATTATTATTATTATCATTATTATTATTATTATTATCATTAGTAGTAGTAGTAGTAGTAGTAGTAGTAGTAGTAGTAGTAGTAGTAGTAGTAGTAGTATCATTATCATCATCATCATCATCATCATCATCATCATCATCATCATCATCATCATCATCATCATCATCATCATCATCATCATCATCGTTATTATCATTATTATCATTATTGTTGTTGTTAGTAGTAGAGCAGTAATAATACTTTTACTATTATTACCATTATTATTAGTAGTAGTATCATTATCATCATTATTTTTTTCATCATCATTACTATGTCGCACCTTCGTTAACATCAATCATTCTCTCTTAATATAATTAACCTTCCGTGTTTAGCTTTTGTTATAAGGAATATGATAATACTCTTTGTGGAAAGAATTGTATTATATCATTATTTCACTTTGATTATCACTGTTTTTATCGTTGACGTGATACTTCCTATCAGTTTCATCAGTGATATTAATACCACTATTATTGTTCAAATTATAGTTATCAAAACAACAATCCTTATTCCTATCATCATCATCATCATTATCATCAGCCTAACATTAACATTATACGGAAATACTTATCTGTCCATAGGTAAAAAAAGGATAAAAAAATGAAGAATTAAAAAAAGCACAGAATGTATAACTTCAGACCATCAACTTGTTCATAAGTCGATATAGTAAACTTAAAAGTCTCCATCGTTTAGTTAATCTTCACTTACTTAATGTATGGTAATGTATATCTCATGACCTCCTATGTGATGGAGATTGCTAATTAGATGCTTTGGCCCAAATATAATTAATTCGGATAGGTGGGTCGTGAATGTAACGGGATATTCCATAAGTCCTTGTAGTGTGCAGTGATTTCTCGGTTCAAGGGAATAGCAAATTGGTTATATGATTGTATTTAACTGAGAGAGAAAGAGGTGTGTATGTGCATGTGTGTTTACGTGTGTGTGTGTGTGTGTGTGTGTGTGTGTGTGTATGTGTGTGTGTGTGTCTGTGTGAATGGTATATCATATATATCAGAGAGGGAGAAAGAAAGAAGGGGAAAGGAGACAGACAAATAAACAGACAGACAAAAGTAGAACCATCAGGCAGACCGCCCGTGAAGAGAGGATTCGATTGCAAGACAGCGCATCCGCACGATCCAAAATCACCGACGCACATCAATGCAAAACGCCGTCGGAGCTTCGTCGCGATACTTTGCGCTGACATCCCCAGCTTTAATAATGCTTCCATTCCCGCGCATCGACACCTGCACCACATCAAACCCACGGCCCGTTTCACCGGATTTGACTATTGTCTTATCTTTCATTTCGTTTGTCCGTCTCGCAGAAACAAATTTGATATTAGTGGTTGTAATATTCTCTTTAGGGACATCACTGACTATGCACAATAACTAGAGAAAATTTTAGTATTTCTGTCCATTTTGTAAGCTCCATTTAGCCCCGCTCGTGTGACATCGTGTGGCAGAAGCAAACACGATATTCTTTGTACCACATCGCCTGATACATCAGTCTTCACTCGTATTAACAATTTTCAATTAAGCGAAACAATAAAAAAAAGTTGAGCCATAACTCAGAGCGTGTGAGGGGGAGCAATGACACAAAGCTGGCCATAACCGACGGTTTTATTGCATGGGAATAATGATCAGCAATACGTCAATATGGAACAGAGAAACGTGGCCGCCCGCAATGACAACGAATGATAAAAAAAGTTTGTAATTATTGGTTAATTATTGGTCAACCAACGTGAGTGTCCCCGACTGCACTGTGGTGAGAGACATATCACTTTTCTTCACAGATATTGCAAACAGATTTTCCGAAATACACGTTGGGAAGAAATCAGGTTTTCAGGAATCATTATGATAGCAGCAATGCTGATGATGATAGTGGAATTAATAAATTCATAATGACAATGATAATGATCATAATAGTAATGATAATAATAAAACAACAATAATGATAATAATAATAATAATAATAATAATAATAATAATAATAATAATAATAATAATAATAATAATAATAATGATAATAATAATGATAGTATTGATATTAATAATAATAATATGAATGATATTGATAACAAAAATAATAATATGAATGATATTGATAATAATAATAATAATGCTCATTGTGATGATGATAATGATAACAATAATGATAAAGCTGATGATGATAATGATAATGAAATTAATGGTAATGATTATAACAACAATAACAATAGTAATTATAATGATCATGATGATGATAATAATGATATTAACAACGATTATGATAAGGATAACAGTAATTAATATGAAAATAACAATAATGTTAATGACAATAGTATTGATAATGATGATATAAATAATTTAGTAACAATACTAATAATAATGATAATAATAATAATGATAATAATAATAATGATAATAATAATAATGATAATAATAATACCGAGAATAATGATATAGAAAGTAATGATGATCATAATGATGATAGTAATGGTAATAAAATAAATAACACTAATAATAATCATAATGATAATGGTGATAGAAATAACAAAAAATTTGATAATGATAGCAGTAATAATGATAACAAAGACAGTATTCATAAATCAGTAACAATAATAATGATTATAGTAATAACGATAACAATAACAATAATTGTAATGGAAATAACAATGACAATAATGATAGTAATAGCAATAAGATTAACGATGATTATGATAGTGATTATATTGATAATAGTAATAATTGCAAACATAGCAAGAACAATGATTATGATACTAATCATGATAATGATAATCACAATAATAAAATGAATAACGGTAATCACAAGATAAAAATTATAGTAATTGCAATACAATAACTAGATTGCAATAATCATAGTAATAATAGTAATGATAATAATAATAATAGTAATAATAATAATAATAATAATAATAATGATAATAATAATAATATGTTAATAATAACAACAATAATAATGATGATGATGACAATGATAATGATGATAATAATAATGATGATGATAATAAGGATGATAATAATAATGATGATGATAATAATGATGATAATAATAAGGATGATTATGATAACAATAATAATGATAAAAAGAGTAATGATTGCAATAATAGTAACAATGGTAGAAATCATATTAGTAATGATGATGATGGTGATAATGATGATAATGACAGTGATAACTATAATGATAATAAGAATTTGACAATTGCAATGATAATGATAATAATAACAATAATAATAACAAAAATAGTGATGATGATAATGACAATGAATGATAATGACAATGATGATAGTTGTAATACTAACATTCACAATAATACTGATAATAACAGTAATAGCGGTAATAATGATGATAATATCGACAATGATAATAATGATAAAATTATCAATAAGAACAGTAATGATGATAATGAAAATTACAATAATGACAATAATAAATAATATGGTAATAATGGTAAAGACCATAATAACAACAATGAAAGTAATGATAATCATTACAGTGAACAATTATAATCATAGTTATAGCAATAACGATAACATATATATAATGGTGATAATAACAGTAGTAATGATGATAGTAATGATAATAATGATAATGATGATGATAATGATAAGGATAATAATAGTAATAATAATAATAATAATAATAATAATAATGATAATAATAATAATAATAGTAATGATAATAATAATAGTAATAATAATAATAAGAAATATAATAATGATAATAATAATAATAATAATAATAATAATAATAATAATAATAATAATAATAATAATAATAATAATAATAATAATAATAATAATAATGATAATAATAATAATAATAATAATAATAATAATAATAATAGTAATAATAATAGTAATAATTATAACAATAATGATAATAATAATGATAATAATAATAATAATAATAATAATAATAATAATAATAATAATGATAATAATAATAATAATAATAATAATAATGATAATAATAATAATAATAATAATAATAATAATAATAATAATAATAATAATAATAATAATAATAATAATAATAATAATAATAATAATAATAATATTATTATTAATATTAATAATAATAGCAATAATGATAATAATGATAATAACAATAACAATAATAATAGTAATGATTATAATAGTAATAATAATAATAATAATAATAATAATAATAATAATAATAATAATAATAATAATAATAATAATAATAATAATAGTAATGATAATAATAATGATAATAATAATAATAGTAATAATGATAATAATAATAATAATAATAATAATAATAATAATAATAATAATAATAATAATAATAATAATAATAATAATAATAATAATAATAATAATAATAATAATAATAATAATGATAATAATAATGATAATAATAATAATGATAATAATGATAATATTGATAGAAGTATTGATGTTAATGATATCAATATGAATTGCGATAATAAGAGTATGAATAATGAAAATGATGATAATAAGGATGATGATGATAATAATGATAGTATAAAAGATAATGATAATGATAATGGTAATGATAATGATAATGATAGTAATACTAGTAATAACATAATTCCATAAAATGCAATGATTATAATTATAGTAAAAATACTAATGGCATTAGTAATACTCCATGAATAAGATGGCAGTAAACGAAACGTGGGTTGTCTCCGTAGATTTTATCGTCGCTGACAGATGTATTATATCTTACTTCATATATATTTCGTGGTGATATATATCTATATTGATGAATATACAATGATATCAATAATAAGAATATAAATAATGATAATTCTAATGATATTGTTAATCATGATAATATTAAAGATGATAAAAATGATAAAGAGAATAAACATTATGAAAATATAAACAATGGGAATAGCAATAGTGATGATGATGATGAGAATGATAGTAATGATAGTAATAATGATAATAATTTATGATAAAAATAATGATAATGATAACATCATTATCATTATATCACAATTATCATTACACTTATGATAATGGTTATAATGTTAATCGTCATTACCATGATAATGGTAGTATAAATGATGATGGTAATGACTAATGACAATCATTACTATTATCAGTGTTATCATTGTTATCATTATAATGATTATTATTATCATCTTTGTTATTATTATTGATGTTATTATCATTATTATTATTATCATTATTATTATTATTATTATTATTATTATTATTATTATTATTATTATTATTATTATTATTATTATTATTATTATTATTACTGTTATCGTCATTATCTTTATTAATCATATTATCGTTATTATTGTTCTTATCATTATTATCATTTCTACAATTATTATTATTAGCAGTAGTATCATTATTATTATCATTGTTGTTATCATTACCATTATCATTGTTGTTATCATTACCATTATCATTGTTGTTATCATTACCATTATCATTGTTGTTATCATTATCATTGTTGTTATCATTATCATTGTCGTTGTTGTTATTATTATCATTATCAATATTATCACTATTGTCATTATTATCATTATTATAAGTATTAGGATGATAATGATTATAATAAGAATAACAATATTAATGATGATAATGATGAAGATGATACTATTACTACTACTACTACTACTAGTAAATAATAAAAATGATAATTATGATAATAATGATAATATATGATAATATTGATAACAATGATAACAGTAATGGTGAAAATGCAATGATAATGTTAATGACCATAATGGTGATGATAGCGATAACAATATAAAATGATAACAACGTTGATAATGATGGTAATTATAGTAATAATAATAGCACTGATGACAACAATAGTAATAATGATAATGCTGATAATGATATCTATAATATTAATAGTGATAATAAAAATAATTGAGGTAAAAGTGATAATGATAATGATAGTTTTAATGACGATAATGAAAGTAATGATATCAATGATAAAAATAATGATAATATTGGTAAAACGAATAATGATGATAATGGAAAATAACAATAATATTAGTAACAATGATATAAATAAATAAAAGTTATAGTGACAGTGATACTAATAATAGTTATAGCAATAATGATAATAGTGATAACTATGATAATAATAATGAATGATGATAATGATTTTTCTGACGATAATACAGACCTAAGAGTAATAAAATGAATATGATAATCAAGAAGACGAGGTAGCACACGAATGGCATTAGTCACAACGATATATTTCGAGATATTAGTATCCCCACCGTTATTAAGTTAGCATTAGCATAATCAGGTGTCAGCATAGCAGTAGCTTGTCCGAGTACATTCGGGTCGTATCCATTTTTTTTTTTTTTTTTTTTTTGGGGGGGGGGTGTTTGTACCCCTCTTCCGGTGAGAGAAAAATGTTTAAAACGGTTAACGTATAATCACGTTTGGTATAATTACTAAGTAACATTTGTGTGATCAGAAGTAAAATTGGGATAAGTGGAGCTTAGAGCTGTATGTATAATAGATTTTAGTTGTATAGAATATATTAGCAATAATATTTTTTTATGTGTACCCT
>NC_091566.1:25361250-25363750 GCF_042767895.1 Penaeus vannamei | reverse complement strand
CTCTCCTCCCTTCCTCCTTTGCCTCTACCCTCCCTCCTAACCGGAAGTAATTTTCCTCTCTCCCTCTGTCTTCTATTTATTATTTATTCTCCTTGTTTATCTCGTTCGCTCATATTTGCTCATTGATTAAATAATTCCCGCCGGAGGGAAGATGTCGTATAATGGACTCTATTTATTTATACACCTGTTTATTGTTCATTATTTATTCATCTATTTCAACTTGTCAGCACAATTACAAGAGGTTCGTACTTAACTGTGATAAAAATGCTTCCAGACGTGTCGATAATATTCTAGTGGTGAACTGGATTTGCTTGTTGGCTTGTCTGTTGCTAGGAAAAGCTCCTATTGTGATTGGGATTTTTGGTAGGTTGGGATAGCCTTTGTTTTGATTTTGGTTCGTTTAAAGAAAATAGTATTATTGGCATTTTGTCGTCGTTGTTGTTGGACTTCCATTGTAAGACTGGATTTTTGTGGCACTAGATGTGGATTCAAGGTCTATTTTCTCTCCTTTTACTTTTTCTATTTGTATATTTGATAAATCGATAGACGGGTAGATAGAGATATAGATGGATAGGTAGGTAGATAGAGATATAGACGGATAGGTAGGTAGATAGAGATATTGACGGATAGGTAGGTAGATAGAGATATAGACGGATAGGTAGGTAGATAGAGATATAGACGGATAGGTAGGTAGATAGATAAAAATATATATAAACACCGAAAGGCTATACACCCCAGCGTCCTTGCAGCAAGACAATGAAAGGACAATTCTCGGTAACTTGCCCCCTCTCCCGTCTCCTCTCCCCCCCCTAGTCTGTACCTGACCCTAGCCTTTCCCCCTCCCCCCCTTGGTAGCCTTCCCCCGGTGTGCCAGCCCCCAGATTATTGATTGCAAGTGATGCTGGCACGAGTGGCACCCCGTAGCAAGTGCCAGATGAACATTGATCAATCGTCCTACCCCTTTTCCCTGCACCTGTCCCCTTCTCGTCCTTGAATGTCGCGGAACCAATTTATAATTGCCTTTCGAAGAGGGATGCTCTGCTGGCCCTTTGTTCTCTGGGGCTTCGGGTGCTCGCTCTCTCTCTCTCTCCCTCTCTCTCTCTCTCTCTCTCTCTCTCTCTCTCTCTCTCTCTCTCTCTCTCTCTCTCTCTCTCTCTGTTTCGTTTCTTTGTTTTATTACTATTCTAATTTCCCCCTCTCTCTTTTTCTGCTTCGTTTCTTTGTTTTATTACTATTTTAATCTCTCTCTCTCTCTCTCTCTCTCTCTCTCTCCCTCCCTCTCTATCTCTCTCCCTCTCTCCCTCTCTCTCTCTCTCTCTCTCTCTCTCTCTCCCTCTCTCTCTCCCTCTCCCTTTCTCTCCTCCCCCCTCTCTCTCTCCTCCCCCTCTCCCTCTCCTCCCCCTCTCTCTCTCTCTCTCCTCCCCCCTCTCTCTCTCCTCCCTCTCTCTCTATCTCCTCCCCCTCTCTCTCTCTCCTCCCCCTCTCTCTCTCTCCTCCCCCTCTCTCTCTCCTCCCCCCTCTCTCTCTCCTCCCCCTCTCTCTCTTTCCTTCCCCCCCCTCTCTCTCTCTCTCTTTCCCTCGCCCCCCCCCCCCCCTTCCTCTCTTTGTCTTTATGTCTCTCTCTCTCTATTTCCTTCCCTCCTCCCCCCTCCCTCCCTCCTCCCCTCCCCTCCCTCCCTTCCTGCCTCCCTCCCTTCCTCCTCCCCCCTCTTTCACTCTCTGCACGTCTCTCTTCCTCCCTCCCCCTCCCCTCCTCCTCCCCTCCCCTCCCTCTCTCTCAATTTGCCACACACGTCCAAACGGCGCTCTCGCTTTAAGATGCCCACACACGCAGGATTACATAATTAGTCAGGTATTGCGTGACGTGCATGTGCTCCCAGACATAAATTTCGTAACTGTGTGACACAAGGGCATACGATCTTCATATTTACTCCTCGTATTTGTCATATTTTGTGTGTGTATTCCTGGAATATGTTAGTATTGCGTGGAATTGCCGTCGTTTTTTTTATTGTTGCAGTCAAGGTTTTTTTTAATGTATTATATATATATATATATATATATATATATATATATATATATATATATATATATATATATATGTATCTGTGTGTGTGTGCGTGTGTGTGTGTGTGTGTGTGTGTGTGTGTGTGTGTGTGTGTGTGTGTGTGTGTGTGTGTGTGTGTGTGTGTGTGTGTATGTGTGTGTGTGTTTGTGTGTTTGTGTGCGTGTGTGTGTACGTGTGTGTGCGTGTGCGTGTGCGTGTGCGTGTGCGTGTGCGTGTGCGTGTGCGTGTGTGCGTGTGTGTGTACTTGTCTTAATGTCCGTGTGTTTGTTTGTGTGTGTTTCTTCGTGTTTGTTCGTGTGTGTGCATGCGTGCGTGTGTGTAGGTATCCGTTTCTCCGTGTATTTGTTCATGTGCGTGTCTTCCTCGATGTCTTAATACTCGTCTAACATGCAGATTCATTCCGTCAATATAAAACAGTGTTATCTTAGCAAATAT
>NC_091566.1:25326561-25329061 GCF_042767895.1 Penaeus vannamei | reverse complement strand
CAACAACAAAATGGGCCCCATGTCCTCCCCTAATTCCAGCCTTTCAATTGACGCCCCTGCAAGAGTGTATAAGATAAGCATCTAAAAGCATCATCTTTTTTCGTTCTCTTTTCCCTCCACTTCCCACCCCTCTTTCCTTCACTTCCTCTCTCTCCTCCCTCCTCTCTACTTTTGTCTTTGTCAATCAATCTATCAACACTTTCTCTCTTCGATTTCCCTAGACATGATTTTTTTCTGTTTTTCTTCTGTTCACAACGGATATAAAACATGCTAATCATCAATTTCAGTATAGTTCTTTTCCATATAAATAACCTATTCGTATTACTTACAGCATATCTTTTCATCTGTGAAAAATATTCAGCGGATGGAGAACCAAAGTAGAATTCTTATGTCATCACACATTTTCCTTTTACAGATGAAAATTCCTCTGACACATATAAGACACTTGCCAACATAAATAGTGTATTTTCTATCATGTTCCTTCATGGCCTCCCAAGTTTATCGGTCTGCAGACAGTTGCATTTTAAACTATAATCGTTAGAATATAGATTGCAGATAGACTAATAAAAACTTCATCCATATTAATATCTGAAAGATACCTTTTCTTAATGAGAATACCGTAGCTCGATTGTACCTCTTGATTTTTTATTTTTTATTTATTCATATTTTTTTATTAGCTTTAGATTTGGAAGCAGATATATGGAGGTATATGTAGACATCCAATAACAGTTAAGAGAATGTGATACCAAAAGGAATATTTGGTTTCTGTATCATCATAGAAGTAAATCCAACTAATGTCTAGTTTTTTCATCTGTAAATTACGGAATATAAAACCATCATATACAAAATTTACAACTAAAGCCCTAGCCAGGACTTAATATCAGAAGAAAATAATTATATATCTTTACTGAAGACTACATTTCTTTTTCCTGATCTACAAACCACATTTTAGAAGATGGATAAATAAGTCCAAATGCCGAGGAAGGATCAAGCCGAGGTTGACGACTATGATGCATATAATATGGTGTGATATAGTGACGTCATGCGAACCTGTTTTGGTCTAATGATCATTAACATCTTTATTGTGAAGGCACGTTTTACTCTCATCATAGATATCAATCATTCATTATAGTTATGTTTTAATGTTAGTCAATTTACCTTTTCTTGCTTCTGAAATAATAGCAATTAGATTTGTATTACATAATGTTTTATGTAATTTTCAGTAATACAAAAGTACCTGATTTAGTGTATTTAGCCAATCTATCATAACGTTTTTATCCAAGATAATGTACAGATTACAAACAAGAAAAACTGTCTTCAGTAATTAAATATACTGTTACGATAATATATATAACACTAATTCCTTTTGGTGTCACATTCTCTTAACTGTTATTGGGTCTCTCTCTATACCTTTATACATCTACTTCCAAATCAAAAGCTAATTAAAAATACCAAATACAATCAAACGGTTTCTCATTAGGAAAAGCTATCTTCCAGATATTAATATGGATCGAGTTTTTATCAGTCTATCTGAAATCTTTATCTTAACGATTACAATACAATAACAATTACAATTAGAATAGAATTACGATTACAATAACGATATTAGTCTATCTGAAATCTTTATCTTAACGATTACAATACAATAACAACTACAATTAGAATACAATTACAATTACAATAACGATATTAGTCTATCTGAAATCTTCATTTTAAAAAGTACAATTTAAAATGCAAAAGTCTGCAGACCGGTTAACTCGGGAGGCCATGAAGGAACATCCGTTGGTCTCTGTGCAGATCTAAACACAAATCTTTGTTAGATTTTCATTTTCATTTTCCTTCTCTTCCTCTTCCCCTTCTTCCTGCTACATCTCCACCTTCACCTCTACCTCCTCCTTCTTCTTTATCTCCTTCATCGTCTTCTCATCCTCCTCCTCCTCCACTTTTTTTTAGATCATTTATCTCCAAACAAGACTGCTCTTTGCTGTGTGGTGTCTTTATGATTATTAAACAAGAAGGATAACTGTAAGAATTATTTGATTAGATTATATATCTGTTGTTACCATATAAATGACGTAATTAAAACAACAAATATAGAATACACATGCATCATTGATAACCATTATCTCTCTCTCTCTCTCTCTCTCTCTATCTATCTATCTATCTATCTATCTATCTATCTATCTATCTATCTATCTATCTATCTATCTATCTATCTATCTATCTATCTATCTATCTATCTATCTATCTATCTATCTATCTATCTATCTATCTATCTATCTATCTATCTATCTATCTATCTATCTATCTATCTATCTATCTATATATATATATATATCTATCTCATGCTTTTATCCGTTGATGTTGACCATTTTTGACCTTGAGTGTAAAAAAATTAAATACTTGCATAGTGACATAATATAACGGAAGATAAGCATCGTGAAAACGTAATTACCTAAGGAACAAACACATCAAATGAAGGTAATGACTCCCTATAAAT
>NC_091566.1:25311561-25324061 GCF_042767895.1 Penaeus vannamei | reverse complement strand
GACATATCTTTTAGGTATTTCAACTTTTGTAAAATAGATATCAGCATATACTTGGCCAGTGTCCAATGTCATCTAATGGACGGTTATCGAGAAATATATATGAGATGAACGAATGCAGTCATATAATCTGAGAATCTTACTCCCAGTGAGGTGAATAGTGTAGTAGATGGATTTATTAACAACTTGTATGTGTTGAACGAATGCAGCTATATAACCTTAGGAAATGTGAAATGAAGAAAGATGTGTATTTGCGATCGAGATATATATTTCTGCTGACTCCTCAAACCCCAAATTTCGACAAATAAATGTAGACGCAAACGAGAATAGTAACCTGTAAATAAACTATATGCCTTACTGTTATTTTTTAAATATATTATTGACGATTAGGAAGTCCGTAAAGAGTATTAATAACGATAATGGTTTCACTGGGTATGCCAATAAGATACATGTAAAAACATGCAATTATTTATATATTTTTTCCATGATTTCTCTAAATTAATTCTTAGTTGACATAGGTAGAAAGAGGGCGAATGAGAGAGAGAGAGAGAGAGAGAGAGAGAGAGAGAATTCTGTAACCTTAAACAAACAAAACTCTTCTTTCGTTTTAAAAAGTAGGGAGATTTTTTCTTCTTTTTACTAAATATTTTAGGAAAACAGGTTTTTGAAGGAGCCAAGAAGAGAACTATTTAAAAAGGTTAATTCTAAAAGACTACATATTTCAGTGTAATAGGCATACAATACCGTTTAATATGGCGTTTTGCTCCTTGTGTGAAAGTATATACACATTATTGATCAAAATGGTAATGTTAATAGTAATAATAATGAAAATGATAATGGTGATGATAACGATTAATAGTAATGATAAAGATAAAAAGATAATGACAATGATAACAATAGTCAAGATAATACTAATGAGAATGATGATTGATAAAAAGGATAATAACATTGATAACGATGATAATAATGATTAAAATGATAATGATGATGGCAATAATAGTAATTATAATAATAATAACTGTGATGATAGCAATGATAATAATGACGATTGATATTTATGATAATAAAAATTGAAATACATGATAATCGATCAACAATTTTTGTTCCCTCTTGTGGGATCGAACCTGCGAATCCGGATTCTTCCTCCTTTCTTCTCTCTCTCTCTCTCTCTCTCCATCCCCGCCCCCCTCTCTCTCTTTCACATGAAGGACGGTGGAACAAGGAGCACCGATGCCTACACTAACCACTCTATGCAACTAAGGATAGTATGAAAATTACAAAAAAGATGCCAGCGGAGGGAAATCTGTAGTATTTAAACCCTTCTAATTTCCAATATCGGTGGAGATGTGATGGCCTAGTGGTTTTAGCACTGGACTCGGGCGTGCCGGCCGCCTGAGTTCAGCTGTTCGAATCCGGGCCGGTGACAGTGTTTCCTTGAGCAAGAAACTTAACTCTGATTGCTTAGTCGACTGGGATGGGTGTGTGTATGAGTATGTATGTGTGTGTGAGTAAATGTGTATGTATATGTGTGATGTATTTATTTAAAATATGTGATTGATATATGATGTGATTTAATTAAAATATGTTTGTTGTGGGTTGTTTGGGATGGGATGGGATGGGATGGGATGGGATGGGATGGGATGGGATGGGATGGGATGGGATGGGATGGGATGGGATGGGATGGGATGGGATGGGATGGGATGGGATGGGATGGGATGGGATGGGATGGGAGTGGAGTGGAGTGGAGTGGAGTGGAGTGGAGTGGAGTGGAGTGGAGTGGAGTGGAGTGGAGTGGAGTGGAGTGGAGTGGAGTGCTAGGGCCTTAGTTGTGCTCAGGATGTGTGGACGGTGGTGGTGGAGTGGAGTGGAGTGCTAGGGCCTTAGTTGTGCTCAGGATGTGTGGACGGTGGTGGTGGAGTGGAGTGGAGTGCTAGGGCCTTAGTTGTGCTCAGGATGTGTGGACGGTGGTGGTGGAGTGGAGTGGAGTGCTAGGGCCTTAGTTGTGCTCAGGATGTGTGGACGGTGGTGGTGGAGTGGAGTGGAGTGCTAGGGCCTTAATTGTGCTCAGGATTGTGGACGGTGGTGGTGGAGTGGAGTGGAGTGCTAGGGCCTTAATTGTGCTCAGGATTGTGGACGGTGGTGGTGGAGTGGAGTGGAGTGCTAGGGCCTTAATTGTGCTCAGGATTGTGGACGGTGGTGGTGGAGTGGAGTGGAGTGCTAGGGCCTTAATTGTGCTCAGGATTGTGGACGGTGGTGGTGGAGTGGAGTGGAGTGCTAGGGCCTTAATTGTGCTCAGGATTGTGGACGGTGGTGGTGGAGTGGAGTGGAGTGCTAGGGCCTTAATTGTGCTCAGGATTGTGGACGGTGGTGGTGGAGTGGAGTGGAGTGCTAGGGCCTTAATTGTGCTCAGGATTGTGGACGGTGGCGGTGGAGTGGAGTGGAGTGCTAGGGCCTTAATTGTGCTCAGGATTGTGGACGGTGGTGGTGGAGTGGAGTGGAGTGCTAGGGCCTTAATTGTGCTCAGGATTGTGGACGGTGGTGGTGGAGTGGAGTGGAGTGCTAGGGCCTTAATTGTGCTCAGGATTGTGGACGGTGGTGGTGGAGTGGAGTGGAGTGCTAGGGCCTTAATTGTGCTCAGGATTGTGGACGGTGGTGGTGGAGTGGAGTGGAGTGCTAGGGCCTTAATTGTGCTCAGGATTGTGGACGGTGGCGGTGGAGTGGAGTGGAGTGCTAGGGCCTTAATTGTGCTCAGGATGTGTGGACGGTGGCGGTGGAGTGGAGTGGAGTGCTAGGGCCTTAGTTGTGCTCAGGATGTGTGGACGGTGGCGGTGGAGTGGAGTGGAGTGCTAGGGCCTTAGTTGTGCTCAGGATGTGTGGACGGTGGCGGTGGAGTGGAGTGGAGTGCTAGGGCCTTAGTTGTGCTCAGGATGTGTGGACGGTGGTGGTGGAGTGGAGTGGAGTGCTAGGGCCTTAGTTGTGCTCAGGATGTGTGGACGGTGGTGGTGGAGTGGAGTGGAGTGCTAGGGCCTTAGTTGTGCTCAGGATTGTGGACGGTGGTGGTGGAGTGGAGTGGAGTGCTAGGGCCTTAGTTGTGCTCAGGATGTGTGGACGGTGGTGGTGGAGTGGAGTGGAGTGCTAGGGCCTTAATTGTGCTCAGGATTGTGGACGGTGGTGGTGGAGTGGAGTGGAGTGGAGTGGAGTGCTAGGGCCTTAGTTGTGCTCAGGATGTGTGGACGGTGGTGGTGGAGTGGAGTGGAGTGCTAGGGCCTTAGTTGTGCTCAGGATGTGGAGGGTAGTGGTGGAGTGCTAGGACCTTAGTTGTGATCAGGATGTGGACGGTGGTGGTGGAGTGGAGTGGAGTGCTAGGGCCCTAGGGTTGCTCAGGATTGAGAACGGTGGCGGTAGAGTGGAGTGGAGTGCTAGGGCCTTAGTTGTGCTCAGGATGTGGACGGTGGCGGTGGAGTGGAGTGGAGTGCTAGGGCCTTAGTTGTGCTCAGGATATGGACGGTGGTGGTGGAGTGCTAGGGCCTTAGTTGTGCTCAGGATGTGGACGATGGCGGCGGCGGAGTGGAGTGGAGTGCTAGGACCCTAGGTGTGCTCAGGATGTGTGGACGGTGGTGGTGGATTGGAGTGGAGTGCTAGGGCCTTAGTTGTGCTCAGGATTGTGGACGGTGGCGGTGGAGTGGAGTGGAGTGCTAGGGCCTTAATTGTGCTCAGGATTGTGGACGGTGGTGGTGGAGTGGAGTGGAGTGCTAGGGCCTTAGTTGTGCTCAGGATTGTGGACGGTGGTGGTGGAGTGGAGTGGAGTGCTAGGGCCTTAATTGTGCTCAGGATTGTGGACGGTGGTGGTGGAGTGGAGTGGAGTGCTAGGGCCTTAGTTGTGCTCAGGATTGTGGACGGTGGTGGTGGAGTGGAGTGGAGTGCTAGGGCCTTAATTGTGCTCAGGATTGTGGACGGTGGTGGTGGAGTGCTAGGGCCTTAATTGTGCTCAGGATTGTGGACGGTGGTGGTGGAGTGGAGTGGAGTGCTAGGGCCTTAATTGTGCTCAGGATTGTGGACGGTGGTGGTGGAGTGGAGTGGAGTGCTAGGGCCTTAGTTGTGCTCAGGATGTGTGGACGGTGGTGGTGGAGTGGAGTGGAGTGCTAGGGCCTTAATTGTGCTCAGGATTGTGGACGGTGGTGGTGGAGTGGAGTGGAGTGCTAGGGCCTTAGTTGTGCTCAGGATGTGTGGACGGTGGTGGTGGAGTGGAGTGGAGTGCTAGGGCCTTAGTTGTGCTCAGGATTGTGGACGGTGGTGGTGGAGTGGAGTGGAGTGCTAGGGCCTTAATTGTGCTCAGGATTGTGGACGGTGGTGGTGGAGTGGAGTGGAGTGCTAGGGCCTTAATTGTGCTCAGGATTGTGGACGGTGGTGGTGGAGTGGAGTGGAGTGCTAGGGCCTTAATTGTGCTCAGGATTGTGGACGGTGGCGGTGGAGTGGAGTGGAGTGCTAGGGCCTTAATTGTGCTCAGGATTGTGGACGGTGGTGGTGGAGTGGAGTGGAGTGCTAGGGCCTTAATTGTGCTCAGGATTGTGGACGGTGGCGGTGGAGTGGAGTGGAGTGCTAGGGCCTTAATTGTGCTCAGGATTGTGGACGGTGGTGGTGGAGTGGAGTGGAGTGCTAGGGCCTTAGTTGTGCTCAGGATTGTGGACGGTGGCGGTGGAGTGGAGTGGAGTGCTAGGGCCTTAGTTGTGCTCAGGATTGTGGACGGTGGTGGTGGAGTGGAGTGGAGTGCTAGGGCCTTAATTGTGCTCAGGATTGTGGACGGTGGTGGTGGAGTGGAGTGGAGTGCTAGGGCCTTAATTGTGCTCAGGATTGTGGACGGTGGTGGTGGAGTGGAGTGGAGTGCTAGGGCCTTAATTGTGCTCAGGATTGTGGACGGTGGTGGTGGAGTGCTAGGGCCTTAATTGTGCTCAGGATTGTGGACGGTGGTGGTGGAGTGGAGTGGAGTGCTAGGGCCTTAATTGTGCTCAGATTTGTGGACGGTGACGGTGGAGTGGAGTGGAGTGCTAGGGCCTTAGTTGTGCTCAGGATTGTGGACGGTGGTGGTGGAGTGGAGTGGAGTGCTAGGGCCTTAGTTGTGCTCAGGATTGTGGACGGTGGTGGTGGAGTGGAGTGGAGTGCTAGGGCCTTAGTTGTGCTCAGGATTGTGGACCGGTTGTGGCGGTGGAGTGGCGTGCCAGGGCCCTAGGTGTGCTCAGGATGATGTGACGGTGGAGTGGCGTGTCAGGGCCCTAGGTGTGCTCAGGATGATTTGGCGGTGGTGGCGATGGAGTGGCGTGCCAGGGCCTTAAGTGTGCTCAGGATGATGTGACGGTGGTGGCGGTGGAGTGGAGTGCTAGGGCCTTAGTTGTGCTCAGGATTGTGGACGGTGGTGGTGGAGTGGAGTGCTAGGGCCTTAGTTGTGCTCAGGATGTGGACGGTGGAGTGGAGTGGAGTGCTAGGGTCTTAGTTGTGCTCAGGATGTGGACGGTGGTGGTGGAGTGGAGTGGAGTGCTAGGGCCTTAGTTGTGCTCAGGATGTGGACGGTGGTGGTGGAGTGGAGTGGAGTGCTAGGGCCTTAGTTGTGCTCAGGATGTGTGGACGGTGGCGGTGGAGTGGAGTGGAGTGCTAGGGCCTTAGTTGTGCTCAGGATGATGTGACGGTGGTGGTGGAGTGGAGTGGCGTGCCAGGGCCTTAGGTGTGCTCAGGATGATGTGACGGTGGTGGTGGAGTGGAGTGAAGTGCTAGGGCCTTAGTTGTGCTCAGGATGATGTGACGGTGGTGGCGGTGGAGTGGCATGCTAAGGCCCTAGGTGTGCTCAGGATGATGTGACGGTGGTGGCGATGGAGTGGCGTGCCAGGGCCCTAGGTGTGCTCAGGATGATGTGGCGGTGGAGTGGCGTGCCAGGGCCCTAGGTGTGCTCAGGATGATGTGACGGTGGTGGCGTGCCAGGGCCCTAGGTGTGCTCAGGATGATGTGACGGTGTTGGCGGTGGAGTGGCGTGCCAGGGCCCTAGGTGTGCTCAGGATGATGTGGCGGTGGAGTGGCGTGCCAGGGCCCTAGGTGTGCTCACGATGATTTGGCGGTGGTGGCGGTGGAGTGACGTGCCAGGGCCCTAGGTGTGCTCAGGATGATGTGACGGTGGTGGCGGTGGAGTGGCGTGCCAGGGCCCTAGTTGTGCTCAGGATGATGTGACGGTGGTGGCGGTGGAGTGGCATGCTAAGGCCCTAGGTGTGCTCAGGATGATGTGACGGTGGTGGCGGTGGAGTAGCGTGCCAGGGCCCTAGTTGTGCTCAGGATGATGTGACGGTGGTAGCGGTGGAGTGGCGTGCCAGGGCCCTAAGTGTGCTCAGGATGATGTGACGGTGGTGGCGGTGGAGTGGCGTGCCAGGGCCCTAGGTGTGCTCAGGATGATGTGACGGTGGTGGCGGTGGAGTGGCGTGCCAGGGCCCTAGTTGTGCTCAGGATGATGTGACGGTGGTGGCGGTGGAGTGGCATGCTAAGGCCCTAGGTGTGCTCAGGATGATGTGACGGTGGTGGCGGTGGAGTGGCATGCTAAGGCCCTAGTTGTGCTCAGGATGATGTGACGGTGGTGGCGGTGGAGTGGCGTGCCAGGGCCCTAGTTGTGCTCAGGATGATGTGACGGTGGTGGCGGTGGAGTGGCGTGCCAGGGCCCTAGGTGTGCTCAGGATGATGTGGCGGTGGAGTGGCGTGCCAGGGCCCTAGGTGTGCTCAGGATGATGTGACGGTGGTGGCGGTGGAGTGGCGTGCCAGGGCCCTAGGTGTGCTCAGGATGATGTGACGGTGGTGGCGGTGGAGTGGCATGCTAAGGCCCTAGGTGTGCTCAGGATGATGTGACGGTGGTGGCGGTGGAGTGGCGTGCCAGGGCCCTAGGTGTGCTCAGGATGATGTGACGGTGGTGGCGGTGGAGTGGCGTGCCAGGGCCCTAGGTGTGCTCAGGATGATGTGACGGTGGTGGCGGTGGAGTGGCGTGCCAGGGCCCTAGGTGTGCTCAGGATGATGTGACGGTGGTGGCGGTGGAGTGGCGTGCCAGGGCCCTAGGTGTGCTCAGGATGATGTGACGGTGGTGGCGGTGGAGTGGCGTGCCAGGGCCCTAGGTGTGCTCAGGATGATGTGACGGTGGAGTGGCGTGCCAGGGCCCTAGGTGTGCTCAGGATGATGTGACGGTGGAGTGGCGTGCTAGGGCCCTAGGTGTGCTCAGGATGATGTGACGGTGGTGGCGGTGGAGTGGAGTGCCAGGGCCCTAGGTGTGCTCAGGATGATGTGACGGTGGTGGCGGTGGAGTGGCGTGCTAGGGCCCTAGGTGTGCTCAGGATGATGTAACGGTGGAGTGGCGTGGCAGGGCCCTAGGTGTGCTCAGGATGATGTGACGGTGGAGTGGCGTGCCAGAGCCCTAGGTGTGCTCAGGATGATGTGACGGTGGTGGCGGTGGAGTGGCGTGCCAGGGCCCTAGGTGTGCTCAGGATGATGTGGCGGTGGAGTGGCGTGTCAGGGCCCTAGGTGTGCTCAGGATGATGTGACGGTGGTGGCGGTGGAGTGGCGTGCCAGGGCCCTAGGTGTGCTCAGGATGATGTGACGGTGGTGGTGGTGGAGTGGCGTGCCAGGGCCCTTGGTGTGCTCAGGATGATGTGACGGTGGTGGCGGTGGAGTGGCGTGCCAGGGCCCTAGGTGTGCTCAGGATGATGTGACGGTGGTGGCGGTGGAGTGGCGTGCCAGGGCCCTGGGTGTGCTCAGGATGGTGTGACGGTGGTGGCGGTGGAGTGGCGTGCCAGGGCCCTAGGTGTGCTCAGGATGATGTGACGGTGGTGGCGGTGGAGTGGCGTGCCAGGGCCCTAGGTGTGCTCAGGATGATGTGACGGTGGTGGCGGTGGAGTGGCGTGCCAGGGCCCTAGGTGTGCTCAGGATGATGTGACGGTGGAGTGGCGTGCCAGGGCCCTAGGTGTGCTCAGGATGATGTGACGGTGGTGGCGGTGGAGTGGCGTGCCAGGGCCCTAGGTGTGCTCAGGATGATGTGACGGTGGTGGCGGTGGAGTGGCGTGCCAGGGCCCTAGGTGTGCTCAGGATGATGTGACGGTGGTGGCGGTGGAGTGGCGTGCCAGGGCCCTAGGTGTGCTCAGGATGATGTGACGGTGGTGGCGGTGGAGTGGCGTGCCAGGGCCCTAGGTGTGCTCAGGATGATGTGACGGTGGTGGCGGTGGAGTGGCGTGCCAGGGCCCTGGGTGTGCTCAGGATGGTGTGACGGTGGAGTGGCGTGCCAGAGCCCTAGGTGTGCTCAGGATGATGTGACGGTGGTGGCGGTGGAGTGGCGTGCCAGGGCCCTAGGTGTGCTCAGGATGATGTGACGGTGGTGGTGGTGGAGTGGCGTGCCAGGGCCCTTGGTGTGCTCAGGATGATGTGACGGGCGGTGGAGTGGCGTGCCAGAGCCCTAGGTGTGCTCAGGATGATGTGACGGTGGTGGCGGTGGAGTGGCGTGCCAGGGCCCTAGGTGTGCTCAGGATGATGTGACGGTGGTGGCGGTGGAGTGGCGTGCCAGGGCCCTAGGTGTGCTCAGGATGATGTGACGGTGGAGTGGCGTGCCAGAGCCCTAGGTGTGCTCAGGATGATGTGACGGTGGTGGCGGTGGAGTGGCGTGCTAGGGCCCTAGGTGTGCTCAGGATGATGTGACGGTGGTGGTGGTGGAGTGGCGTGCCAGGG
This sequence comes from Penaeus vannamei, assembly GCF_042767895.1. Classification (NCBI taxonomy): domain Eukaryota; kingdom Metazoa; phylum Arthropoda; class Malacostraca; order Decapoda; family Penaeidae; genus Penaeus; species Penaeus vannamei. The sequence continues at coordinate 25,315,331 of NC_091566.1, read as the reverse complement.
CCCTTGGTGTGCTCAGGATGATGTGACGGTGGTGGCGGTGGAGTGGCATGCTAAGGCCCTAGGTGTGCTCAGGATGATGTGACGGTGGTGGCGGTGGAGTGGCGTGCTAAGGCCCTAGGTGTGCTCAGGATGATGTAACGGTGGAGTGGCGTGCTAAGGCCCTAGGTGTGCTCAGGATGATGTAACGGTGGAGTGGCGTGTCAGGGCCCTAGGTGTGCTCAGGATGATGTGACGGTTGTGGCGGTGGAGTGGCGTGCCAGGGCCCTAGGTGTGCTCAGGATGATGTGACGGTGGAGTGGCGTGTCAGGGCCCTAGGTGTGCTCAGGATGATTTGGCGGTGGTGGCGGTGGAGTGGCGTGCCAGGGCCCTAAGTGTGCTCAGGATGATGTGGCGGTGGTGGCGGTGGAGTGGCGTGCCAGGGCCCTAGGTGTGCTCAGGATGATGTGACGGTGGTGGCGGTGGAGTGGCGTGCCAGGGCCCTAGGTGTGCTCAGGATGATGTGACGGTGGTGGCGGTGGAGTGGCGTGCCAGGGCCCTAGGTGTGCTCAGGATGATGTGACGGTGGTGGCGGTGGAGTGGCGTGCCATGGCCCTAGGTGTGCTCAGGATGATGTGACGGTTGTGGCGGTGGAGTGGCGTGCCAGGGCCCTAGGTGTGCTCAGGATGATGTGACGGTTGTGGCGGTGGAGTGGCGTGCCAGGGCACTAGGTGTGCTCAGGATGATGTGACGGTGGAGTGGCGTGCCAGAGCCCTAGGTGTGCTCAGGATGATGTGACGGTGGTGGCGGTGGAGTGGCGTGCCAGGGCCCTAGGTGTGCTCAGGATGATGTGACGGTGGTGGCGGTGGAGTGGCGTGCTAGGGCCCTAGGTGTGCTCAGGATGATGTGACGGTGGTGGCGGTGGAGTGGCGTGCCAGGGCCCTAGGTGTGCTCAGGATGATGTGACGGTGGTGGCGATGGAGTGGCGTGCTAGGGCCCTAGGTGTGCTCAGGATGATGTGACGGTGGTGGCGGTGGAGTGGCGTGCCAGGGCCCTAGGTGTGCTCAGGATGATGTGACGGTGGTGGCGGTGGAGTGGCGTGCTAGGGCCCTAGGTGTGCTCAGGATGATGTGACGGTGGTGGCGGTGGAGTGGCGTGCTAGGGCCCTAGGTGTGCTCAGGATGATGTGACGGTGGAGTGGCGTGTCAGGGCCCTAGGTGTGCTCAGGATGATTTGGCGGTGGTGGCGGTGGAGTGGCGTGCCAGGGCCCTAAGTGTGCTCAGGATGATGTGGCGGTGGTGGCGGTGGAGTGGCGTGCCAGGGCCCTAGGTGTGCTCAGGATGATGTGACGGTGGTGGCGGTGGAGTGGCGTGCCAGGGCCCTAGGTGTGCTCAGGATGATGTGACGGTGGTGGCGGTGGAGTGGCGTGCCAGGGCCCTAGGTGTGCTCAGGATGATGTGACGGTGGTGGCGGTGGAGTGGCGTGCCAGGGCCCTAGGTGTGCTCAGGATGATGTGACGGTGGAGTGGCGTGTCAGGGCCCTAGGTGTGCTCAGGATGATGTGACGGTTGTGGCGGTGGAGTGGCGTGCCAGGGCCCTAGGTGTGCTCAGGATGATGTGACGGTTGTGGCGGTGGAGTGGCGTGCCAGGGCACTAGGTGTGCTCAGGATGATGTGACGGTGGAGTGGCGTGCCAGAGCCCTAGGTGTGCTCAGGATGATGTGACGGTGGTGGCGGTGGAGTGGCGTGCCAGGGCCCTAGGTGTGCTCAGGATGATGTGACGGTGGTGGCGGTGGAGTGGCGTGCTAGGGCCCTAGGTGTGCTTAGGATGATGTGACGGTGGAGTGGCGTGCCAGGGCCCTAGGTGTGCTCAGGATGATGTGACGGTGGTGGCGGTGGAGTGGCGTGCCAGGGCCCTAGGTGTGCTCAGGATGATGTGACGGTGGTGGCGGTGGAGTGGCGTGCCAGGGCCCTAGGTGTGCTCAGGATGATGTGACGGTGGTGGCGGTGGAGTGGCGTGCCAGGGCCCTAGGTGTGCTCAGGATGATGTGACGGTGGTGGCGGTGGAGTGGCGTGCTAGGGCCCTAGGTGTGCTCAGGATGATGTGACGGTGGTGGCGGTGGAGTGGCGTGCCAGGGCCCTAGGTGTGCTCAGGATGATGTGACGGTGGTGGCGGTGGAGTGGCGTGCCAGGGCCCTAGGTGTGCTCAGGATGATGTGACGGTGGTGGCGGTGGAGTGGCGTGCCAGGGCCCTAGGTGTGCTCAGGATGATGTGACGGTAGTGGCGGTGGAGTGGCGTGCCAGGGCCCTAGGTGTGCTCAGGATGATGTGACGGTAGTGGCGGTGGAGTGGCGTGCCAGGGCCCAAGGTGTGCTCAGAATGGTGTGACGGTGGCGGTGGAGTGGCGTGCCAGGGCCCTAGGTGTGCTCAGTATGATGTGGCGGTGGAGTGGCGTGCCAGGGCCCTGGGTGTGCTCAGGATGATTTGACGGTGGTTGCGGTGGAGTGGCGTGCCAGGGCCCTGGGTGGTGGCGGTGGAGTGGCGTGCCAGGGCCCTAGGTGTGCTCAGGATGATGTAACGGTGGAGTGGCGTGCCAGGGCCCTAGGTGTGCTCAGGATGATGTGACGGTGGTGGCGGTGGAGTGGCATGCTAGGGCCCTAGGTGTGCTCAGGATGATGTGGCGGTGGAGTGGCGTGTCAGGGCCCTAGGTGTGCTCAGGATGATGTGACGGTGGTGGCGGTGGAGTGGCGTGCCAGGGCCCTAGGTGTGCTCAGGATGACGTGGCGGTGGAGTGGCGTGCCAGGGCCCTAGGTGTGGTCAGGATGATGTGGCGGTGGAGTGGGGTGCTAGGGCCCTAGGTGTGCTCAGGATGATGTGACGGTGGTGGCGGTGGAGTGGCGTGCCAGGGCCCTAGGTGTGCTCATGATGATGTGACGGTGGTGGCGGTGGAGTGGCGTGCTAGGGCCCTAGGTGTGGTCAGGATGATGTTGCGGTGGAGTGGGGTGTTAGGGCCCTAGGTGTGCTCAGGATGATGTGACGGTGGTGGCGGTGGAGTGGCGTGCCAGGGCCCTAGGTGTGCTCAGGATGATGTGGCGGTGGTGGCGGTGGAGTTGCGTGCTAGGGCCCTAGGTGTGCTCAGGATGATGTGACGGTGGTGGCGGTGGAGTGGCGTGCTAGGGCCCTAGGTGTGCTCAGGATGATGTGACGGTGGTTGCGGTGGAGTGGCGTGCCAGGGCCCTAGGTGTGCTCAGGATGATGTGACGGTGGTGGCAGTGGAGTGGCGTGCCAGGGCCCTAGGTGTGCTCAGGATGAAGTGACGGTGGTGGCGGTGGAGTGGCGTGCCAGAGCCCTAGGTGTGCTCAGGATGATGTGACGGTGGTGGCGGTGGAGTGGCGTGCCAGGGCCCTAGTTGTGCTCAGGATGATGTGACGGTGGTGGCGGTGGAATGGCGTGCCAGGGCCCTAGGTGTGCTCAGGATGATGTGACGGTGGTGGCAGTGGAGTGGAGTGCCAGGGCCCTAGGTGTGCTCAGGATGAAGTGACGGTGGTGGCGGTGGAGTGGCGTGCCAGGGCCCTAGGTGTGCTCAGGATGATTATATGGTGGTGGCGGTGGAGTGGCGTGCCAGGGCCCTAGGTGTGCTCAGGATGATGTGACGGTGGTGGCGATGGAGTGGCGTGCCAGGGCCCTGGGTGTGCTCAGGATGATGTGACGGTGGTGGCGGTGGAGTGGCGTGCCAGGGCCCTGGGTGTGCTCAGGATGATGTGACGGTGGTGGCGGTGGAGTGGCGTGCTAGGGC
>NC_091566.1:25296561-25299061 GCF_042767895.1 Penaeus vannamei | reverse complement strand
GCGTACCTTCTAAAATGACTCCCCTCCCAATGAGTCTCCTCACCTGCCAGTCCTCAGCCTGTCTTACACTGAGGAAATCTACTCCCTCTGTCGGCCCCTGCAGTCTCTCAACTGCAGGCTCTCCTTTCGCCAGGTGAATACTCTCTGTCGTAACCTGGTTCACACCTACCCTCCCTCTACCTCGAAGGTGGGTACCTATGCTGTTCCGTGTGCCTCCTGTGATAAGCAGTATTTTGGTGAAATAGGCGCCTGTCTTACTAAGCGTCTAACTTAGCATAAGTACGCTGTATCAGGGGACATAGCAACAACGCCTTCTTCTGCCATCAGTGGGACACTGGCCATCAGATGGACTGGAAAGCAGCACACATTCTCTTCCCTTCCGCTGATGTCCATGCCCGCAGACTGGTGGAATTTTCTCTGATTAAGCTGCTGCCCAATTTCAACTTGAACAGCGGTTTTTCTCCTGCCGACAGCCTCCTCGCTTCCCACATCCTCCGTCTCCTTCCTTCTGCCGTTCACCCGTCACATATACCGCCTGATCCTTCCCGTGAGCCTTGTGTCTCCTGTCCTCACCTGTCCCGTGTCTCCCGTGGTGCTGCGATTCCCCTCTCCACCTGACCTGACCTCCTTTCGCTTCCGTTCTCCTGTCCTCACATGCCTCATGTTTCCCGAGTGCTTCTCCTCCCTTCCCTCTTATTCCCTTCCTCTCCCTTCCCTCCTCATGCCTCCAGGTTAGTACAATGGTAATGTGCCGTCCTCTCATCTGAGGGGTCGGCGGTTCGCGCCCCGCCCAGGCGCGAGAAGTTGCAATTGTCGCCCGGAAGTTACTGCTGTGGCTGGGCACCACGGTGGGTAAGGACTAAGCTCTGTCGCGTCAGCACTAGCTGACACACATTGATCGAGTACACATTAGTCGGCACAAGCCGAGCTCCCCCATAGCCCGGGCGAGGCTCAGCTTCGCATATCAGACTTATCCTTATCCGTACTTCCCTTCTCAGACCCGAAGATGGAATCGAGGACGATTCCGAAACTGTTGTCTCACTTTCCTCAATAAATTTAGTTTGTGCATTGTGTTTTTTTTCTACCACGTATCAATTATTTCTCACAAAAATATTTTATTCTACCATGGTGAGTTTTGCCAACTCCAGTGAGGTCATATATTGCACACATATATAAAGATGTTTTGTTAAACAGTTCATTGTCTGGAAGAGGCATAGGGCGTCTTCTGCACGGAGCATAGAAGTAAAATCCAGATTAAAGTTTAATCCATTTCCACATTGCTTGCACAGAAGATGTAAGACGCATGAGTCAATGCCATTATCAGCAAATCTGCTTTTACACAGAGGAGCGGGCATTTGTGTAGTGGCAATTAGTAGCCTCTCTCTTTGAGTTTTCATATCATGCACTAATGTTGATAACGAGACGTTTGCTACAGAAGAAAAACATATGCATACATATACGGTAGGATTATATCATGAAAATATGTATCTGTGCCAATACAAATAAATATATATGAATGGCTTAAAATACCCTTTGAATTTTATAGGCAACTGAACCAAAGGTGTCAAAAGACACTCACAACATGTTTACATTCGAGGGAGAGTTTTCTCCGAGAGCTCCTTCTCGTAAGTGGTGTTGGGGCACGGGTTAAGGTATTTTTTTCAAATGTTGCTATCGAGGCATATCATCACAAATTTCCAGTGTTAAAGTTCTTCTTTGAGTTTGCAATCTAATCGTGATGTTATTATAAGCTTATTTTTAGTCTGGTGATATATTACAAGTTTGGAGTATTTTTCTAATCTTGATATAGCATTGCCTTTCCGTATCTGTAAACTGTGACATTCTGTGTGGCATTTTCTTTTCGTTTTTCTTTTCACTGTTGAGAGTTATAACTGCAGTTTCAGTATTCCACAAATAATATATGATGAATTTCCATATACATCTTTAACGTAAAAATGTCAGAATTTTTCTTATTTATGAAAAATACGAATGGCAACTCAACTACATTAAAAGTTGATGTCGGATGCTGTCATTGCACATGCGCACTAGAGATCTGGATTAAACTTTAATACTGGATTAACTTTTCTGGCATGTACAGATGCCCATACAGCGTGCCGATGTGTATAATTTTTGCGAACCAAAAAAGCGTGGGAAATAACACTGCAAACTTTGCGGACCACAGTTCGCCGCTCTGCGAACCAAAAGCGCCTGATCGGAATTTCATCTTTTAGGGCTAATGTCCAAAATGAAATTTGCCGTTTGATTATATTTCTTTATCTTTATATTACATCACCATAAACCTGTGTAACGTATATTTCAGCCAATTCAAAGTGCACAGCAATACCTAGGCATTTCTCAACCTTCTAAAATGTTAGTATTATTCGTATGCTGAGTAATGTAGGCAATTTTATTATTGCATTTTATGTTGTGAAATACACAATACTTTATCACAGGCTGCATGACATTTGATGTATCACTATATCTTAAATACGCCGTTAGT
>NC_091566.1:25264061-25286561 GCF_042767895.1 Penaeus vannamei | reverse complement strand
TTGAATGGTTATAATGAGTCTGGGTAGTAGTTACTGGCTGTTATGTTTGAGTTGCATGTTTGTTTATGTCTGGTTGTAATGCGTACATTTACGTGAGCGAGTTGCTTTTGTATTTTTTATGATTAAGAATTGAAATGGGTGTTGGTGGTCACCTAGATCAGTTAGTATGATGTAGAAGGTTTTGATGTTTCGCAAAGTTGTTATTATGGTGATTCCACGGTCGGTGGTGATATTCACCCCCCCCCCCTCCCACTATCTCCTGCTATAGGCTTAGCTCGGTTAGAAACTGATTTGTATGGAATTAGAAATATAAAACTAAAAGAAAAGCAAAGTGAGATGCATGACAAGGAATTCTGTTTGGTAATTTTTCAGGATACCTTCGCATAATGGATGGCAATGGTTTTGGTGTCGATGTATGCCTCTCACTATCTACTATCCAAATTTATCAAAATTACGCCATGGAAACTCACTCGTTACCAACATTCTTGGCCCTGATAGCAGGGGAGCTCATTAAAGGTACTAGGGAAATTAAGCAATATAGTGACAATCTATTTATATTATTCATATCTTACCCGACAATTTCCCCTATACCTTTCATGCCCTTCTGTGCTATCGGGGCCAAGAATGTGAGGGTTTGGAAGGGTTCCACATCATAATTTCTACATATGTGTACTAAAGGGTGAGAGTAGTCCATTGATACCAAAATTGCTGCAATTGGTTATGCAAAGGTATTAGGAGAAATTACCTTCCTTTCATTTAAGAGGGGGTATTAGGTGACTCTAGTATATCATAAAACAGGTCTTGTAGTGAGCCAAAGTATGTTGCTCCTGGAAAACATTAAAAATTTTATACATAATACTATAGACTTAATTCATGTGTGCTTAACCCTTCAAGAAGCTTATACACCAAACATTTTCATGATTTGTTGTACAAGTTTCCAACCAGGAGATTTAGTAGACCTAGCCTAGCTTCATTGAAACTAATGAAAACATATCCGTTATCTAACCCAAACTAGCAATTGTTCAGAAAACAACCCTACAGAAAGAGGTTGAAATAAAAAAACCTGTGTGTATATTCAGGTAAGCTAAAATATATTGATTTCATAGAGGATTTATAATCAAGTAAGGAACCAATCCTTACTATCTTGCCAGAATATCCCTAGGAAAAGTTTGCTGACCTTTGTATGTATACAGAGGACTGGATCTATGGCCCTGCTTTGGGGTCCTATTTGGAACATAACTCCCAAAACCCCAACTTAAACTTGACTCCTTAACTTAGTTTTCTAAGGTTGAAGGTTTGATTTAGGGTATTCTCAAGGCCTGGCTAAAAGAGAGAGATTTTTAAAAGTTTCTTATGATTTATATTGCACAGTCCAGTTAAAATTTATTGTGAATGAAAATAGGTTTGTACCTAGGCCTACTTACAATGCGCAGGGTAAAAATTTTACATTGAATCACTGATAAATTTAGATATATTTTTTGACTGTCCTAGGCCTTGCAAACTGAAAGTGAAAAGGTTATTTCATTAGTGACATGAAAAAGCACTATATGCATTGTATAGCATTGACGTATTTCTTTGCTTGATGATAAACTGCCAGGAAGGTACATTTGATTTGATTGATTTGTAAATTGAATAGCCTAACTTTATTAATTTCAGTTTTCAGTAACTAAACTATGAAGAAAAGTCGTAGAATTCAGTGAGCTGTCTATTTCATCTGCTGGATCCTAACCTTGATATGTTCTTAATTATACTGTATTTAGATTTTTATAACCCAGTATGTATGATAATATGTATAATTTTGCTCTCCTTGTCATCTATTATCTGGACAAGAGCACAAAGCTTTTGATATATATGTTGCCTGCCATTTTTTGTGTTGTATTTAAGTTCTTTTTGTGTAGAACTAAAATACTGTTTTTTTTATCATGATATTATTCATCAGAAATTACTTGCTTTTACATTATTTTATGGGTTTCATATTTAAATGAAATTGTGATCACTCATTACTGAATAGCCCCAAATAGAAATTACCATTTTCTGTTTTCCGGTGATTAACTAAGTAAATGCATGGTATATGTTTTTATTTTATCTGCCCTTGACTTGATGTTTCAGTCATTGCTGTTTTTTATTATGATTATGTAAAATCTTTTAATTTTTTTGGTTACTTAGTATAACTAACAAGGATTTGTATTTTTGTACGTGTATGTTTTTCACAATTTTTGTTTTATTTTTTGCACTTCCTTTCAGTTCTTGCAGATAGGAATAAAAAGATGTCTAAAGTAGTCAAACGCCGTGTTTTGGGCCGATCCCCAAGGCAGAAGAGGATGGTTGACTTTTTCAGTAATCCAGAGACAAAGACCTCAAAAGAAAGCGCTCTTTGCCAGGCGGAGAAGAAGATAACAAAACCAGTTGCCACAGTGTTAGTTGTGAGATGTGTTGTGTGCTGAGATGGTGATGATTTTGGTGTCTGTGTTAGTCATATGTGTTTGTGAATGGTCAGTTGGACTGAAAGATTCTGTGAGGGGAAGCCTTGCTTTTTTTTTATACTTTTCTGTTTTGTTGGACTTTTTTTGTTTTATTTGAGTTGTTTTCTATTAATAGCAAGTTTGTTTCAAATAGTTTTATTAATAACTCATTTACAGTGTGTATCTTTCATAGTAACACTAAGAAAAATTCTTATTCTTACCTATATCAAGATATAGCACTATATATTATATTCTTAAATTACAGAGGTTAAAGATAAATGTTACACTGTTGTTATTTTTCTACCAGATCTCCTCAAGTCATCACAAAGAAACCAGAACCAGCAACAGTATCCAATTTTATGCTCATGGATGATGAAGATTTTGATGACTTCTGTGACTTTGATATTGAGCCTACATGTAAGAAAGGTAGATATATATATATATATTTATTTTCTTGCCTATTGTGTGTACAGACATGCTTATATATAGAAAGAGAAAGAGAGAGAAAGAGAGAAGGAGAGAATGAGAAGGAGAAAAAGATTTTATACGTCTGTGTGTATGTATGTATGTGCATATATTCATGCATGTAATTTTTAGCATTATCATAAACTAACATAAACACAGAGTATTAGGGACAGATAGGTAAGAAGTTCCATGATCCTATACAGATATAATTATTTTTCTGAAAACTCATGGCCATAATATCACTGACTTTTTATTGATTATTTTTTAATTATGCAATTTAGGTAAATCCCCAGCAGAAAAAAAGAGCGCAGAAACAAATCAAGAGAAGCAAGAGGAAACGGAGGAAGAAATCCCACCAACACAGAGCTTAGACAAAGGTAATTTCATTGTTATCTTTGATTTTTCATTGGCACCTAAAGCAATTGCATATAATTTCTTACTGATTTGTATTCACCCATTTGTCTGTATTCTGTTTCTCTTATTGTCTTTGTCAGTCAGAATTTCTTTTTTTTTTTCTTTTGTCTTGTCTTGCTCTGTCATTTTGTTTACCTCTTAGTGTTTCACTTTTTCCTGCATTTTTTCTCTTCTTGTCACCCATCTTCCTTCTATATTTCTCTTCCAGTTTTGGATAATTAATCAAACTTTTACAGCAATTCTGTTTTCTTTTTAAGCCTACATTTTATTGCTTCTTTGAGCCAGATTTTAATTAAGATCACCATTATTCCTTCCCAGGTAAATTATCTTTAAGTAAATCTAGCCCTGGAACTAAGGATAATGATTTAAAGGAAGAAAAGAAGGAAAGGGTGGAGGAGGCGGATAAAGAAGAAATACTGTTACTAAGAAAAACAAGAAGGAACAACAAAATCATTATCAGTTCTGATGAGGAAGAGGATTTAGAAAACAGCATTGAGGACTATTCGCCAGTTAAGGATGCGTCAGAGGTAATGAGCATCTTTTGGAAAGAATATTTGATTATTAGTTTGCCTTCATAGTATTAGCTCAATAATTTGATTTTGTATATCATTTTCCTATACTGCACATATATGTACTCTCAGTTCTGATTCTTTAGTATTACATTTCAATGTCTCATTTCCTCAGAAGGAAACACATAAGAAAACTTGCGTGAATGAGGATGATATCGACTTTTTCGATTTTGACAACGAAGAAGAAAGTAAAGATGAAGTAAATGAAGATGATTCTGAGAAAGAGAATAAAGGCATCCTTCAGCCACCACCAGCGAGAAAAAATACACGATCACTGCTAAGCACCTCATTCAACTCCAAGTGTCCACCTGACACAACAAATGAGATGGATGATATGGACTTTTTTGAAGGCATCACAAGCCAGGTGATATTTTCATGGGTTTAAATATTTCATAGTGTTTAGTATTACTTATAGAGTGAAGTCATAGACTCTTTTCTTTCTTTCTTTTTGTCGTTATAGATGTGCCACAACTTTTAAATGATACAATATCTGTTCATATATGTAAAGAGACAAGACTGCTCATTGATGGTAGCATAAGATTTACAGAATTGAAAGAAGTGAAATAATAAGTAGAGTCTATAAATTACAGGTAGATGAAAAGTTTGCAGATGCTCCAGTCTCTTCCCCACTGGTAAATCTAAGCACTCAGAAAGTACTTCCGTCTGCAGTATCAGACAATGTGCCAGCTGTTAATGGGAAGTCTGGTAAGATATGGTTCTTACTTATCAGACTATATCAGACTTTGTTTTAGAGAATTTCACATACCTATTTAATCACTTCATTTTTAGTGTTATAGAAAAGAAGCAGTTTACAGTGATGAAGTACATAGAGTAAAATCATATCACTTATGTATTAAGAATTGGAAAAAATATGATCTTCTTTCCCTTCATATTGCAGAGAATACAAGGAATATCTATTTACGATGAATACAAAAACCTATAAAACTATTTGACCATGATTTTTTACAATTTTTAATTCATTGGTTTTGTAGAAAAAGAGATGAATGAAGAGGCCTTGCAACCTCCAAGAAGCCCTGTGTTGACTACCAAGAGAGCAGAGCCTTCAGAAAGTCTTCAGATTCCCCTGGAGCCCAGCTGTAAGCAGCCCCAGATGGCCAAACCACCAGCAAAGTCTTCCAGTTCAAGTGTCATATCAGTTGACCAGATACTTAAGCATCCTGTTTTGCGAGTGAGTTTTTGTCTTCCTTCTGGGTGATTGTATTAATTGAATTATGTGTTTCATGTTTTAAGCATGTGATATCGTGATTGGAAGATCTTGATTTATGAAAATTGCATTATAAGAAGATTGATATGCCTTTACTGCAATTTTTTTTGTTTTGAGAAATAAGCCATATTTGTGTAGGTTAAATTTTTTCTTCTAGTAATTTCTCTTTTAATTTTTTAATATTTTCTATTGAAGATGTGACAACTTTATTTTATGAATTTCAGGTAAGTGAGATTGAAGAAGATGATTTTGCCATTTTAAAGAACCTAAGATCATCTTTATTTACCATGATGTCGGAGATGTTTATTAATATTCCTGTTGAAACACTCAAGCAAGTACCTGATTATGATTATATCAAACATATGAAAATTGTTAATGCTTTCTCCAAAATTGCCAAACTCTTCGACCGAGGAAAAGAACTAATGTTAACAAGGATGGATGACTTTGATGAGTATGATGTACCTCAAGGAATGAGTCTCAGTCCAAATGATAAACATTACAGGAGGACAGTACAGAGCCTCAGGGCAAGTTCATTGGAAGATGAGGTAGGTAGTACCTACAATGCAGATACTGCTAAGAGAAAAATAAACCTGGGCAATGATAGACCCGTGGCAAGTGAGCCAGACACTAGCATTGCCAGTCCTGCATTCCGTCCTAAGCTAGGGATTTTGACAAGCAACCCCACCACAGGACGCTCCAGTGTGAGTAATTACTCATGTGGAGATAGCTTCTTTGATGTTTCCTTCACCCAAGAGGCTGCTAATGGCACCCAAGGTAAAGTCGAGCCACCCAAGACTGCCACACCCAAGTTTTCCTTTGGAGGGAAGAAAAGTTTGAGTACAAGCACCCCAGGAAATCCTTCGCTCCCTGAGCCATTGAAATTGAATTTAGCCAGTAAAGGTGATTTTCTAGTTTTTGGGTTTCTCATAATGTTAACTTGCTCTCATGAGTAAAACAAAGTTGAATTTGAACTTAATTGTTTAAATTGATGGTTTGCAATGAAGACAGCTCATTCAGATATATGATATTATTTTTTATATTATCTGCATTATATATTATATATATTAATTCATTGTTCTTTGATCAGTTAAACCTAGTCAGCATATTGAAGAGCCAGATCCATCAGAATTCCCTGATTTTGACATGGATTGTGATTTTCTTGATGAACCTCAGACACAGTACAGTAACAACGTAAGTATCCAAGAGTATATTTTATCCATACTTAAATATTTGAAGAAAGTGATGTGGAACAATATAAAAGAGATAGATTGGTTATTTTCTGTCATATGAGTTATAACTGATGCCTTGTCTTGAATAAAGTGAAGGTTATAGCAATAAAAAGTACATGAGAGTGAAATATTGAATAGATAGTAAAATATTTACTTTATCCTCATGACATCTCAACATTTTATTCCCTTGATCATGATTATCAAAAATTACCTTCTTGCCTGCAGAAGCCTTGCAGCTTTGGAAACTTTTCTCAGAAAACAAACAGTAAGGCAGTCCCCATCAAAACAGGAAATGCAGAAAATAATTCTCAAGCGTTTGACGATGACTTTGATGATGACCTTGATGAGTCTATGACACTGGGGTCAGGAGTGAGGTGAGAAAATTTAGGTGTCTGCCTTATTCACTTGAAATTTGAAATTTGATAGAGTTTACAACAGTCTTCAGAGGATAGTAGAATATTAAATAATTGAAATTAGAATTCTAGGTCTGGTAACATAAAGGTATTCTGTATTCAGAAATCTGAAATTTGAAAGTTTGTCTTTAACTTGCCTGTTGGTGGTAAAAAAAAAAAAAGGTTTAACTGACCTTTGAAGTTTTCACTTTTTACTTTTGTTAATCCATTTTGTAGAGTCCAGCCTCAACTGTGCCTTTAGATCTTAAGGTTGTACTCCTACATTTACTCTGTTTACCATAAAGATAATTAGTGATGTAAAGATAGCACGTCCATTTACTCTTCCTGCACAAAAATCCCCCCAATACAAATACTTGCTTGGCCAGTTAGCCTTATTAATCCTTGTCCGTAAATGATACTTGTCTCTGTGTGATAACTGGCTGTGATGGTGCTCCTTTAGGTCTCATAGTTCACTTTACTACATTTACAGGTATTTGGAAAATGGCAACATTGACTATACCAAAGTCATGTACAAAACACCAAAGAAGAATGGTACTCCTTCACCGAAGAAAAAAGGATCGGAGACACAAGCCCGATTCCATGGCAACATTAAGAATGATGGTCTTACTGGAGAGTTCAGTGGCATGAATTACCCACATACCAGGGAGATGTTAAAAGTAACTGAACATATTGTAAAGATTTGCTGTTACTATACAGTGGGATTTTTCTTTTCTTTTCTTTTCTTTTCTTTTCTTTCATTTTTAATATTATCATTATTTTTTTTTTTTACTGTTTTGATGCTTTGATGTATGGAAAATACCTCTCAGTTTGCTATTTCATGCAGTTAAACCCTTCTCTATTGTTTTGGAGTAATTATCTTTGAAACTGTCTATATCAACATTTGTTCTGGATAAAAGTTATGTTCCTGTTTAATTCAATAGTACAAATCTCAGTTTGACATTTTTAGCTTCCAAAATCTTTCTCTTTTATATGAATTAAAGGAAATTTATTTCTCGTTTGTACAGATATTTCATCAACGTTTTGGTCTGAAGAAGTTTCGAGAAAACCAGAAGGAGGTTATTAATGCAGCTCTTCTTGGGAAAGACTGTTTCGTGCTCATGCCAACAGGTGGTGGGAAAAGTTTATGCTATCAGGTAATCTAGAATGTAATTAATTTGTTTTGAAGAAGAAAGAAATTTAGTGCAATATATTTTTTTAAAGAAGGAAGATATTCATTACTGTAATTTGTTTAGGAGAAGGAAGTCATTCAGTTCCATGGTGTCTTATGATTTTAGAATGCAGGTTCCAGAAGGTAGAATTGAATTAGATCCTAGTAAGAATCTTGATCTTTCGCCTTATGTGAAGTGAAGATGTTCATAATTACACAGGATAGATAAGAAATGTACATGTAATAAATTAGTGTAATTCCATGTAGATTCTATAATTTCATTGCCAAACATTTTGCTTTCAGTATTATATAATTCAAGTAATTCAAGTAATAATTCAAGTGCATGCATTGTCCAGTGATATTTCATTACTTACTGTCTACTTCAGTATCATGTGACATGTGATCACTCAAAGTCTGAAAGCACTTACAGGTGTATTTATTCTTTTGATGTTTAATCTAAGGTTGTCCTGATTTAGTATAGCTTGTCAAACAGTGGAAGGCTTTTTTCCCATGGTTATTTTCTTTGTTAATGGGAAGTTTTAGTATGTAAGTAAGGAATTCTGATATTTTCTGGCAAGTTTCTTCCAGCTTCACTCCCTCCCCTCCAAAAAAAGAAAATATACCCCAATACCCTTGAAGTCAATCATTTGCACACTTCATGTCGTCTCTTCTGACAGGTGAATGAATGGATTAAGTTTTAAATCAGAATTCTCATTATGTATAGCATACCCCCCCCCTCCACATACATAAAAAACTCCATTCCCACATACCCATTGTAACCACCTTGTCTTCCTGAATCACTCATATGAGTGCAAAACATTCAGCGTGTGGGGATTAAGAGTTTAGTGATTTTAAACTAGTAATATGATTACATACTATCCATACCATAAGAATAGCTACTGTAAAAATGCAAATATGAACATGAATATGATTGCATAAAAAATAGTTATTCATTACTGTTATTTATACACATGGTTGGTACCAGTAATTCAGTAGTCTATGAATTTTCTATATTTTTCATGTATGAAGGAAGTGATTCTTCATATTCTTTTTTCTTTTGAGAATATAGGTTTAGCTTGATCTACATCTCCTTGATCATTGATTGTAGCTAAACACTGAAAATGGCCTGCTTTGGATTTACTTCCTATTTAAGTCTGTAGTTTTATGAATTGAATTTGGGGAATTTACTGGACAATGATCTTTGAATTTTACTTACAATGCTGAAACTACTAGACAGATTTGGCTGTGCGACAGGGAATTAGTTTGAATGAAAATTATCTTTCATATTTCATAAAAAGAGAGTTAGAGAAACTGCAAGGGATTGCATTTTTTTCGTAGTTGTTAAAGGAACTAGCATCTAAAAAGCTAAAACTATGCAAAACCATCAGCGAAAAAGTGTCTTTCTGACTCACAAAAATAAAGCTTTTCTGCTCTCCCAATATGATAAACAAATTTAAGCCTTAGCTGCAGCTCACTCTGAAGACTGTAGCCACTTTTTTCCACTAAAGACATTTGGCAACAAAAAATTATCTTATTTTGGTACTTGAGTTTAATTAATGTTTTTCGCATGTGATACCAACAGTAGTTCTGAATTTTTTTATTAAAGATTTTGTGCAATTAAACGGTTTCTGTCCTATAAAAAATCAAGCTGCCATGTAGATGATAACAGCTTGATATGTAACAGGTTTCAAAGTGTGTGATAATATCTTGTGTTTTCCCCATGAACTATCCATTTTTGCCATGCAATTTCTGAATTTGTTTATGCTCCTAACATTCACCATGTATGTAAACCAGTGATGGGAAAGAAGCTCTTCTGAATCTTACTACTGTTTGTGGATATGTTCTATAAGAGATTCAAGAGATGTTCAACAGAACATAATGGAAGCGAAAGCATACCTTTCAGACTTTCCTATCTATTTGAGGAACCAGGCAACTGATTTGTATTTAAGTGTCAAAAGGCACACATGTACAAACAGAGCCATAGTTCCACAAATCACCATGGGATGAAAAGATAAATATTTAACACTTGTGATTGACAGTGACAGGGCAACCATTAGTTAATGTGACCTGTACTGCCTAGATAATGTGTGGGCTATAAAGAGAAGAGTTAGTAATGTGTTTCTAACCCAATGCTCTTCCTATTTTTCTTGAAGCTGCCTGCATGTGTCACAGAAGGTGTAAGCATTGTCGTCTCACCCCTCAAGTCACTTATCCAGGACCAAGTGCAGAAACTGGCTTCACTGGATGTAAGAGTCAAATATCTTTGTTTAGTATATATAGCTACTGTGTATATCTGTATTAGAAATTAGATGTAATATCTTATCACAAGTATTTTGGAAGGTATGTAATTAGATATAATACACCTTTGCATTCAGCAAGAATATTAAAGATTTTTTATTTATCTTTGTTTAAACCAGATTCCAGCAGCTCATTTGTCTGGGGATGTGACACAGAGAGATGAGACTCTTGTTTATTCAGAGTTGATGAAACGTGAACCAGGTATAGTATTAGATGAGTCTTCCAAGTGTTCATAAAGCTGCATTCCATATTTTCTGTCAGGAAGTTATCTTTCTCTTAGTAGCATTCTGAATATATTCTGAGTTCTTTGTTGTTTCTAATGCTGTGGATCATGCCTTCTAGGTTTGAAGCTGCTCTATGTCACACCAGAAAAGATAAGTGCCAGCCAGAAATTTTGCAGTGTTCTAGAAACTCTCTACCAGCGGCAGAAGTTGGGAAGATTTGTCATCGATGAAGCCCATTGTGTGTCTCAGTGGGGACATGACTTCAGGTATGTCATATTTCAAGATGAAGAGAAGAAAGTGCATAAGGTTTGATAAATATATATTTTTTTATGAAGAGAAAAAAGTGTTTATATATTATATACTGCCAATAACTTAGTGTTTTATTTTAAAAGCTTCAAGTCAAATGATTTTTTTCACAGACCTGATTACAAGAAGCTGAACGTGCTGCGACAGAGGTATCCTAATGTACCTGTTATTGCATTGACAGCAACGGCAACACCTCGCGTCAGAGTAGACATCTTGCATCAGCTAGGGCTTACTGACCCTAAATGGTACTATATAATACCTAATGATTATTTAACCTTTATTTGTTAACGCAATTATTCGGATGGCAAGAATACAAGCCATGCCCACAGTAATATAAGTTCATATACTGTCTTTACGTATAGATGGCTCTACAAGTGCTAAGTCCCCAAGGAGTCAATTATTATTCCTACCTATTTCACCTGTTTACCCTTTTCCTTGATTTTTGCAGTTTCTTTTGTATTGATTTATTTTCTTTAATGTTATTAATATTTTAATAATTGAATAATCATAATATTAATAAGAATAATAACATTTATCAATATTAATAATAATAGAAGGAAAAATACATTTTCCCGCTGTTTCATAGAAGTGGGAAATCAGGCGCCATTGCGAAGGACTCCTTGGTGGCTGAGTGCATGCGGAGCCATCTGTATAATAATAATAATTAAAAAAAAAAAAAAAATTATATTTCTTATTTCTTTTGTATTACTTATAGTACAGCTGAAGATTATGCCATGTTATGTTATTTGGTAGACTAGATTTCTCATAGGTGTAATAAAGTAAAGAAAGGTAAATGGATGAGCACAGCACAGCATTAAGCTAAAGTATGGGCTGTTGTTAAAGACCAATTGATATTATAGATGAATGGTCCCTTAAGTTTTTCCCTTTCATGATTTACAAAATGGTACTCAGTGGTGACATGGAGTATTTAATGCTGTATTGCTCCAAATGTTCAAGGAGTTTTAACACTAAGGAACTGAAATTAATGAAAGCTCTTCTCTGACAGGTTCCTAAGCAGCTTTAACAGATCTAACTTGAAGTATGAAGTGTTACCCAAGAAAGGTAAGAAAATCACCACTGAAGTTTCTGCTATTATCAAGGCAAAATATGCAGGGCAATCGGGCATCGTTTACTGTCTCTCAAGAAAGGAATGTGACACGACTGCCGATGACTTGGCTAGAGCTGGGATTAAGGTGAGTCTTCTGTAGTGTAGATACAGTATTTGCAGTTGTGAGATATATATATGTATTTTTTTCTCTCTCTCTCTCCATATTTTTTAAGTTTCTGAAAGATTTAGGAATTCATATTCTTTAAAAAGTAGTTTATATTAATATTTGTTGTTTTTTCATTTTAAAATTAGAGAACTATATGATGTTATTAGCAGTTATCTATATGCAGATAGTTACCATTAGTTCTATTAGTGGACCGAGAAAGTCTCTGTGATTCTTGTTTTAATATTTCATATACAATTGGTTTTAGGCGGTGAGTTACCATGCTGGTCTAACTGATAATCAGAGAGTCAACGTTCAGACACAGTGGATCAACGACAAGTTTAAGGTAAATAACTATTAAAATTCAGTTATTTATTTTTAAAGTTTGAGGGTCTGAGGAAACAGAATAGAAAAATATAATTTTTATTTTTTTCTTAATGTTCCATATATGTGCATATATATTTCTTTTCTTTATTTTAGGTTGTGTGTGCAACTATAGCCTTCGGTATGGGCATAGACAAGCCCGATGTGCGCTTTGTGATTCACTACTCACTGCCAAAGAGTATAGAAGGGTATTATCAGGAATCAGGTAGAGCAGGCAGGGATGGAGAGATTGCGGATTGTATTCTGTTTTACAGTTATGGAGACATGCACCGCCTTAGAAAGATGATTGACAGTAAGCAGTATTTGTATTACGGAAATGAATGTATATTTGTAGTTTATTTTTTATTTTTTATTAATTTTGTGTTTGTCTTATTGTTTATACTTGAGAAAAAATTAGATTCCATTCAAGTTTAAATAGACTGAAATGTTTAATGAATCTATCAGTACTTGATTGACTGTCTTCTCAAATTTCTGCCCATGACAGTGGACAGAGAGAACTGGGAGGCCAAGAAGACACATTATGACAACCTTTGGCGGATGGTGGCGTACTGTGAGAACAAGATGGATTGCAGACGGACACAGTTGCTCAACTACTTTGGTGAAATCTTCAGCAGAGAGAAATGCAAGATGGACAGAGTCACTGCTTGTGATAATTGTAAATATCATGTAAGTAACTCTTTGAATTCAGTTAGGTATACCAGCATGTGCCTTATATAATATGACTGAGCTCTATGGTTTACCCTGACATCTGGTTTATATTAGCTGATATTCTTCTGGTTACATAGTACATTTTTATCAAGTTAAGAGTGTACATAGACTACAGTTTTGGTAACTTGCCATCAGTAATGTAAGGTATTTGGTTTCATTACAAAATTATATTTAATTAACATGTTACTGTTTTTCTTCTCATAAGAGGAGTTCTGAGAATGATTTTGATTTCTTGTTCAGGTTTGTGATAAAAATGTGATTTTGAAAATTTAAGAAATCTTTTTATATGGGTAGTTTAAAAAAAATTTATGTAATGACAGACTTGTGGATATTTCTTGTCTCAGGATTCTATTGTTCTTAATTTTTTATGGATATTTTCATATTTTCCTTATGGCTGCTAGGATCTGAGGAAAAAGGTATGATTTTTGTATATCTTAGATTATGAGTCTTAGTTACTGTAGGAGATTATGAGTCTTAGTTACAGTAGGAAAAAGATTTTGAATATCTCGGCAAAACTTTGCCTAGATTTTTCCTCTATCTCTTTTTGCTATTTTTCCCCCTTTTTTTTTTTTTGCATTTATTAATTTTACTTTATGTCTGCTTTATGTGATGCTCAAGAGGAGTACAAATGGAAATAGTGGAAGAAGTAAAATTTTCATTTTAGGACAAAAAAGCATTTTGTATTCTTATCAAAATAATATATATATTTTTTTTACATCTGATTCATCAAACAGGAATCGTATCAAAAAGTGGATGTCACTCGTGAGGTCAGAGCCATCCTTCAGGCAGTGAGGCAACTGTGCACAGGTGGCAGGTGGTCCAATAACTTCACTATCAATCATTTTGTTGATATCTTTAAAGGATCTGAAGCCAAGAAAATTGTTGACAATGGTAAGTAGATAATACATGTACAGACTTGTACAATGCTTGAGCAGTTTTTGGCAAACAAAAGGAGTATGTAGTTGCAGTGTTTATGAAATATGTTTGGATTTGAAAATGAAAATATTAAAAGTTGGTAATTTGTTAAAGGTCAGGGTAGACACGAATTGTTCCACAAAGCACATTTTCACAGGCCACAACAGACACCCTCTACATGGGATAGGTAAGTCATGGTCTCGTAATGAGGTTGAACGCCTCTTCAGAAGACTCGTGCTTGAGAGCTACTTACAAGAGGACATGGTCATAACAAGAGATGAAATGGCCTTTGCATACCTCCGTCCTGGAACAAAGTGCCAGCAGTTCCTCAACAATGCCAGTGCCAAGGTAGTCAGTCTAGATACTTTTGCCTAGATGTATAGAAAAATATTTAAAACTATCATTTATAGAGCTTAATCACCAGTGCATATGGAATCTAATTTCTTTGAGGCAAGACGATAATGAGTAGATAGTGGATATCTCTGTAATGTAAAGCATTTAAACTTTGCTTCTATTTATCCAGTTTGAGTTTGAGATGAAAGGAGCAGCGAAGGACAACCAGAATGATGCCAATGATGCAGACCTTGCAAATAGTGAGGATGAAGAGCTTAAGCAGTTGCAGAATGAGTGTTACCAGGCTCTGCTGCAGACAGTTAAGGAACTCGCAGCAGCTAAGGGTGTCAATTACACTAATATTATCAACATGGTGGCTTTAAGGTATGGTGGTACTGTTATACATGAGGATTTAGTATTGAGGGTACCATTGGGCTTAGTTTTGATATTTCATAGCTAACATCCATGTAAATTTTGCTAGAACACTTGCTTTGATTGGTATAATTAGGAAGAATGCAAGATTTCACATTGGTCTTTTGACTTAAATTTATTCATTACAAAAATGCTTTGAATATTTCTCCCAATTTTTTCAGATTGATGTCGAAGTCTCTTCCTGAGAGCGAGGAAGAGATGCTCAGAATACCTCATGTAACTAAAGCAAACTACGACAAATATGGTCATTCTTTGCTTGACGTCACTCAGCGTTTTGCTGCACAGAAGCTAGGTGCGTTTGCTTATTTCTTGGGTACAGATTTAGTTGGAATGTTCTCTACTTGACTATCAGAATCATGAGATCTCTATATGTATTTTGTTGTAAATACGGTACTGTTTTTCAAAATTAACTAATTAAATTTTGATTAATCTACTTACTTTTTTAAATTGTCATTATTATGATTATAACTCTTATTTTTATTGGTTGATGATTACACTTATTAGGATAGTGGTCATTATGATTGTTATTATTATTATGAGTAGTATTCTTGATATCATTAGTATTGTTATTAATATTATTGTTTTTCTCTATCTATTTGCATATGTATTGATACATGTACTAATATCATCAGTCATCAGTATTATTAATTTTAATTACTTGTTCTTTTAACAGTAATTCTGAGTGATAGAGCTGATGCAGAATTTGACGAATCAGGTTTCAATGATGGGGATGGAGACACAACTGGATGGCTCAGTTCGGTTTCTGCTCCAGAACCCTCATCGAGTTCCTCTCCGTATTTCGGAAGAGGAAACCTGACTCGTAAATTTGGCAGAGGGTAAGTCTCACTGCTAGACATTTTTCATGTAGTGTGTAACTGAGTGAGTTTGAATTTAATGTGATATATATATAGGTATATATATAGGTATAGGTATAGGTATATATATATATATATATATATATATATATATATATATATATATATATATATATATATATATATATATATATATATATATATATATATTTATACATATATTTATATTTAAAAAAAAGAAAGGAATAGAAAAGCAGGAAATAAAAAAAAATTTACTTGCAGGGTAAAACGGAAAAGGAAGTACACTGGGGGAGCAAAGCGAGGAAAGTACACAAAGGCCAGCTCTGGAGACACCACCTACAGTCCCACCAAGACAGCTCGCTCAAGAGGTGCAAGCTCTCGCGCGGCATCTTCAGCAGGACGGGGCCAGACCAGAGGATCCAGGGGAGCAGGGGCGAGAACAGCAGCTTCAGCAGCAGCAGGAAGAGGTCAAGCAGGTAGCAAGCTTGGCCTCTTAAACATTCCAACACCGCGGTCCTTCATGCCACAACCTAGGGTTGTGCAGCTCTGAGCATGGTGTAATGAGAATCTTTGTTCATCAGAAGCTGAGCATTGAACATTTGTAAGATATAGGTCATCTGTCATACATTTTGCATTCTTCATTTTCTGTCTAACTGGAAGTGCCTGATATTCATTTCTGCAAAATTGTAAATCTTCATTCAGCATAGAAAAGAAAAAAAAATCCAAATTTTATGTGCTTTTTCTAGTACATTACCAAATTTACCAGATTTGAGCCATAAGTAAAGGGCACTTTACTTATGGCTTACCATATGGATATTATATATTTCTATTTTTTAATTGTGTGATAAGGTTTCAATGGAAAACATATTTCTGTCCTCCAGGGAGAGTTATTTTAGGCTTAAATCATCCTGTTTACCTGAAGAATAATTATATAAGAGTCCTTACATCCATTTTCATTGTTTTAATTCCACTTTCTTGAAACTTCACTTAGTATTGCAGCTACCTCACAGACACTGTTATTCAATATATCCAAGTGAGTGAGTATTCTCCTGTTTTGATAAATTACTTATTTATCTCATATTCTTAGAGAAAATTATCTATTGTTTTAATTCCACTTTCTTGAAACCTCAGTTTGTATTGCAGTTACCTCACAGACAATGTTATTCAGTATATCCAAGTGAGTGAGTGTTTTCCTGTTTCTATACATTACTTATTCATGTCATATTCTTAAAGAGAGAATTATCTGTGTTTCCTACCCACTCTGTTATATGAATTTACAATGTATAATTCATTTTTCAGGATACAAATGGGACCATGTCTTAATGTATAAGGTTTATCAAAACCATCTTAACAGGAATATATATAGATATATATATTTATTTTACATTTCATAAACATTTTCAACAACATTAAATATGTGAATCTTTGCTATTGTGTCTTTATCTAACGTGGACAAATAAACCTACAATGTGTACATAAATAAATAAATAAAATTTTATTTATTTATTTATATATAATTATATATATATTTATACATATATATATTTATGGAAATATCAGAACAATACAAACTGCAGCCCCCCAAAATATCCTTACAAAATACAAAATAGAATACTGAAAATAGTAACAAAAGATAACATACAAGATCATATAAACTCACAAACAAACAAAAATGTGCAGCTTTTGAAGTCTGTCCTTTTTTTTAATTCTAGAACATGCTTCACATATTTTTTCCTTTCATTCTGACCTGGCTGGAGTTTTCCACAAGAGCAAGACAGAGAACCAATTTAAGGAGCTGAATTGAGTACTACCACAGCAGAATATAGGGAAGAGCAGAAGGAAATTGATTAACTATATGAAAGTTTGTTGCTGCCGGGCAATGAAGACTTAAGAGCTAGAACCTATCCTGCTGACAAAACATACATAAATGAAAAAATTGGCTTATTTCTCTGTGTAGGTGGATTTCTGCATGCTTATTTTTATAATTAATCACAATAGAATTTAATTTGCAATATTATCCCAGTTACTTTAAATATTACTTCATTTGGTACACACTATACATTTTCTTGAGAGTTATGTTAATGCAACAACTGAAACATTTCTGCTACTGGGGTTTTCAATGTTATTAAATCACCAAAGCATATGTTAATGCAGTTTCCTTACAGTATCACAGAACACAATTTTGTCTAAAATATAATTTTTAAAAATCTGAGATTTGGTAAGTAAATGTGCTGAAACAAAGCAACCACACAAATCTCAAAATAGACAAAAATATTTCATAATTACTAGATATAAGTTGAAACATATGTGATACATAAGATGTTATCATCAATCAATTTAACATATTTCTTAAGGTCAAACACTTTTAAAACTGTTGAGGTTCAAAAGTGTTTACTAATTTATCATATTCTTGCTGACTGCTTCAACCTAAGACTATTTACAAGTAAATTGGCAACTTCAAATAATCTATCAATTAACTTCCAATATACACCAATATTAATACAGTACAGTACACTCTTTACCACTCAATTACCCAGAATTATACAACTTAAAACTGGTCATTAGCAATCTACTAACCAGATATTTATGGCAAGGATCATTTGACTCATTGGATTATATGAAAATCTAGTACAATAGGTCTTTCATAAAAATATTGTATTTTAGACAACTCTCCACTGCATTTGATGTCATTTTGACACCCAGAATTTTCCTCTGACAGCTTTCAATAGACTGCCAATAGCAGGCATGTTTACAATGAACTGGGTAAAAGAAATTTCATGCTTTTCTTTTTTTCTTGGCAATTTTATTTCATTGCCAGGTATATTACCTTTTACATACACAGACAATACTGTTTTCATTCCACAAAATCAAGATCTAGTTACACTATGTATGTGTAAGGACTCAAAGTCTCAATGTAGGATCAGGCACACATTAATATTGGTACTCACTAAGATGAATTACTCAATAAATGTATAATTACCTGCATGAACCACAGACAATAAAAATTAAATGGAAACTTTACAAACATCACACCTTGAAAAAAAAGTTTTTTGCAATAACTAAATTATACACTATGAAGATATGCACAAAGAGTAAACATTGTACACTAGCACCTTTCAGTCTTTTTTCAAGCCCCAGAACAGTGGCAGGTCTCTTATTGTTCTAGTTAAATTACATAACCTATGGTAGGCTTGTATTCTCTAATGGCACAGGTATTAATTTTGGTTAATATTTTCTGTAAACTTCACCAAGGTCTTAGATAACCTAATTGTACAATTACTGTTTCTCTATATTTTACTTTTTAGAGGTATCTAACTCGTTAATATACCATCTCATTTAAAAATTGTTTTTCAGAACCATAGATTTGTTACCAGAATACATTCTTCTAATTATGATGGGCATCTCCTATTTTTTGTTCTATATCCTGTTCATTAGCCTGATAACTGACATACAGCTTCTTGTTTACAAAGTTCAAAGTTGTATACAAAAAAATCCTGCACAATGAAGTCAAAGTTGGATGTCTTCAGCCTTCATTGTAGTACAGCTACATAGAGATAAAGAGAAGTTTAAGTCTAGTTTGCTTTCTCGTTCTAATGCTTTGGAATCTTCATTTTTTTACCCTTATGGGGCACCATGAAAATAGCGAGATTTATTGACTGTAGTGTTTAGGTTAATCCATGTGAGAATTCTATTGGCATTTTGGCATAACTGCAACCGTCTAAAAATGGTCAGAGAGGATATAGAAAACTGCACATTCTTATAAATCGAAAAAGGGTAAACTAAAAACCAAATTCTGCCCATATAACTTTTTTCCCCAACTCATGGTATTTCTTTCGTTTAAAAATCAATCTGATGACTATTAACCTCCATTTGTTAACCCATCTCACAAAAAATAGAGAACTAAAATTATATAAAGAGCTTTTGTAAAACCAGGAGTAACATGTAAAAAAGGCACTGGTCTCTCACCATCTTTACTGATTATTCTGATAAGTTTCATGATGAAAAAAGTGCAATACTTACCATACTTATTATTTATAAGGCATGGGGGTATGCTGCATGTTATATCACTCGGTCCATTTTTATATCCCTTAACATTAGCTAAACTCTATGGATCACATAACTGAAAAATGAGGTTCCACAGTGTCTCACAAAGGGGCTACGTACTACATTTCCATGAAGCATTTTCATTACAAATAAAATACAAGGCTATCTGTGCTTACATACAGTGACAACTAGGACAATTTTCTAATCCTAAAAATAATATTCAGACAATGCGTGTTCACCCAAAAACTAAATTTTGTTAACATTGACAACAGAACTGAATGTTTTTTGGTTTGACAAAATAAAATGTGCATAATGGCTTCAAGGTATATTTGTACTTAGGATATGAATTATCATTTCTTTGAGCTGAACTCTTAGAAAGAAAAAAGGAAAAAAGAGAAATCTTGGAAAGCCATAAACAAAATACTTAAGATCAGGTTTGGTCAAACTGTACTGGGTCTCAAGTACTATCAAGTATGGCACTGCCATATATAAAACCGTCTACCACTTGTGTCATCAAAAACCATTTAAGCAGAAACATCCAGCTTCAGAAATACAGTGCTATAACATATTCTTTGGATTGTCTTGCCTTTAACTTCATTTAATAAAAACTGCCTGATGTTCATTCAGGTACAATCCTTTGCTTATTGTATGTTTTGAAAGAGCATATTTGCTGGTTAACCCATTGGATTTCTTTATCAATTTTGTTTACACATAACATCACTTCACAAGCACTTAATTACCAAGTTGTTGATCACTAGGCCAATCTGATCATACCTGTTCATCCCAATCTTCAAATTTCTTTTTGTTGTTTCTTTTATTAACAATTACTAACATTTTAGATTTTATTCACATTCTCATAATGCTGCTAACAATAAAAGTCATAAAAATTAAAACCTATTTTTTCAAAAATTCAAGGAATGTGGTAAACAGGTGAGGTCACATAGTCCTAGTAATTGTTTTTTTTTGGTGACTTGGTGCTTCTGGAGCTATTTACAAGTAAACATAATAAATAAAACACTTGCAGTGGCAATGAGTTAAAATCCTCACAGGTCAGATTATAATATACATATATATATCTCTCTTGGCACAAATTAGCAGTGAATAAGCTTTAGACTTTACAAAATAGGGTATATGCATTACAGAGAAAAAGAAAGTTTTAAAAAAATCAAGCAAATCTATCACTTTTACATGTTGCTAAATTCTCAAACACACTGGTTCTAATACATTTTAGATAACCCAAGTACTGACACAAAAGCACTTAAGACATTTAAATAATTACAACAAAAAAGCTCTCCTGGTGCTACCATTATGTAACTTTTACAAGTTCACTTAAGAAAACAGTACATGTACAGACACAAAGAGATTCCTTCAGCACAGAACAAAACAAAATTCAAACACAACATTATCATGCCACAACAACCTCTGACCATTGTATATATATTTTTTCTAAATATTCACCTAGCAGAGTGTCTTTGGGACAGTGATTGTAATTAATAGCTGTGCTGAAATCAGTGTTGTTTTTTTCATAAAATCATAAATGTTTTAAAACCAATTGCTATGATTCTTCTTTGGTTTAATTTTAAAGAAATTTGTTATAACCTTTCTCCTGTTGCTAAGTAAGTACCAATTTTACAAAATCTACAACAGAATAAAATAAATACCTACTGCATTCACCTACCAATATACAATAACTACACATTTCATGCTAAATAACTCTTCAGAAAACCCAACAATTCTAAACACACAAGCACTTTAACTGCAACATTAACACTAAAATAGATTGCAATATGTTAATAATATATCTGGTTTTGTACACATCCCAAGAATATAAGAATAGATCACCTACATTTCCTAGAAGTTTTTTTCTGTGACTTTACAAATGACTGGTCCTTCAATAAGATGTTAAATATTTGAGATGGAAAGAAAATTATTCTATGCACAAGTAACAACAATAACAACAACACCAAAATAAGATAGTTGCCTACTAATCTAAGTACTGGGTTGTTTACATATCTATTTATTAATTGCACTCAGTTCCTGAATAACAGCCACTTCTGAAAGAACAATTGAGAGGACTTGTGTCATTGGCTGTACATTTTGGACGGACTCAGTCTCAACATCAAGTAGATGTACCTTTTTAAAAATAATCATCAAAAAATAAATATCAGTGTTAATAATTATAATATACATATATTGATATGATGACAATGATAATTACTTGCCTTTAACATTCTGTGTAAATCAAATCTCTAAATGCATACATCTATTATTTTTCATAAGCCTAAAATCTATCCATCTTTTCCCTAAAAATATTTGTACATATTGCACGGTGAACAAATGAAAAGGTTGATCACATAAATAATTGTGGTACACTCTAGGAAGCACAAGTGACCAAGTAGACTGTCTCAAATCCAATCAAGCAGGAAGTTTCTTCTGCAATGCATTACTTTTTAAATTATCAACACTGTGGGACAGCAACATGTGGGTGCTGGTAGCTTCAGGGTCCTCGCTGCAATGGAACAGTACCTGGTGAGTGGAGAGGTCTATTGCAGATGAAAACTGTAGGTGGCATACTTGGCATTCATAACAATCTTCTTCATGTTCCACTTTGCAAATGTCTTCCTCACATTCTATTTTACAGACTACACTATTATCACATTCAACTTTGCAGACTGGATCCTGTTTATCAGAGCGGTTTGTCTGTGGGCATTGCAGGATTACACTTTGGATCAAACTTTTGTCATCTTTTGTGTCTTCGTGAGTGTCAAACTCAGTCTTCAACTCCCCATCTGTGTTCCCACTCACCAACATTTCACGTAAAATATCTGTAACGCTTGAAGTTTCTTGTTCTCTTTCTAAAATGCTCTCAGAGTGATTGGCTTCTG
>NC_091566.1:25246561-25249061 GCF_042767895.1 Penaeus vannamei | reverse complement strand
CGCGTCTCCTGTTCCGAGCTGGTTTCGAAGCGTTTTCTGTGATTCGACCGCGCTTTCTATGACTTAGTTTCGCTTTGTTGTTATTTATCTTTGTGATTTGTAGGGCTTCCGTCGTTTCCAGAATCAGGGTCAGATAATTCACGTGGATTATTTAGGTACATATTATTTAGGTACATATTTACGTATCAGATCGAAACTAAATGCAAACTTTGTCTTAGATGAGCTGGTGCTATTATAACCGATCTTGTATGAAAGAATGGTGGGATAACAACTATACATACAATAAGTAACGTGGCTTAAGTGAGTACAGTAATATGTTGGGCCAGTTGAGACGCTTTGCTGCTTATTAGGTAAATAAATTAAGTTTTCAGGGAGAATGCCAACTCCTTGACTCATTCAGGAGAAACGGCAAACTTACGACCTTGAATCAGTGACAACTGAATCAAGGCTAAAATTTGGAAATCCAAATTGAATGGGCAAGGATAAGCTTGAAATATTTTCTTTATTAGACGGTAGATGGCGATCAATAAAAATTGTGTTTGGATCGTTTCTTTGTTCAACAATGATGAGCAATCAATCAAATAAAAACTGAACTGTCTCTTTAGTTAAACTAAATATATCAATATAACCGTAACTGTATTAGTTCCTATTTATACAACAGATAGCCAGGGAAGACTATTAACATCCCACATGATGGATATAATTAGATAAATCTATTATTTTCTTCCTGCATATCCTTAAATGCTATTTTAACTGTGATAATGATTCTGAAATTCTCGTGTGTCTAGTTCTGTTTACATGTTATGTGATTGGCCGAAGGTACCTAAAAGAGTATGTATAGCGGTCGCTGATTGGTGGAACTGCTTTCCGAGATCCCTCTGTTGGCTACCACTAAAAGGAGTCGATTTACGATTTGAACTCAGTCGATGCCAATTCCCTGTTCTTAAAAGCCCATTCGGTGATTCAGATATAAAAAGATGTCATTTTCCTATAAATGTCGTTAATATGAGTTGCGTTCTAAAACAAGATAATGAATTGCGAGAAAAAGAAAGAAAGACAATAAAAAATAGGCGGATGATTTCCATGTAAAACAATCTACAGGTGAATAACACACACACACACACACACACACACACACACACACACACACACACACATATATATATATATATATATATATATATATATATATATATATATATATATATATATATATATATATATATATATATATATTTATATATATATTTTTTTTTCTTGAGTAGCCACGGAATACATATATGTATGATAAAGTACACTAAAATGCAGCCAAAAGAACTGAATAAATCAATGAAAAGAAGAGATGAAATTAGAATAACGGCAGTAATAAAGATTAAAAGAATTGAACAAACGGAGAGAATGCTTTGTGTTTGTGCAATGGCCGGGTGATTCATCTCAGAGGAGGGAGGGAGAGGGGAGAGGGGGAGAGGGGGAGGGAGGGAGAGGGGGAGAGGGGGAGGGAGGGAGGGGGGAGGGAGAGGGGAAGAGGAGGAGGGAGGGAGGAAGGAGAGAGGGAGAGGAGAAGAGTAGGGAAGGAAGGGGGAGAGGGAGAAGGAAAGAGGAGGGAGGGAGGGGGAGAGGGAGAGGAGGAGGGAGGGAGGGGGGAGAGGGAGAGGAGGAGGGAGGGAGAGGGGAAGATGAGGAGAGAGGGAGGGAGAGGGGAAGAGGAGGAGGGAGGGAGGAGGAGGCGAAGAGGAGGGAGTTAGGGGGAGGGGGAGAAGAAGAGGAATGGAGGGGGAGAGGGAGAGGGGAAGAGGAATAGAAAGGGGGGGGAGAGGGAGAGTGGAAGAGGGGGAGAAGGAGAGGGCAAAAGGAGAAGAAAGGGAAGGGGATTGGGAGAGGTGGAGGGAGAGGGGGAAAGGGAGAGGGGAAAATGAGGAAGGCGATTTAGAGAATAACTACAAGAATCCTCCCTCAACCAAAATAAACAAAGAACCATAAAAAAAACCCGACCCCCTAAATAAACAATAAACAATACCCAACAAAAACAAAAACAAACAGAGCAGCGCCAAGGGGTTCGGCGAAGCAATAACAACACCCATCAAGACAAAGCCATTGGATGGTGGATGAGCAAAGCGCGCCCATGCTAATTGTCCAAGACGGTCGGATGGCGTGCGTGGGAGGAGGGGGAGGAAGGGAGGGAGGGATAGGGGATGAAGGAGGGAAGGAGGGGAAGGTGATGATGGTGGAATTGGAGGAGGGAGGGAAAAGGGATAAAGATGGAAAGGAAGGGAAGGTGATGATGGTGGAATTGGAGGAGGGAGGGAGGGAGGGAAAGGGGTTGAAGGAGGGAAGGAGGGGAAGGTGATGATGGTGGAATTGGAGGAGGAAGGGAAAAGGGATAAAGGTGGAAAGGAAGGGAAGGGGATGATGGTGGAATTGGAGGAGGGAGGTGGAAAGAAGGGGAAGGTGATGATGGTGGAAATGGAGGATGGAGGGAAAGGGGATGAAAGAGGGAAGG
>NC_091566.1:25226561-25229061 GCF_042767895.1 Penaeus vannamei | reverse complement strand
GCTAGTTATATAGAATTTAAAGGAGAAGAGAGGAAGTGCCAGAGAAAAAGTGAGTATGATTTATAACTATAGACAGATAGATATATACTTATATATATATATATATATATATATATATATATATATATATATATACATATATATATATATATATGTATATATATATATATATATATATATATATATATATATATATATATATATATATATATATATATACAGAGAGAGAGAGAGAGAGAGAGAGAGAGAGAGAGAGACATGAGTACAAATCCCACAAATTAATAAACTCTAAGGACATAGCAACCCACATTACACTTACAAACTTCAGTGATGTCGTTTGTGTGCCTTTAACAACTTATAAATGACTGCCCGCACACACTGAAAAATCGGCCAAAATATAACTGACTTTTCTCTTTTTTCTTCTTATTCTATATATCGAAATTTATCTCCTGGTCCCCTTGTTCCTAATAATCTTTCCTCTTTCCGTCTGGTTCAACTTCCTCGTTTGTTGACACGCTTTGTTAGTTTTCCTTCTTTTTAATAATGGTCGGTCGATGCCTTGGGACTGGAAACGCACATTCCCCTCCTACTCACACACGCACAGAAAGGTACTGTGGGTATGTGTATGTGTGTAAATATCAATTAGTGCGTTTATAAGGATATGCAGTAGTTATCTATCTATCTATGCATACACGCACACACACACACACAAACACACACATATATATATATATACATGCATACATGCATTATATATGTGTGTGTGTGTGTGTGTGTGTATGTATATACATACTTTCGTACACATATGTGAGCAATGTCATGTGGTTCTATAATGCGAAATAATTTCTAGACTTCCTCTAAACCCAAACCGATCAACCAAGCCACGAACGCCATCGCACGCCCTCAACGAAAGACGAGTCCCGTCGCGAGGCATGGTTCCTGACGAAGGAGAGGCGAGGAAGTGGGTCAAGTGAGTGTCCACAACGGGGAAGCCTATCGCGTCCGGGTCGTAGGCGGGTGTTAGGCGCCGGCGGAAGTGGGCGGGACAGAGAGAGAGAATTTTGAACATTTCCTCTCGGCAGCTCGGGCAGGGAGGCGGGGAGGAGGCGGGGAGGGCGGTTAGGAGGGGCGGAGGGGTGGGTGGGGTGGTGGTGAGGGGGTTCGGCAGATTACGTAGGCCGAGAGGTTATTTTCGGTCTTATATAGGCTGACTGGTTGACTTTGAAAGATTACGTAGGCTGAGAGGTTGACTTCGGTCGATCACATAGGCCTGAGTGGCTGACTTACGGAGATGACAAAGGAAATGATGCGAGATGCTGACTTCAACACATTTCATAGTCTGGTTCGGCAGACGACAATATCTAGGGGTAAGTAAACTACTGGAATGAACAGAGGAAGAAATTAACTGATAAACAAAGAAAGCAAATGGTATGAAATAATTAGATGCTCGCATAAATAGAATAAAAAAGGCTAAATAAAACTACGAAGACAAAAAGATAAACAGGTATAAACTACTTGGCCCTCTTAAAAAAAAAAAAGAAAAAAGAAAAAAAAAGATTTGAGCAGCGGTTCTTAATCTGTGCCTCGTGACACACAATTATGTCACGACCAAACCACGTGTCATGTAATATTTTTCAGATGTGCATTTTTTTCCACTTTAATCTATTCTTTTATTTATCTGAAACACTGAAATGTGGATAATTTCTAATTGAAACCATGACTAGGTAGACTATACCGTAATATTATCTAATAAACCCTAATAATGGTAACAATAATGATAAGGACATTAATGATGGAAATGATAACATTAACAATGGTAAAAAAATGAAGGCATAATCTTCCAACTAAGTAAGTCAATATTCATATTCAATAATTTACTGTGGTGTGTGCATTATAAGAACTATACACGTATACACACATCTAAAGAATCGGTTTGTCGCGGAGGCAATGGGATATATTTGGTGCGTTGCTAAACTGGAAATACTGAGAACTAGTCATAGAGACGGAAGACACCTATATTAGGTAATAAAAACGACCTTAGGTACAGTCTAAGGATAGCCAGTTACCAAGGGTCGTTAAAATGGAGGATAAAACTTCTTGGAACTTTGGTCACCGCTCTACAAAACACTGCATTGTTGAGCACCAAATAGACTTTGTCGCACCAATGAATAAAAGGCTATTGTGTGGAACTCGGTCGATAAAATTGAATAAAGGATGAAAGGAAATGT
The DNA here is from genome assembly GCF_042767895.1 of Penaeus vannamei. Taxonomy (NCBI): domain Eukaryota; kingdom Metazoa; phylum Arthropoda; class Malacostraca; order Decapoda; family Penaeidae; genus Penaeus; species Penaeus vannamei. Next base: position 25,226,833 of record NC_091566.1, on the reverse strand, counting down.
AGTTATGCAAGTACAAAATCCCGAGAAATCGAATTTTCTCTTTTACAACTGTTTGAAAAAGAACAATGGATAGTTTTTTTTCCAGCTAGAAATTTTAGCACTGAAAACGTTTAACGTAAGCAAGCCTGTCTAATCGTTCAATTATTGCTAAATCATTCAACCTTTGAAAACGCGAATGGTGATCCCTACTGTCACCAATAAAGCAAAAAAGTACATCATATTTATCTGGAAGTAAATGATTCATTACTGTGTGAAATTTTCGGGCCATTATC
>NC_091566.1:25160718-25163218 GCF_042767895.1 Penaeus vannamei | reverse complement strand
TCCTGGAAATCGTGGATTTTATACCCTCTATAACTCCGTTATTATCAATTTGCGCAGAAAATGGTATAAAAGAAAACTATCATAGAATGATGTGTTCTACCACATGGTAAGCTCAGATTCTTTAAATTAGGTGTGGGGTTGCATTTCCAATAATACCCGGTTGTTACCGATGTTGTGATTGATATAATTATTATGATGATAATGATAATTATTGGTATTATCATCATTATTATGTTTATCTTATTATTATCATTGTTTTTATCATCCTCATTATTATTAATATCATAATTATCATTATTGTCATTATTACTATGATTATTATCATTATTATTATTAGCAGTGGTATTGCTAATATTACTGTTATCATCATCATTAGTAGTAGTATCATTATCTTATCATTAATATTCTTTATTATCATTATTATTATTATATTATTCTTTTAGTCAGTATCATTATCAATATTATCATCATTATCATTATTATTATCATTTTCATTCTTGATATCATCATTGTCGTTATTATTGTCATCACTATTATTATTACCATTATTATTATTATCTTAAGCATCATTTATCATTACTCTTATGATCATTATTGTCACTAGTCTCAGTATTAGTAGTGATATCATTGTCATTGTCCTTATCATTATTATCCTCAGTAGAAGTATCAAAATTGTTATTAGTGTTATTATCATTATCATTATGAAAAGTAGTATTAGTAGTAATATTAGCATTGCTATTATTTCCATCATAGATACAATTATTGTTGTCATAATTGGTATTATCATTATTAACTTTCATTACTATTATTATTGCTCTTATCATGATTGTTATCATTATTATCATTATTGTTATTATTATAATAATCATCATTATTGTCATTATAATTTTTTCATCATTATTGATGTTGTTTAGCTGATCTTATTACCTTCCTTATTATCAATGTTACGATTATTATAATTATTGCATATGTTATTATCGTTATCATTATTATTATCAATATTATGATTATTTTTATCGTTTTGTTCTACCATTATCATTAATATTTTCCAATAATGATAATGATGGTAATGAGAACAATAAAATAAGATAGTGATTATGACAGCAATAATTAATAATAATAACAATGGTAATAGCAAAGGTAATATTAAAAATAGTAATCATAACAGTAATAATATTAAAGATGATTATTACTATTATAATTTTATTTTATTATTATCATCATTATTATTATTATCATTATTATTAATATCATTATCATTATCACTTTTGTTATGACTTTTTTATCGTCGTTATTTTTATCATTATTGTTATTATTATCATTGTTGTTATCATTATTATTATCAATATTTTTATTGTTATCATCGCAATGATAGTTATTATTGTTAATAGCATTATCATTATCATTATTAACATTATATTCATTGTTTTTATTGCCATTATCATTATCATTAGCATTATCAAAAGCATTCGCCTTCTTGTCTAGCAATCTCGTTGACCTTTTCATACAAGGTCATTTAGAAGCAAAATTCACAAGCAGCTTGACACAGCAAACTGAATATCCATTGTCAGTGATGGAATAAACCAAATTAACTTAAAGATTGATTATTACCATCCTCATTATTATTAACATTATGAATTTTAAGGTTATTACCATTATCATTATTGTTATTATCATTATGATCATTATTGTTATTATTATTTCTAGGATTATTAATATCATTATTATTATTGTTGTTGTAATTATTTTCTTTTATTATGATCATTATTGCTACTATCATTATCAACTATCATTTTAATTTTTATATACATCATTATGATTTGTATTATCATCATAGCTATTATCATCATTATTGTTATCATTATCACTATCATTTTGTTGTCATTATCATTACTAATAACCTTTTTCATCATTCCTCTTTCTTCATTCTTCCTCCTTCTTCACTTTTCCTCCTTCCTCATTCTTCGTCCTTCCTCATTCTTCCTTCTTCCTCCTTCTTCATTCTTCCTCCTTCCTACTTCTTCCTCCTTCTTCATTCTCCCTCCTTCTTCATTCTTCCTCCTGCCTCATTTGCCTCGATCTCCTTATCTTCAGAGGCAGTTTGGTCAACAGTCTTAGCGTTTCCTCAAGAAGTCAAGTGCTCCTGGAATCTTTGGTGAAGCCTCAGGCAGACACTTCATAGGGGCCTTCGACGATAAGGGGGAGGGAGTCATGAAGGAATGGAGGGAAGGAGGGAGTCATGAAGGAATGGAGGGAAGGAGGGAGTCATGAAGGAATGGAGGGAAGGAGGGAGTCATGAAGGAATGGAGGGAAGGAGGGAGTCATGAAGGAATGGAGGGAAGGAGGGAGTCATGAAGGAATGGAGGGAAGGAGGGAGTCATGAAGGAATGGAGGGAAGGAGGGAGTCATGAAGGAATGGAGGGAAGGAGGGAGTCATGAAGGAATGGAGGGAAGGAGGGAGTCATGAAGGAATGGAGGGAAGGAGGGAGTCATGAAGGAA
>NC_091566.1:25100718-25118218 GCF_042767895.1 Penaeus vannamei | reverse complement strand
GAGAGAGGGATGAAGAAGGAGGGGAGGGAGGGAGGGAAGGATGGAAAAGGAGGGGAGGGAGGGGAGGATAAAAAGGAGGGGAGGGAGAGAGGATGAAGAAGGAGGGGAGGGAGGGAGGGAAGGATGGAAAAGGAAGGGAAGGATGGAAAAGGAGGGGAGGGAGGGAGGGAAGGATGGAAAAGGAGGGGAGGGAGGGAGGGAAGGATGGAAAAGGAGGGGAGGGAGGGAGGGAAGGATGGAAAAAGAGGGGAGGGAGGGAGGGAAGGATGGAAAAAGAGGGGAGGGAGGGAGGGAAGGATGGAAAAGGAGGGGAGGGAGGGAAGGATAAAAAGGAGGGGAGGGAGAGAGGGATGAAAAAGGAGGGGAGGGAGGGAAGGATAAAAAGGAGGGGAGGGAGAGAGGGATAAAAGGGAGGGGAGGGAGGGAAGGATAAAAAGAAGGGGAGGGAGGGAGGGAAGGATAAAAAGGAGGGGAAGGAGGGAAGGAAAATAAGGAGGAGAGAAGGAGGGAGGGAAGGGTAAAAAAAGAGGGGAGGGAGGGAGGGAAGGAGGAAGGGAGGGATGAAAAAGGAACAGAGGAGGGAGGGAAGGATAAAAAGGAGGGGAGAGGGAGGTAAGGATAAAAAGAAGGGAGGGAGGGAAGGAAAGATGAAGGAGGGGAGGGAAGTTATCGTTCTTATCATCAATATCATCATTACCATTATCATCACTACAACTATAATTAATACTGTTATAATCATCATAGTCTATCATTTTTGTTATCTTATTTATTGGGGGATGAGGAAGAGATCAGGATAAAGGGTGGTAAGGGAAGGAAAAGTAGTAAGCTTGGATGTTATGACCTGGATTTTTGTTTTTTAACTGAGAACATGCTAAACTAATCCTTATTGTGGGTGAGAAAAGATGTTAAGTTTGTATACTGTGATCTTGATTTTTTTTTTTCATTGAGAACATGCTGTATTGGTCCTTATTGTGGGTTAGAATAGATGTTAAGTTTGGATGTTATGATTTGGATATTTGTTTTTAACTGAGAACAGGCTAAACTAGTCCTTATTGTGTTTGAGAATGGATGTCAAGTTTGTATGCTGTGATCTTGATTTTTTTTTTTATTGAGAACATGCTATATTGGTCTTTATTGTAAGTAATAGTAAATGTTAAGCTTGTATGTTATGATTTGGCGGTGATTTTTTTTATCAAGAACATGCTATACAAATAAGAATAATAAGAATTATGAGTGATGATGATAATGATAATGATAATTAGGATGATGATGATATTAATATGATACTGATATAAAAAAGCACATCACCCTATTATTGTGGATAATAATAGATTTTTTAATGGTATCGTTCATGATTCTGTGTCAGGAAGGGAAATACTACATTTACTGGATAATCACAGGTGAGAAGAGATTATCTTATAATATCACGTAATATCAGCACAGACTACATCTTACATTTACATAAAACCTTTGTATCTTCATGCGTTACCCAAATTTAGGCTAAATTTGCTAAAAGTTACATCGCAATGCAGATACCAAAAAAACAAAATGGCTAACTCTTTAAATAACTAAGAAACAGTTATAAACGATAGAATATAAACAAAACCACAGATCCCAATTCATAGTACTAAAACCTTTTCCACTGAAAAAACAAAAGAGCATTAGGATCCCTTTATAACTAAGAAAAAGGATTATCCCAACCCTCTGTCCAACAGTTATAAACGATAGAATATAAACAAAACAACAAATCCCAGTTCACAGTACTAAAGCCTTTTCCACCGAAAAACAAAAACAAAAGAGCATCAGGATCCCTTTATAACTAAGGAAAAGGATTATCCCAACCCTCTGTCTGCTTAATATCCGATGATCAAAGTCTCGTGAGTTCGCTGAAGGTCACAGTGCGAGGCGTTCGTGTTTCTGCCAAAGATCTTTATTGATTTTAGGTTTCGGCGTCGATAACTGACTCTTTTTTTCTCTTCCTTATTACTTGTAGTGTTCTTTATTTCTTTTTTTTTCGATTCTGGCGTCCTATATCTATATCAGTTTTAGGTTTCTGCGTGGATAACTGTCTCTTTTTTTTCTTTCTTATTGTATTGTTCTATATTTCTTTTTTTCCGTTTCTGGTGTCCTATATCTACACTGATTTTAGGTTTATGCGGCGATAAGTGTCTTTTTATTGCTTATATTCTTCTGTAATCCTTTTTTATCTCCGGCCTTCCTTATCTACGTTTATTTTTTATTTTTATTTTATCTTTTTTTTTTTTTGGGGGGGGGGGCGGCAATACCTTTCTTTAATATTGCTCGTATAGTTTTTCTTTTTTTTTAACCTTTTAATACCCAGCTAATTTTAGGTTTCTGAATCGATATCTATTTTTCTCCTTGCCTTTTCTTCAATTCTGGCTTCCCCTCTCCCTTTCTTTTCTTTTTTTTGGGGGGGGGTGTAGATCGTGAGTGATGCTAATGTCGAATTACCCTTTATTAAAGTTCAAGTTAGATTTCGGTTGGGTAATTATGTTAAGCGTCTTTGATATTGTCCTAGATAATAGAGAAGAGTTGTTTAACTTTGATTATGAGGTAAATTGTAGTAATGATAATGATAAAAGTAATAATAATAATAGTGATGATGATGATGATGATGAGGAGGAGGAGGAGGAGGAGGAGGAGGATTATAATAATAAAAACAATAGTAATAACAATGATAATGATAATAATGATAACAATATTGATGATGATGATAATAATAACAATATTGATAATAATAGTAATGATAAAACTAATCATTATCATCGTTACAATAATATTGATAATAATAATAATAATAATGTAACAACAACGACAATAATAATGATAAGGAAAATTGTGATAATGACAAGTGAATGAATAATAATGATGTGATATTGATAATGATCTTGATAATTGAATAGCAACAATAATAACAGACATTAAGTACATATTTGCCAAGAAACCACCTCCTTCCAAAAAAAAGACAACAACAATAGTAATAATAAAATAATGAGGATAAACGAATATATGAATAAATAGAATGAAACCCAAACGAAAGACTTGAAAGATTTTTTGAAAAGATTTAGTTTCAAACCTATTTGTTACAATGGATATTCTTTGCTGTGACATACTGTATGTTCTATCTTGCTGCTAAATCTCCCCCTGTGTGCAAGGGATGGCCGGGGTGACCATCCACTGGCAGCGCGCGGGATCGAACGCAGGTCAGATTGCTAGACCAGCGCGTTGCCATCGCACCACACACCACACGAGGTTTGACCCAGGGTGACCTAACTCCCTCTCCCACGCCCACAGGTTGCTTGCACGAACTGGAAGCGGATGATGATGATCCTTTCTGGAAGGACGAACAAGACCGACCCGCTTGCTATCCGCTCCTACGTCCCGCACGTCGAGGGTGTGCTGCCAAGGCTCTCCTCGTCGCGGATGACGGTCAGTGAAGGATGGAAGGGATAGGGGATGAGTGAAGGATGGAAGGGATAGGGGATGAGTGAAGGATGGAAGGGATAGGGGATGGGTGAAGGATGGAAGGGATAGGGGATGGGTGAAGGATGGAAGGGATAGGGGATGGGTGAAGGATGGACGGGATGGGGGATGAGTGAAGGATGGAAGGGATAGGGGATGAGTGAAGGATGGAAGGGATAAGGGATGGGTGAAGGATGGAAGGGATAGGGGATGAGTGAAGGATGGAAGGGATAGGGGATGAGTGAAGGATGGAAGGGATAGGGGATGACTGAAGGATGGAAGGGATAGGGGATGACTGAAGGATGGAAGGGATAGGGGATGGGTGAAGGATGGAAGGGATAGGGGATGGGTGAAGGATGGAAGGGATAGGGGATGGGTGAAGGATGGAAGGGATAGGGGATGGGTGAAGGATGGAAGGGATTGGGGATGAGTGAAGGATGGAAGGGATAGGGGATGGGTGAAGGATGGACGGGATGGGGGATGAGTGAAGGATGGAAGGGATAGGGGATGAGTGAAGGATGCAAGGGATAAGGGATGGGTGAAGGATGGAAGGGATAGGGGATGAGTGAAGGATGGAAGGGAGAGGGGATGGGTGAAGGATGGACGGGATGGGGGATGAGTGAAGGATGGAAGGGATAGGGGATGAGTGAAGGATGGAAGGGATAAGGGATGGGTGAAGGATGGAAGGGATAGGGGATGAGTGAAGGATGGAAGGGATAGGGGATGAGTGAAGGATGGAAGGGATAGGGGATGAGTGAAGGATGGAAGGGATAGGGGATGACTGAAGGATGGAAGGGATAGGGGATGGGTGAAGGATGGAAGGGATAGGGGATGGGTGAAGGATGGAAGGGATAGGGGATGGGTGAAGGATGGAAGGGATAGGGGATGGGTGAAGGATGGAAGGGATAGGGGATGAGTGAAGGATGGAAGGGATAGGGGATGAGTGAAGGATGGAAGGGATAGGGGATGGGTGAAGGATGGAAGGGATAGGGGGTGGGTGAAGGATGGAAGGGATGGGGGATGGGTGAAGGATGGAAGGGATTGGGGATGAGTGAAGGATGGAAGGGATAGGGGATGAGTGAAGGATGGAAGGGATAGGGGATGAGTGAAGGATGGAAGGGATAGGGGATGAGTGAAGGATGGAAGGGATAGGGGATGAGTGAAGGATGGAAGGGATAGGGGATGAGTGAAGGATGGAAGGGATAGGGGATGAGTGAAGGATGGAAGGGATAGGGGATGAGTGAAGGATGGAAGGGATAGGGGATGAGTGAAGGATGGAAGGGATAGGGGATGAGTGAAGGATGGAACGGATAGGGGTGACTGAAGGATGCAAGGGATAGGGGATGACTGAAGGATGGAAGGGATAAGGGATGAGTGAAGGATGAAAGGGATAGGGGATGAGTGAAGGATGGAAGGGATAGGTGATGGGTGAAGGATGGAAGGGATTGGGGATGAGTGAAGGATAGAAGGGATAGGGGATGACTGAAGGATGGAAGGGATAGGGGATGGGTGAGGGATGGAAGGGATAGGGGATGAGTGAAGGATGGAAGGGATAGGGGATGAGTGAAGGATGGAAGGGATAAGGGATGAGTGAAGGATGGAAGGGATAGGGGATGAGTGAAGGATGGAAGGGATAGGGGATGAGTGAAGGATGGAAGGGATAGGGGATCAGTGAAGGATGGAAGGGATAGTGGATGAGTGAAGGATGGAAGGGATAGGGGATGAGTGAAGGATGGAAGGGATAGGGGATGAGTGAAGGATGGAAGGGATAGGGGATGAGTGAAGGATGGAAGGGATAGGGGATGAGTGAAGGATGGAAGGGATAGGGGATGAGTGAAGGATGGAAGGGATAGGGGATGGGTGAAGGATGGAAGGGATAGGGGATGAGTGAAGGATGGAAGGGATAGGGGATGAGTGAAGGATGGAAGGGATAGGGGATGAGTGAAGGATGGAAGGGATAGGGGATGGGGGAAGGATGGAAGGGATAGGGGATGAGTGAAGGTTGGAAGGGATAGGGGATGAGTGAAGGATGGAAGGGATAGGGGATGAGTGAAGGATGGAAGGGATAGGGGATGAGTGAAGGATGGAAGGGATAGGGGATGAGTGAAGGATGGAAGGGATAGGGGATGAGTGAAGGATGGAAGGGATAGGGGATGAGTGAAGGATGGAAGGGATAGGGGATGAGTGAAGGATGGAAGGGATAGGGGATGAGTGAAGGATGGAAGGGATAGGGGATGAGTGAAGGATGGAAGGGATAGGGGATGAGTGAAGGATGGAAGGGATAGGGGATGAGTGAAGGATGGAAGGGATAGGGGATGAGTGAAGGATGGAAGGGATAGGGGATGAGTGAAGGATGGAAGGGATAGGGGATGAGTGAAGGATGGAAGGGATAGGGGATGAGTGAAGGATGGAAGGGATAGGGGATGAGTGAAGGATGGAAGGGATAGGGGATGAGTGAAAGATAGAAAGGATAGGGGATGAGTGAAGGATGGAAGGGATAGGGGATGAGTGAAAGATAGAAAGGATAGGGGATGAGTGAAGGATGGAAGGGATAGGGGATGAGTGAAGGATGGAAGGGATAGGCGATGAGTGAAGGATGGAAGGGATAGGGGATGAGTGAAGGATGGCGAGGGTGATAAGTGGACAGGAAGTGAGGGACGAAAGGCTGATAGGTGGATAGGAAGTGTGGAAGGTCGAGGCTCTGCTTTCATTCAAGGTCATATATTAAAAGGGATAGATTATAAGTGGATTATAAGTCGAAGTTTTTTTTTCAAGGTCAGTTGTTGAAAAAGGATAAATTATAAGTGGATTGGTAGAGAGGGACATCAGGGCTATGTTCTTTTGCTGGGTCAAAGGTCAAAGAGGATAGATTATGTGGACAGGAATTTAAGGACGCCGAGGGTCTGTTCTATTACTGGGTCAAAGGTTAAAACGGATAGATGATAAGTGGATAGGAACTGAGAAAGGTCGAGGTTCGGTTTTCCTTCAAGGTCAAATACGAAAAGGGATAGATGATGTGGGCAGGAAGTGAGGAACATGACCTCTTATCTCATGGTCAGAGGTTCAGTGAGATAAATGTTAACGTAGAGAAAGGGTCAACCAAGTTTTTTTCTTTCTTTATTTCTTTTTTTACTTTTTAGGTCAGAGATTAAAGAAAAAAATATAATAGGGTAGAGAGTAAGGCTCGGTGAAGTCAAAGGCTTTCTCTTTCCTCCTGGTCAATTGGGTCAAAGGTCAGGCAAGTAGCAAAGGGGTAAAGAATCGATAGGAAGGAATGCAAGTCCGTGTTCTACCCCCGCCCCGGGTCAAAGGTCGCTGATTGATGGGATTGATGAAAGCAAAAGGTCAGGTCAAGCTGTGGATGGCTTTAGTCTGAGATTTTTATTTCCAGTGAGGTTTGGATTTTGATAAATTGTCAATATCAAAAACATAGATAATAATGGGGATAAAAAGCGAATTAAATGGATAGGATATTTTTATGCAATGTAAGGGTTCAGGTCATGTTGCGTCGACAGTCAACAAAACTGAAATGTCAAGTTTTTTTTCTGAATTAAAGATAAAGGTACAGGAAATTATAAAGGGATAAAAAAATGTATACATGGTTGGATTATACGAATATCTATGAAGGTGGGACGTAAATGCATTGTTCTCTCCAACTCAATTTTAAAAGGGTTTATAATTATGCAGTAGAATAGAGGGAGTGATGGTATTGTGTGAAGTCAAGGTTTAGTCTAATTAGTAATCTATTTTTCTTTTTTAAGTTACAGAGGTAATAGAGTACTTGGTTTGTAAATGAATATAACTAACTAACAGTTGTATTTGTGAGCCTGAAGAAGATTTGTAGCAGTGGTATTTTGATTATTTAATCATGCATGCATTTATTTATGTATGCATTGATTCCTTCATTCACTTTGGCTACTCTTCGTTTCCTCTACACCACGACAGAGTGTTTCTCTTTACTATTTTCACTCTCGTAGCTACTGCCTTTATCACATCCTTCTTTCCGTCCCTTACAATGGTTTCCGGTTCGCCTTCCAGAGCTCGCTGCTCCATCACAAACTCCGAACGTACACCAAGTTCCTGTTCGTGCGCCACCCCGTGGAGCGCCTCGTCTCCGCCTACAGGAACAAGCTGGTCATCAACTCGACGTCGGCGGCCGACTTCAAGCGCAGGTACGGCATCAAGATCCTGAAGAAGTTCCGCAAGGGGGACGCCGTGCAGAACATCTCGAAGACGGGCCACGGCGTCACCTTCGCAGAGTTCGTCTCGTACCTGATCGAGAAGCGCCACGAGAGCCCGCAGAGCATGAACGAGCACTGGGCGCCGTACGTGGAGCTGTGCCACCCGTGCTTCATCAAGTACAACATCATCGGCAAGTACGAGACGCTGGAGGAGGACGCCGAGTACGTGCTGAGGAAGATCGGAGCGCCGCCCTCGCTGCACTTCCCGCCGCTGGTCACGTCCAAGACGACCGCGCTCGTCGAGGCGCACATGAACACGCTCACGCCCGAGCTCAGGAAGAAGCTCTACAACGCCTACCAGCTCGATTTCAAGCTCTTCGGGTACGATTATGTGAAGGAGAAAGATTATGTGACTCAAGAAAATGGCAGTTAGTGCTTTTGGACATTTGAAAGCTTTCTTTCTTTTCAAAACACTTGGATTTACGGATGAGTCGATGCGTTGCGAAAGCCGATTTCTTTGTACAGCTATATTATATATATACACACAGATGATTTTCCTGGATATCCCAGTGCCATTTTTTGCTGATAGGTGATAGAAATCCGACTTCCGTTCTACTGCCGATTTTATAATTTTCACAAATAACGACAGCATCTCTCCTTCACCATATTCGTTAATGATATTCAGTGCCCAAGCTCAAACCTACGTGTTAACCCCTTCTCGAAAATCTGACATCAGTTACGAGGCACGCCAATAATTAAGAAAATCATGTGTGATGTTTGAAATCGAGGTAACGATAGCTGGTATCTTTCACTTAGCCAGAAAATTGTCATTAGTTTTCGGTGTTGGAAAGACGGGACAACTACCATACGTTTGGTACAGTATTGCGGGTCTGCATTCACCATCTGATGAAGGATGAAGTCTGTTGCTGTTAGTGCAACATTTCTGTAAGATGTCACAGCCTTAAGAATTGGAAGTGGCACGATATGTAACGGAAGTCTTTCATGCACACTATCAACCACTGAAGACATTAAACAACGAACAGGAATTTAAACAATACCCTTGTTTCCCATTAGGAACATTAGGTTTATTCACAACATTATTGGAAGCGTAGATAATGGTTTCCTAAGTATGGTAGTTGGGCCAAACCCTGCGTAAAATCAAAATTAATTTTTGGAAGATAAATTATAGGATACTGCAGCGTGCATAATTTTCGTGGCAAGGAAAGGGTCACGTGATCCACGTTGTGAAGAACAATTTTGTGCAAGTAAATACGTAAAGAGAACTTGAGCATCTATTTTCATGCAGCTGTGTGAACCATTCATGGAGATGCCGCAGTTGTTCTCTTTTTAATGTCCTTTTTTAAATCCTTACTTGGCAACAATTTCCACGAAGGTTTAAAGAAAAAACGGCGTATATTTACCACTAGTCTCTTCCGCTGCCAGGTACCATTCTATCGAAACTGAAAGGGAAAGAAAAGGGAAGAAACCCAAGACCTTAACGACACGCGGTACAAAAGACATATACGGGTGCAGAATATTCACACACGTGGAGTTCTGGTTTGTTATCTCTTTCATATAAAAGCAATAATTGACGATGGAAATGCGTTAATAAGTGTTACCGCTGCCAGAGACTTGTGTGTGATTTACTATAAAGTGTTTATTTTCTTGTGACGATCCGCGGACGAGAGCCTAAGAAGAAAAGTTTTGAAGACAGGGTTATTCGTTTGTTCCCTTCCAGAGAGGCTTCCTTGGAATGAAGCCTCTTCGGTTGGGTCTTTATGCTTTGTTCTATAAAGTGGAAAAACTAAATCGTAAGTGAAATGGCAGAAAATCATAACAAAACTCGAATTGTGCATTGTACTTTTGTTTGCCATTATATGTAAAAAAACGAAAATCGTAATTACTGGGTCATATTTTGATTAAATGTTACGTAATTATGCCAACTGGTCATTAGATCAGTTCCCTACGCAGATGATCCATTAAGGAGCATCTGTTAAGAGTCAGGCGTAGTACTTACAAAATACTGACAGAACACAAGCCTGTTTTACTCTTAGTATATTTGCATGTGTGTACTCAGTCAGATCTTATATTAACCTCTTCAACTTGTAACCTACTCGGTTAATTTTTCTCATCTGTTTATCGATTAGAAAAAAATATTTTTGATTAATCGAATGTTCACGATATAACGAACGAAGGCAGAGTTGTGTGTAGTCGATGTAATCTGTGATAATTGCGTGACTTAATGAGGTGGCGAAAGGAGTTCTATAAATTTCTTGTAAAAAATATTAATGTGGGAGAAAGTACACTCGGTGTTGTATCTTTGTAACAATGTCCCCTCTCAACCTATGACAATACAGTAAAAAAAACTATATATATATAAATACAAATAACAGATACTGAGAAGCCAAGTCAAAATTGCCTATCCTCGCCAAAACAAAGCGAGAGATATAACGGCATGACTTGAAATTAAAGTGATGAATGTCAGCATCATGAACATTGTAAGCATAAGAACAACTCTTATACTAATATCTCTTACACGCTATTTTACATTGTTTTCTCCATGCAGCAATTTGGTTGATAAATGTTAATTCCAATCATACTGCAGCCGATGCCCATAGCTGAAAGGATTTTAACTAGAGGCTAACGAATGCTCTACCAACTTAAGGCTACAGCGATACTTCTATAATTAATAGTTAGTTTCAGCTGCCTCAGCGTAACAGGCCCTGCTCCTTTATGCGAAAGTCTAGTGCTGTTTGGGAGTGGCTGTGGTTATTCTCTGGGTATTGAGGTTGTGTGTGTGTTCCAGAGCGCTAGCTGTTGTTGTCTGCGAGTGCGAGCTGCCTATGGTTTTCCCGTGTTTTTTTTTTTTTTTTCTTTCTTTCTTTCTCCTGTTAGAAAACTGGTGTTGTTCCGATGTGTAAGGCCGCCAGCTGATGTAATTCATAATCGCACATGCATGGAAATCCTGTAAAGCGTCCAGTCTCAGGGAAGAGAACAATTGGCAACTTAACACAAACTTCGAAGTACTCCGATTCGCAAAGCTCTTTGGAAAAGGAAGGATCAAATCATGTTAAGCAATAAAGATTCTGTATTTCAGAATACCAGATATAAGTAAACAAAAGAATTAGGTATCAGATGATTTCAATAAGAAACGAGGGATGGTTATACCACAGACTTGGCAAATCGTACTACTCCAGAAAACAAGGTGAGTTGCCAGTAATTTTTTCCTCTGAGGTTGGGTGCAGTTACATTGGATTTTAACCAAAAATCAGCTGGTCAGTGAACATATTGACGTGTGTGCCCCGGCGAATGTGGAGGCATCAGATCATTATGCTTAAGAGTTCCAGTTACTAAAGTTTAAGAATGCTGAAGCTGAAGTTTTATAAGAACACCAGCACATTCAAAAGTTAATGCTGTTTGAGTAAAGATAGAAAAAAAAAACGTATTATTAAAAAATAGCTGTTGATCAAGGCAGTCTTCGGGAGTCTGTGAAATTACTTCGACGGAGAGTATGTAATAAGATATGTAAGGAAAAAAATGTCCTACGAACACTTCATTCTCCACAAAAAATCCGTTTATACCACCGTTGACACTCTCGAATCTGCCTTTTTAACCTACAGCTCTAGTTGATCTTCCATAATTATAGATTCAGATGATCTTTCAGCCATATTTCCAGATATTAAGCCCAATAGTTCCAAAACGAAGGTCCTATGATAATAAATAGTTCCAGATAAGGTTCCCTGAACACTAGTCCTGTCATCCAGGTCATGTACTTAAGCTATAGTTCCAGATAATTTTTTAAGTACGTAATTCCAGATGATCTATAAGCAATAGTGTCAGATGATTATTTTTAAGCAGTAGTTTCAGATAATCTTTAAATAGTTCCAATTTACGACTGTTAAGCCATAGTGTAAGACGTCGACAGTCTATAAACGACATTACCATGCAAGAGTTCATAAGCAATAGCACCATGCAATGGTTCATACACAATAGATCCATCTTATCTTCCGCAGGCAATAGTTAAACCTAGTGGTCCATGTTTTAACAGCTCTTTTAAGTGGGGCTTTCTCAGTGGGACGATGCCCGCTGGTAGTTCGCCCTGCTGTCGCCTCGTGATAGTGGCATGCTGAGTGGGAAGGAAGAGGAAGAGGTGGTATACCCTTGTACGTGTTAAGTCAGACCTTCAGATGGCTTCTCCAAGACTGTCGACTGAGGAGACATTGTGAGCTGAATTATTCAGTTCAAGAGGTAATGTGTGCCTTATCTCTTGATTAATACAATACATACGACATACTCACATAGAGAGCACAGACGCACACGCGCTCGAACGTATATACACACGAGGAAAGACACTTTCACACACACACACACACACACACACACACACACACACACACACACACACACACACACACACACACACACACACACACACACACACACACACACACACTCACATACACTTAGAAACCCAACCGCACGCACAGAGTAAATAGTGTCTGCACAACTGATAATAATCTATTGGCTCCAACTCGAAAATTGTTCCTGACGGAGGCACGCCGCGTGGTGCCCGTTGTGAACGAAACCCTACTGGCTGCAGACGAGCAAAAGCAACGATCTGTAGGCGAGCGTAGGTAACCTCACCATCAACCAGGTAATCTGCCAGGTAAGGAGTCGGGGATCCACCTTTTCCGAGCCCCAAGTGAAGACATATCGCATGGGAGACAGGTTGCAAAACATCGTCAATGTGACTGCTACACTGCACTTCATCGAGAACCATCTGTGATAATAATGTGTGCTCATCCTACAACTCAATGATAAATGACGTATGATGTTAGAGGAAAAATTATTATACAGTGTCTTAGGTTTCACAATAGTGACGTGAAGCCCCTTCGATGTTTTAACCACAATCAGCATTAATTATCTCGGTGACATGTGCTTTTATCAACTTTTTTCACTGAATTCCCCCTTGCCATGTGTGTAAGATTGTTTGTTATTCCCCTGTAATGACAAAGGTGGGAGAACGAACGTATTTTTATTTCATGTTTTGTTTTGTTTCTTAATTTTATATGTATATATTTGTTCTTAAATTCAATAACTCCTTTCTCTATTGCCTGTGAGCATGTTGAAAGTACTGGAGTTCTTTAGGTCCATTTTATTTTTTCTAAACTATAACAAAATACTTCTTTTGTGGAAACCTGTAATTTTTGTCCCACTCGAAAGTGGCTGCTCCCCCCCCCCCTTACAACCTTTCTCCTTTTTTCAGTTTATTAAAGTAATAGATATTCAAATACAGTAAGTGACGACCTATGAATCCCGCCACCAAGGAAAAGAAAGTAATACTAACACGCACATCATTCTGGCTGGATCAGGAATTCTACACGCAGAGTTTTCCCGCCATTTTCACGGGGGAAAAGAAATGGAATTAGGGATGGCATCTTCCTGGTGACTTAGGTTAGACTAATTAACGCACAAAAGAATTCGTTCAACTGTAATATAGACATAAAGTATGCCTTTCCATATGAGGACAACATATGTAGCCTTATGCTTTGCTTATAAGCAACTGTATTTCTCTTTCAAGCAGATTTTTTTCATATTGGTATAATAAAGAGAACCAAGCCATTGATTTCGCTCATTAACCTTCATTTGTTTTTGGGTTATGCTCACGTTGTAATAACTTTAAAGACAATTTTTTAAAGAAAAAAAGGTATTGATCACTTCTTGGGATTTTGTAACTGCTATGTTAAAGAGGATGAATTAATATCGTTAATTAAAAAAATAATAAAAATAAAAAAATTAAATAAATGAGAGAATGAAATAGAGAATCTAAATTCACTGTTTCATGAATGATGTGAACAATATTTTTTTTCATAAAGACAAACAAAGAATATGATATACGTAATAAAACAAATTATAAAATATGCTTAAACATCTCGTTGAAAAAAGTTTCGTCATAAAATCATCATTAACTTAAATGAGCGAAGATAAAAATATTCAACGAAGATGACTGAACGAGTTTGAGTAATAATGATAAATAATAGATATTTGAAGCAATAGAAAAATGTCACAGAAAACGGTATTTTTATTCAATATCAACTGAAATAATGCCATATTGAGGACGAAACACGGTATTAGAGTAAACCTTCGGTACGGATAGAAGATAAATATGTATTTATTTTACACGTACTGTATATAAGGCTGATATTGCAATTATGACATGTGCTTTAAATATTCATGTGTATATCCACGAGATTCTCAGCATGTTTGTTCATTTCCCTAGAGTTAAATGCACTGTTTAATCTAAAGTGGGTAACTTTATACGATCGCTGGTTAAGGATTCCTCCTTATTTAGAAAATTCCTTTTAAGGGGTGTAAAAATGTCAAAGTCACAACTCCTGTATAAACAAGGCTATCAGATCAAACACCTGGAGTTTTTCTTAAGTAATTCCTTCAAGTGAATACATCTGAACGAATTCTTCCATATGAAGATAACGTATAACTTTCACATTCATACATCTGATCTGATTCTTTCAAAACAATCGCCCCTGATATAATTCCTTTAAACAAACATATGTGTAAATATCGTAAATGTTATTTCTAAGAATAAATGTTTGTTTATAGAGAAGCAAACAAAATGAAAAAAAACTTTAAAAATACATAGTTTTACGTATTCTGCATTAGTCTATTTCTCCACTGGCTTGTCTGCTTAAATATAGCATTTGGATAATGATATGCATCGACTTTACATATGACTCTTTATTCATAATGACTATATCAAACCATCTCAAGGTTTCTCAGAATACTGTATTACTTTAGGGCATGTATACACATACATATATATATATACATATATATATGTAATCTAAATAAGGTTCCTATGGTGATAGCCAAATATTTCAAAATCGTCCCGGTATATTTCGATGAGGTCGCGCTGCTGCTCTTCTGAAAGCATGTCGAAATAGGACTCGACAAAGCCCGTCGTCTTCGAGGGAATTATTTCAGGAAAGTGAAGGTTCGGAGGCGCTCCCACTTTCCTGAGGATGTATTCGGAATCCTCGGCTAGGGTCTCGTACTTCCCTATAATCTGGTACCTGTGGATAAAAATTGGCTTGGTAACTAATAGAGGTATGGTACTTGTGGATGGTGACGTGGTAGCTAACAGAGGTATGGTACCTGTATATAAAGATATAAGAACTGACAGTGGTATGGTACTTGTGAATGGTGACATGGTAACTAACAGACGTACGGTACTTGTAAATAAAAAAAATATATATAGGAATTAATTATGATATGCTACTTGCGAATAAAGGTGACATGGTAACTAAGAGGGTATGGTACCTGTAAATAAATATATAGAAACTGACAGTGGTATGGTAACTGAAAATAATGGTATGTTAACAGAGGTATGGTACCTGTAAATAATGATATAGGAACTAATAGACATATGGTTCTTGCGAATAAAGGTGACATGGGAACTAAGAGAGTTATGATACCTGTAAATAAAGATAATATGGGAACTAACAATGGAATGATAATTGAGAATAACGGTAACACAGTAACTAACAGATATGGTACCTATAACCAAAGATGATATGGGAACTAACAGTGGTATGGTATCTGTGAACAAAGGTGGTATGGGAACAAACAGTGATGAATAAAGATGACATGGTAATTAGCAGTGAATAAAGGTGACAGGGCAACTAACAGGTGTCTGGTTTCCTGTGAGTAAAGACGATATGGTAGCTAACAGGGGTATGATACCAGTCAATAAAGATATTTCAATTAAAGAATGCACTATAAATCGAATGGCGAAAGACAATTTGCACTATTATCGATTTCTCTTACATTTAACCATTCTTTATACCATATGCTATAACTTAGGTATAATATAAGGGCATAAGTACACAAATAATCAAAGGAATAAGAAGTCAAAGTCGGTCCAAAGAGAACAAAGACCCCAGGCAGCACTCACCTGACCGCGCAGGGATGGCACATATCTGACACCGGCGCCCAGTGCTCATTAAGCTGGCTCCGCTTCGTGTCAATTAGGTACGACACGAACTCGGGGAATTTGACCCCATCGCCCGTGGCAGGGACTTGAGCTGGGTCAATCCCCTGTCGGTATTTCTTTATGATTTTGACGCCAAAGCGCTTTTTGAAATAGGCTGAGGAGGTATAATTTTTCTGGAACTTATTCCTAAACGCCGACAGGACGCGCTCGATCGGGTGGCGGACAAACAGGAACTTGGTGTAGGTCTGCAAGCGATGGCGTATAGCGTCGGGCTGGAAGGGAGCACGACGGCAAGGATTAATATGTATGTAGGATTTAATATCCTGATCATTATATCTAAGTATGAAACTCTCAATATGGATCACACACACACACACACACACACACACACACACACACACACACACACACACACACACACACACACACACACACACACACACACACATATATATAACAGAGTCAGAGTCTCAATTCTTATTATGTCATAAAAACACAATTAAAAAGTTCTAATAAAAACATGCGATAGCGGAAAAAAATCCCAGACACTGTCATGTTATCAAAGGACACAATTCTTTTAATGGTTTTACGAAAAAAACGAAAAAAAAAGATGACTTGCATCAGGTGCACAGATAAAAAAACAAAAGAAATTAGTAAATACATTATGTAGGTAGGTAGGTAAGCATGCATATATGTATGTATATGTATGTATATATGTATATATATATGTATGTATATATGTAAGTATTATGTACACATGTGTATATGTATGTACTTAAACATGCGTATGTATTGGATTGGATCCTGGACTTAATGATTACTTAGGATAACTTTAATAATAATTCCTGTGTATAAAAAATAAGGTTAGAGAGAGGCCTAACTTTCAGGCTCCGAGAGAATCGTCACCTCTCTTGGCCCACAGTTTCCCCCGCAGAGCCGTGGCCTTGAAGATGACGCGCACTCTGTGTGTGTGTGTGTGTGTGTGTGTGTGTGTGTGTGTGTGTGTGTGTGTGTGTGTGTGTGTGTGTGTGTGTGTGTGTGTGTGTGTGTGTGTGTGTGTGTGTGTGTGTGTGTGTGTGTGTGTGTGTGTGTGTCTATGTGTCTGTATGTGTGTGTCTTTATGTGTCTATGTGTCTGTATGTGTGTCTATGTGTCTGTATGTGTCTATGTGTCTGTATGTGTCTATGTGTCTGTATGTGTGTCTATGTGTCTGTATGTGTGCCTATGTGTCTATATGTGTGTCTATGTGTCTGTATGTGTGTCTATGTGTCTATATGTGTGTCTATGTGTCTGTATGTGTGTCTATGTGTCTGTGTATGTGTGTCTATGCGTCTGTCTGTCTGTGTGTTCTTGCATTCTCGCCCGTAATTGCATCTGAATGTCCAACTTTATTTATATCATCATCTTCAATTACGCCTCCAAGTCCGTCCACTTTTGCACGCGCGTCCCACTTACCTCTAACTGGCTAAGCTTAGTGAAGACGTTCATTCTGTGCACGCTGTCTGAGCGAATCGATAAGGGCGAAGTCTCGTTAGTTCTGCCTGTGAGGATGAGCATTACCCGTTTCCAGTTGGTACACGCCACCTGTGGGAAAGGAATCGCGTGAGTTAAAGAAATAAGGAATATTAAAATACACTGATTGATCTAAGATAAGGAATATATTTATGATAAGTTACTGAGTAGTTTAAAATACACTGATTGATCTAAGATAAGAAAGATATTTATGATACGCGTGAGTTAATGAGTTACTGAATAGTCTAGAATACACTGATTGATTTAAGATAAGGAATATATTTATGATAAGTTGCTGAATAGTCTAGAATAC
>NC_091566.1:25083218-25095718 GCF_042767895.1 Penaeus vannamei | reverse complement strand
TCCCTCTCTCCCGCCCTCCCCCACTCCCGCTTACCTGGCATCGCCGAGGCCCCCGACGACCTCTGCTCGACGAGGTGGTCCGTCACCAGGAACCACTTGACGGAGGCGATGCAGGTGAAGACGGTGACGCCCGCCAGAGCACACACCACAGCTCTTAGTCGATACATCATGGCTCAGCAACGCCCGCAGGTACTGTGAGGGGAGAGAGAGAGAGAGAGAGTGAGATAGAGGAAAGAAAAGTAACAGGAAAGATGAGGGAGATGAAGTCCAGTGAGGTTTCGGATAAAAAATGAGGAGAGAGAATGAAAAAACAAAAACAAAAAAAAACAAAGGGGGGAGGGGGGGGGAGTGAGTGAGGGAGATGAAGTCCCCCGGTAAGGTTTCGGATAAAAAATGAGGAGAGAGAATGAAAAAACAAAGGGGGGGAGGGGGATGTGGGAAGCGAGAGGGGTTAAATGAGACTTCAGGTTAAAAAAAATTAGCGGAAGGAAAAAATCAGGTATGAAGTTTCCATTGAAAGCGAGAGGGGAAAAAATGTGGTTAGAAAAGTTTTCAGTTAAAAGCGAAATGATAAAGGTCAAATAAGAAAATAAAATCAATTAAATGCGAGAGGAAAGAAAGGTCAAGTTAGATTTTTTTTTTTTAGCTAAAAGTGAGAGGAAAGAGAGGTCAAATAATGTTTCAATTAAGGCGAGAGGCAAAAAAAAAGGTCAAAGGAGACTTTTTCAATTCAAATCGAGAGGGAAAAAAGTCATATAAGACAAGGTTTCAATTAAGAGCGAAATGAAAGAAAGGTTAAGTTAGAAAATGTTTCAGTTCAGAGAGGAAAAAAAGGTCAAATAAGGTCTCAATTAAAAGCGAGAGGCAAAAAAAGGTCAAGTTAGAAAGGGCTTCACTTAAAAGCAAGACGAAAAGGGTCAAATAAGAAACGGTTTCAGTTAAAAGCGAAAGAAAAAAAAGATGGAAGTCGGAAAAGATTTCAATTCAGAGATATTAATCAAACGATGCACCAATGAAAGGGAGAGAGAAAGGTCTTCATCTTATTAAAAAGAAAAGAAAAAAAAAAGAGACGGAAAGACCAATTAAAAAGGAGGGAAAGGGAGGGGAGGGGGGAGGAAGAACCAAGTCAATAGAAGATCAATAAAAATGACTCATAGAGGTCTTCTGAACAACTCTTGTTTTTGCCGGAAACTCACGATTCGATCCCCCCTCCCCCTTTCCCCTCCCCCCCCCTCCCCCCCTCCCCCCTCCCTTCCTCCCCCCGCGCAAGACAAACAAGCAAATGGACTCCAGTTCACGGGAACGCACATAATCGAGCACTGTTTTGCAGAAGCATGTGTACATTTATGCGGTTGTGCACACATACGCATGCACACATACCCATACATGCATACATATAACATATATTCTTACCTGCGTACATACAGACATTCTTACATGTATATATATATATATATATATATATATATACATATATATATACACATATATACATGAATGCATTACATACACACACGCACACGCGCGCACACACACACACACACACACACACACACACACACACACACACACACACACACACACACACACACACACACACACACACACACACATATATATATATATATATATATATATATATATATATATATATATATATATATATATATATATATATATATATAAACCAATACACGTATAAACATATACATATATCAAAACATGAATAACACCATTAACAATATAATATAAAAATACAGATAATAATCACAATCACAATAAATACAAATCGCCTTAAAAGGAAAAAAAATCCCAAAATGAAATCAAATGCTTGGCGATTCTTTCCCTCTAATCCACCTAATAAACAAGAAAAACAACAAAAATAACAACAACGACAACGAAAAACAACTTTATTAACAAATACAACAACGACTTTAATAGCAAATGCAGCAACTACGAAAAACAACTTTAATAACAAATACAACAACGACAACTATAACAACGGCAACGAAAAACTTCAACAACAAATAAAACATCGACAACAATGACAACAGCAACAATAACCTTAACAACATCAACTACAACAACAACTTTAATAACAAATACAACAACGACTTTAATAACAAATACAGAACGACAACGAAAACAAATTTAATAAATAACACTTTAATAACAAAGACAGAACGAAAACGAATTACTACAATTTTTAATAACAAATACAACAAAGACAACGAAAAACTACGACTTTAATAACAAATACAACAGCGACAACAACCACAACTATAACGACAACGAAAAACTTTAACAACAAATAAAACATAGACAACAATGACAACAACATCAACAACCTTAGCAACATCAACTATAACAACAACAGCTGCAACAACAACCAAGAATTACGCTTTCACATCGTTCCTCGGATTTCTTCAAGGATAAGAACAGCTGTCTTGTGTTCTTGCATAACAGGCTGGTCTTATTTCTAAGGAAGAGGATTTGGTTGCAATTGAAATGACTGTGGTCGAATGCTGACTCTGCTGATAATTTCGATATGATTTTGATGATAGTGATGGTGATTATTACATCATTACTATTATCGCTTTTGCTATTATTACCTTCATGATTACTATTATCATTATCATCATTGTTACTAGTATCATTACCATTATTCTTATAATTATTACAATCCGTACCATTATCATTTGTAACTCTATTATCATTAATATTACTTTTGTAATTATCAAAATAATTATTGTTAATACTATGGCTATTGGCATGGCCTATCATCATTATCATCAGTACCATTGTTATCATTACTATCATAACCATAACCATTATCATTATGCCAATCATTATCCTTTTTATGACACTCATTACGGTTATCATTAATACCATTGCCATAATTTCTGTTACTATTATGATCAGTATTATAAACGTTGTTATTACTAATGTTATCTATTAAGTATTCTTTATCATTACTTGTCATTCTTAATCTTATTATTCTTATTATAATTTTTATTTTTATCGATAATCATCGTTATCGTTATCATTATCATCACTGTGATAACCATGATAATTTCTTTATAATTACCCTTATTGCAATTATCCTTATCATTAAAGTTGTCATTTTTAGCACTTATCGTTGTAATTTTTTATATCGTGATTATCACAATTGCTACTGTTTTTATTATCGTTATTGATATCATTATCATCATCATTATCCTTGCGGTTATTGTTGTGTTTGTTGTTGTTCTTGTTATATTATTTGACTGTTTGACTGTTACTATTCGCCTTGTCAGCACCATTCTTATCAACTTTTAATTACAATGACAATTTCATCATCATATTTTTCTTATGATTAGTGTTACCTTTGATCCTAATTATCAATATGATCATAACTATCATCAATATTATCATCATCAGTATCATTATATCTAACATCATTCTTACAACTAACATTACTGTTATCATCATTACTATCGTACAAATAAAATGTAAAAAAAATCACGTATAACAGTAGCAATGAATGGCCGTAATAAAAACGTCTTCACCCCTTTCTGCCATTGTCATTTCGACCCCTAATTTCAGCATCAGTCACGAGAGAGTGTGAGCCCGCTACACCCGCGCTTTCGATTCCGCTACGACAAAGGTCCCGGAAGAAGAGAGAGAAAAACAAGCTCGTATTGAAAAGTCAAGGCCGCGATCCGTTCGCTTTCTCATGGTAAGCTAGTGGCACCGTCAGCCCCTCCTCGCGACCTCTGTGGCACTCTTTCTCCCTCCCCGGTGCCACGGCCTGCCTCGTTCACCTGCCTGTTCTCTCTCTTTCCCCCTCACAGCTGACGTGCCACCGACCGCGCCCCGGCATTGTGCTGTGTGACGGCGCTCTGGCTTGGGTGTCTGTCACAGCGCTGGTCTCACTGGCACCGTGTGACACAGTGCCATCCTTTCTTCCTTTGTTTCTTTTGTTTTCTTTCTTTCTTTCTTCTTTTGCTTTCTCTCTTCCGTTGTTGGTTCTTCCTTTTATACCTTTCTCTCTTCACTTTCGTTCTCTTTTTTTTAAACTTTCTTCCCGCTTTGCCTTATTCTCTTTTCTTTCTTTCTTCCCTTTTTGTCTCTTTCTCTTTTCTTGCTTTCTTTCCCTCTTTCTCCTTCACTCGGCCTGCATACGACCCTCGCTTACTTAACGAGCTGTGAGGGTCAAGCAGATTCCTGAGACCTGGCAGTGACAGTGACACGAATGAACTACTGACCTTCTAAACCCTCCCCCCTTCACCCCCTTCACCCCCACCCCTTGGCCTTAGAGACTCCCTCCCCTCCCCCCTTCTTTCCTTCAACACTTACCACTTTGCTCACTTCCAACTCGACACACACAGCCACAGACACACACACCCAAATAGACACACAGCCACAGACACACACTCAAATAATTTGCTCTGAACACACAGCCACAAGGCTACACAACAGACATACAACACAGACACACTCACACACTCACAAATAGACACATTACAGCCACAGACACACACACAAATAGACACACAGCCACAGACACACGCACAAATAGACATTTGACACAGCCACATACTGACACACAATACAAATAGACACAGCCACAGACACACAAATAGAAGACACACAGCCACAGACACATCTCCACCACAAATAGACACACAACCCTACACACATAAATAGACAGCCACAGACACACACACACAAATAGACAGCCACAGCCACATACACACACACAAATAGACACACAGACACACACACATTGGATAGAGCATTACACAGCCACAGACACACACACAAATAGACACACAGCCACAGACACACACACACAAATAGACACACAGCCACAGACACACACACACAAATAGACACACACACACAAATAGACACACAGCCACAGACACACACACACAAATAGACACACAGCCACAGACACACACACACAAATAGACACACAGACACACACACAGACAGACACACACACGCACACGCAAATTAAGGTCCACTCGAATGACACTTCAACGCTCACCACAGACTAACAAAGGACAGCTGGGACAAGATGGGATGAGAACACCATAGCAGAGTACTGGCGCTCGCTCCTGTCACACCGTCGTTCCTGAACAAAAGGAACAACGAAGGGAAGAACAAGAAAACACTATTTGTGTACATATACATGTATATGTACGATCCCGAAACTGTTGTCTCACTTTTCTCAATAAGTCTAGTTTGCGCAGTGTGGTTTTTTCTTCCATGTATATGTATATATATATGATTATATGTACATGTATATACAAATGTATATGCATATACATAATATATATACATATTTACACGCATATATACATATATATGTGTGTGTGTGTGTGTGTGTGTGTGTGTGTGTGTGTGTGTGTGTGTGTGTGTGTGTGTGTGTGTGTGTGTGTGTGTGTGTGTGTGTGTGTGTGTGTGTGTCCAAATTATTGCCCTGTGCTTTCTATAATTGCGCTTTCGACATTAATCCTGTTTTAGGTCTAAAAAGAAGGGAAAAAAGTCTGGGTATTATTTTCCAGTCAAGGCACTTCTTCGTGGTGTATTTTCCCCTTGGCAAACCACAGTCTTGCTTCTCTTTTTCTCTTCTGCGTCACCACACAGACACACGCGCACAGACGCGCACACGCACAAAAAAAACACATACGTACGCACGCACGCGCACGCGCGCACACACACACACACACACACACACACACACACGCACACGCACAGACACACGCACACATACACACGCACAAACGAACGGACTCAAACAAACACAAACACACGCACACAAACATGTATGCATAAATTCAGTGTCACAGCGGGCAGCAACAGGTGGTGACATGGGAAAATATGACAGATGGTGCGAGAACTTCATGTCTGCGACGTGACACCGCAAGGAGTAACATGATGTAACACCACTGTCACATCGATGAGTATTATGTGTGTGTGTGTGTTTTCGTGCGTGCGTGCGTGCGTGTGTATGTGTGCGTGTGTGTGTGTGCGTGTGTGTGCGTGCGTGTGTGTGTGTGTGTGTGTGTGTGCGTGTGTGCGTGTGTGTGTGTGTGTGTGTGTGTGTGTGTGTGTGTGTGTGTGTGTGTGTGTGTGTGTGTGTGTGTGTGTGTGTGTGTGTGTGTGCGCGCGCGCGCGCGTGCGTGCGTGTGATCACAAGTAAGAATTGATATTGATTTCAAATGACGTAAACCGTTACCGTGGGTGACGCTGGTAACATTGATATTGTGTTTGTCAACCGATGAGCATAATAAATTATTAAATTTATTAACTATGACGTAACCAATATCATCATCTTTTAATGCATGATGTCGATGTTAATATTAACAATGGAATACGAATCTTTGCTAATGAGGGGTACTGTACTACAATTAAGTATATAAAGGATACTGAGGCATAATTCCTCCCCTTTAACCTAAAACATGCAGCTAGAAAGAAATTGGCAGTTTGAGAAAGGGATCGCGAATGTAAAAAAGGTTGATAACCACTGCTTTGATGGTTACTTACCTAGGGTGTCAACTGTAACTCATGTACGTGACCTATGTAAATGTAACTTGTACGTGACCTACGTAAGTGTGATCTATGTAACTGTAACTCATGTACGTGACCTATGTAAGTGTGACCTATGTAAATGTAACTCATGTAAGTGACCTACGTAAGTGTGACCTATGTAACTGTAACTCATGTACGTGTGACCTACATAAGTGTGACCTATTTAAATGTAAGTCATGTAAGTGACCTACGTAAGTGTGACCTATGTAACTGTAACTCATGTATGTGTGACCTATGTGACCAACTCATGTATGTGTGACCTATGTGACTAACTCATGTATGTGTGACCTATGTAACCGCAACTTATGTACGTGTTTGCCTCGCAAGGGCCAAACCCTAATCATTAAATCAAATAGGTTAGACTTATTATTAAACTATTAGCCTATATTACACCTATATGGCTCTAATTATGGCTCAAAAACGCCCTAGAATAGCTCTATTTCAGAAGCAGATTGTGCTCGCTTCGATCGCCAACTCACCATTGTCCAGCCTCCTGAAATGACATCCATGCCCCCCCCCCTTCCTTCCCTCAAATCTTGAAATATGTGTTATTTCTCAAATTTGCTATTCTATTCCTGTTTTTACTACATTGAAGCCACGCTTATTTCAGAGATTGAGTAAATCTAATGCGAAGTTCTATATATTCGTGGATTTAGACAAATTGGAAGAGGACGATCATATTGAAAAAATATGACAATAAATATTTTCAGTGGATATCTTTTCTTACAGCAGGCACACCAACAGTTATCGTATTCCATTTACTGATATTCGTAAATAGAGCTACTGTGCATTTAAAACTATACAAAAGAATTTTGACACGAATTTTGAATGGGAGTAAAAATTAAATTTTGTCAGGAAATATTCAGAATGAAATATAGTTTAATACACCTAAAACTTTTCAGAACATGCATATACGTTTGTTATTCATACCACATCGACACAAAGGCGGTTTGTACGTTAACACAGCAAAAAGGTTAATATTAATTTTCGTTTTAAATCGTGCCATATATCCAACCACTAGCGTCACATTTCCAAACTGTTTATAGGAAGAGATTTCGTATCGTGTGTTAAGAAATCAACGATAGGACCTCACTTTCAAAGATATGTTTTATCGTGTTTTAAAAAATTATATAATTATTGAGATGTATGTAGGCGAATATGATGGGGCAGATATGAATGCACTCTAATTTGTCAAAGGTTTCTCTCTCTCTCTCTCTCTCTCTCTCTCTCTCTCTCTCTCTCTCTCTCTCTCTCTCTCTCTCTCTCTCTCTCTCTCTCGCTCTGTGTGTGTGTCGCTCTCTGTGTGTGTGTGTGTGTGTGTGTGTGTGTGTGTGTGTGTGTGTGTGTGTGTGTGTGTGTGTGTGCGCGCGCGCGCATGCATTCGTGAACGTCAGTTAGCGAGCGATGAAGCATACATAAATAAATTTAAAAAAAAATGCAAGGGTCTGAACACGACCACGGCTACATGCCTACCCCCCCCCCCCCCCCGTGCATACTTGTATTTGCGTGAATGTGCAAGTGTATCATGTAACTGCTTGACCCTGAAGGCGGCTCAGAAGGACACAGTGCAGGTTCCGCTCTTGTTCTTATCCTGCAGGTTATCCCGGAAAAATCCCCCTCACCCCCTCACCCCCAGCCACACACACAAATTCTGCAGTGTAATCAAAAACTTTTCTTCCTTTACACTTATTTCCATACAAGTATCAAGCCCTCTGACCCTCACAACATTATTCTGCCTCCGGTCCAGCAACCACGACCCACAAGTTCGCTTACAAATAAAAACAAGAGATACAAATATCTCGTATGTAAGTGTGACCTATGTAACCGTAACCCAAGTACGTGTGGCCTATGTCCGTGTGACTATGTACGTGTGACCTATGTACGTGTGATCTATGTAACTATAACTCATGTACGTGTGACCTATGTTGCCGTAACTTATGAACGTGTAGTCCATGTACGTGACCTATGTAACTGTACCTCATGTACGTGTGACCCATGTAAGTGTGACCTATGTAAGTGTGACCTATGTTGCCGTACCTCATATACGTGTGACCTATGTAACCGCAACCTACGCGTGTGACTTATGTAAGCAGGAGCCAGTGTGCGTCCGTGACAAAGTCGTCTGGCAGAAACGACCACTCACTCCTCCTCCAGGACGCGCGGAGACAAGTACGACTTCATCAAATTTCAAGAGTCGTGTTTCCGCCTCGCCGCTCGCCACTTCCTCCGGTCCGTGTACTGTGCTTGGCCTCTGCCCTTCGCCTGTCCTTTATCTTTCTATTTCTTTTTCTTTCTTTTCTTTCTTCCTTTTTTTTATTCTTTGTCTTTCGGCTTTCCTTTATCATTCGATTTCTTTTTCTTTCTTCTTCGTTTTTTCGTTCTTTGTCTGGCTTTCATTCTTTTATCTTTCGTCTTTTCCTTATCATTCTCTTTCTTTTCTTTTTCTCTCTTCTTCTTTGTCTCATTCTTTGTCTTTCGGCTTTTCTTTATCATTCTCTTTCTTTTCTTTCTTCTTTTTTTCTTTGTCTCAGTTTTGTCCTTCATCTTTCCTTTATCAGTCTCTTTCTTTTCTTTCTTCTTTTTTTTTCTTTGTCTCATTCTTTGTCTTTCGTCTTTTCTTTATCATTCTATTTTTTCCTTTGTCTCATTCTTTGTCTTTCGCCTTTCATTTATCATTCTATATTTTTCTTCCTTCTTTTTCTTTTTTCTTTGTTTCATTTTTGTCCTTCGCCTTTTCTTTATCATTCTATTTCTTTTCTTTCTTCTGTTTTTCTTTGTCTCATTTTTGTCCTTCGCCTTTCTTTTATCATTCTATTTATTTTCTTTCTTCTTTTTTTTTACCTCACTTTTGTCTTTCGCCTTTCTTTTATCATTTTCTTTCTTCTTTCTTCTGTTTTTTTTTGTCTCCATTCTTTGTCTTTCGTCTTTCCTTTATCATGCTCTTTCTTTTCTTTCTCTTTTTTTATTTGTATCATTCTTTGTCCTTTGCCTGTTTTTTCCCATTCTCACCTTCTTTTTTTTTTTTTTGCTTCTTTTTTCTTTCTTTTTTGTCTCATTCTTTGTCCTTCGCTTTTCCTTAATCATTCTATCGCTTTTTTTCTTCTTTTTTTGTCTCATTCTTTGTCCATCGCCCTTCGTTTATCATTCTCACTTTCTTTTCTTTGTTTTCCTTCTATTTATTTCTTTTGTCTCATTCATTGTCCTTCTCCTTTCCTCTATCATTCTCACTTTCTTCTTTTTTTTCTTTTTCTTTCTTTCTTTTTTTGCCTCATTGTTCATCCTTTGCTTTTCCTTCATCTTTCTTTTTTGCCTCATTCTCTATCCTTCGCTTTTCCTCTATCATTCTTCTTTTCTTTTCTTTTTCTTCTTTTTTCGTCTTATTCTCTGTCCTTCGCTTTTCTCTTATCCTTTTCCTCACCCTCTGCCCTTCGCTCTTCATTTCTTTCTCTCACTTCTGTATTCATTTACATATTTATCTATTTATTTTTGTCTCACTCTGTCCTTCGCTCTTCATTTCTCTCTCTCACTTTTTTTGCCTCATTCTCTGTCCTTCGCTTTTCCTTTATCCTTTTATTAAATTTCTTCATCTTTTGCCCTTTTATCTTGGTTTGATTTCTGTCATATTCTTTCTTTGTTTCTATCTCTTCCTCTGTCTTTCTCTTAGTCTTACTATTACTCTTTCCCTCATCTTCCCCTCCCCTCTTCTCCTTTCCTCCTTCTCCCTTCTCTCTCTTCCTCCCTTTCCCCTTCCCCTCCACCTCTCTTTCCTCTTCCCCTCCTTCCCTTTCTTCCTCTTCCTTTCTTCCATCTCCTTCCCTTTCTCTTTCCTCTTTCTTTCCTTCCCCCTTCCTTCCCTTCCTTCACCACTTTCTCTTCCCCTTCCATCCCTTCCTTCTGTCTTCGCCTAACCCTCCACCTCTTTCTTATTCCCCTCCTCCCCTTTCTTCCTCTTCCTCTTCCCCTCAACCACTTTCCTCTTCCTCTCCATCCCTTCCTTCTCTCTTTCCCTTTTCTTCCCTCAGACAACATACCCTCTCTTACCCCTATCTCTCCCAGCTAGAATATCAGCTTAATCACTATCTTTTTAAACCGGGTATGGCTGCGAGAAAGCTTGCGAGAGTACCCCTGCTTTCTTGTGTCCTGCTCCTGCTTTTCTCCTTGTCTGTTTGTTTGTGTGTGTTCAGGTCATTGTTAGTTTGTATCTGTTGTTTGTAGGTTGTTTGGTAATGGGTTTGTTTGCGTGTGCGTTTGAGCTTGGGTGTTTGTTAGTTTGTTTGTGTGTGTGTGTGTGTGTGTGTGTGTGTGTGTGTGTGTTTGGATGGTGTGTGTGTGTGTGTGTGTGTGATGTGTGTGTGTGAGTGTGTGTGTGATGCTGTGTGTGTGTGTGTGTGTGTGTGTGTATGTGCATGTGCATGTGTATGTTCGTGTGCGTGTGTTCGTGTGCGTGTGTGTGTGTGCGTGTGTGTGTGTGTGTGTTCGTGTGCGTGTGTTCGTGTGCGTGTTTGTGTGCGTGCGTGCATGCGTATACGTGCGTGCGCTCGTCTACTTCTCGTGTGCAGGTGCATGCATATGTCATTACGCGAGACACCCTCCCCGCAGCCTTCACAAAACCCCAAGCCCGCCGTCCCTCCGCAAACAACAAAGCAAGCAAAAGCAAGAGCCACTTAAATGCTCGTTCAATCCTCGGATGAATCCAATAAGTGAGATAAAGACGATCATCCGCAATTGATTAAGGTGTAACGAGACCTGATATCGACGCACCTGCGGGATTGAGATGGACAGGGGCGGGGGGAGGGGGGGAGAGTAGGGGAAGGGGAGGGGGAGGGTTGGAGAGTGGGGGAGGTGGTGGAAAGGGGAGAGGGGAGGGGAGGGGGCGAGAGGGGTTGGTGGGGGTGAAGGGGATGAAGAGTGGGATGATAGGGAGTGAACGAGGGGAGAAAGAAGGGAGAGGAAGAGGAGTAGGCGGAGAGAGAGAGAGAGAGAGAGAGAGAGAGAGAGAGAGAGAGAGAGAGAGAGACAGAGAGAGAGAGAGAGAGAGAGAGAGAGAGAGAGAGAGAGAGAGAGAGGGAGAGAGAGAGAGAGAGAGAGAGAGAGAGAGAGAGAGAGAGAGAGAGAGAGAGACAGAGAGAGAAAGAGAGAGAGAGAGAGAGAGAGAGAGACGGAGACGGAGACGGAGACGGAGACAGAGCAAGAAAGAAAGAATAAGAGAGAGAGAAAGATAAACGAAGAACGCACACACAGATGGAGAAGTAATCACACTTGTATTTAAAATCATCATATTTCCACTAACCTTCTCAAAGGTTAGTGATGAATATGAACACATCATATTTTTGACATTATGACTCGTCAGAAAATACTTAAATAAATAAACCGAAAGATAAGAAAATAAAATTAAGCAAACGGATAAACAGGTGATTCATTTCAAATAAATATAGTATGTGGTATCAAATCAAAGCAGAGAAACAAATAAGTAAATGAACAGAATAATAGTCGTGCTTAATAGACGAGAGAGAGAGGGGGAGAGACAGAGAGAAAAGAGAGAGAGAGAGAGAGAGAGAGAGAGAGAGAGAGAGAGAGAGAGAGAGAGAGAGAGAGAGAGAGAGAGAGAGAGAGAGAGAGAGAGAGAGAGAGAGAGAAAGTTTCGGAGTAAGAGACAGAATAAGAAAAAAATAGATAGATAGATAGAGAGAGAGTTTGGGAATAAGAGACAGATTAAGAAAAAAAAAGAAAGATTAGATAGATAAACAGAGAGAAAGACCACCCACTTTCTCCTTTAAGTATGGGAAGTCGTCCTCGTCCTCGTCCTTGTTCCCGACCGGTTGGTTCCTGTTCCAACCGGTTACGAGAGCTCCCTTTCACTCCCCTTCTTTTGAGAAAAAATCAATTTCTCCTTAAAGACGCTTTTCGGGAGTTTCACT
>NC_091566.1:25060718-25063218 GCF_042767895.1 Penaeus vannamei | reverse complement strand
GAACGCTCGCAGATTTGAAGACCGAGGAACGGCTTACCACTCGGGCCAAGAGACCGAACGTCTGTTGCACTTCCTCAATGCAAGGAAAGATGTATAACACAAGTGTTTAGATTTTTTAATTTACAAAATCATCGTCGTTGATCAATATTCACCTGAGTTATTTATCATGTTTAACCACTCACTCTGATTCCCTCTTATTATTTTTCTCTCTTTTAAAAAAGAATCATAGAGACTTTGAGTCTTTTGCGTTTAATGACTTTTCGTTATTGGATTCTTGATAAGCTTTTTGAACCAACACAATTTCTGTTTGATGGCTATATGAAAAAACAACAACTAAACACTAAAGTAAACACACACACTCACACACATATCCATGCATATGCACGCACACGCGCGCACATTCGCACAAGCACGCACATACATACGCACGCGCGCGCGCGCACACACACACACACACACACACACACACACACACACACACACACACACACACACACACACACACACACTCACGCGCGCATCCATGCATATACACACGCATGCGCGCGCACATTCATACATACACGTACATACATACGCACACACGCACACACACACAGTTGCATGCATGCATACACACACACGCTCACGCACGTGGACACACGCACACGTACATCCATGCATATGCACGCGCGCACATTCAGACATGCACACACACACACACACACACACTATATATATATATATTTATATTTATATATATATATATATATATATATATATATATATATATATATATATATATATATATATATGTATATATTTATGTATATATATATGTATGTATGTATATATATATGTATATATATAATATATATATGTATATATATATATATATATATATATATATATATATATATATATATATATATATATGAGGAGTAAATTAAGCAGTGACCTTGTATTCAATTTGCATGTCTATGGAAAGTACAATAAGGCGAGCAGGACAATAGAAAGAATGGAATTAGCATAATTCTACTCACGGAACTGGAGATGAAATACGGGAAGTATGATGGAAATAAAGTTATGGTGAAGAAGGGACTGGGAAATGCGTTTATTTTGCATGATGCAATATTTCTCACATTACAAAGCATTATTTTTGGGAATACGTGAACGTGTGGATAAGGAAGAGGTTCTGGTTAAAGGTGAGCAGAAAATAAAACGAAATTGGCAAGAGATTATAAGATGCGGTATATTAATTTTCATTTCATCAGCCAGTGTAAGAAAAGAAAAGAAAATACGAGCTGATGTATATTAGATGCGTATAGTTAATCAAGCGAGTAAAACACAAATCATCGAGTTAGTAGGACCATCATTTAACTAGGGTTTATACTTCCACCGATTGCCAGTAATCGGTTTATTGGCCTTCATCACATCCATATACTGAGTGGTATCCGCCTCATATCTCTTTATCACTGCATAAGTTCAGGTGTGAGAGAGTTAAGTGTTCAAGAAAAGCGTAATGAAATGTTGGATGGCATGAAAGAGCGACGTTACGAAATGGATAATTAAAACTGTTCTCAGGTTATTTACAGTAATTTGCCATGCCATGTGTGCCTGTATTTCATACAGAGTACTTTCGGCTGGTTGTGGGACTATGGTATTTGAAATACTTTGCAAAGCTGAGATTCCGGTGATTACGCATACCGAGTTGCTGACAGCGTACAAGATAACTAAGAATAACATTTGCAAAAAATATATTGAGTTAAAAAAGAGATGCATGTCCTGGCCTATAGAAGGACTACAGAAGGCTAATGCGGATCTGGAAAAAAAACGAGGAAAAGTTGATCAATGGTAGTAAAGATTAATGCTTTAAACAAATAAATGTGCTAGACATGAAATGTCATGCAGCACTATGTGAAAGTATTGTGGTAAAAGGAGTTTAAAGGAGTTTTTTTATCAGATCAAAATGCCATAGATTACAATGTTTACATGTTATTGTAAAATACTATGGTAGTGAAAGGGGTAGAAAGATGCAGAGTAAATTGGGTAGGACAGGGATTTATAGAAGGGGAAGGGTTAAAGATAAAGATCAATCGAGGATATTAATTAATGCTGGGAGAAGGAAGTTTGCTTAGATTCACACGATTAGTGGTTGAAAAAGATGAGTGCAAATGAAAAGAATGTGCATTTCTATTCCATTACTTACTATTTTAAAGAATCAATTAGTGGCAATATGCAAATAGTTTTATAATAAGAGATTTTATAATGCTCTTTGTTTGCTTATTTGTGTACTTTTCATGTGAATTTCTCAGAATTCAATGTATGATAATTTAAGTATTAGTGATTTGTTTTGTTCATGTTTACTTTTCTTCTGATGCTGGATTTGCTTTATTCATATTTACATAGGATCCAGATAGCAAAGCTTCATTTAAATAAATATCTCATTCTTAGAAATGCTATTATACAGGGTTCATATTAGTCAAGGCAGAAAAAATCTGACTCAAGGCTTTTTGCTTAC
>NC_091566.1:25048218-25055718 GCF_042767895.1 Penaeus vannamei | reverse complement strand
ATGACAATAATAAAATTGATAACAGCAATAATAATAACAATGATAACAATAATAATGACTAACAAAATCAATAAAAATGATAACAACAATAATAATAATGACGATGACAATGATATTTACCTCATTTGAATGTGGTAGCTACATAATCTTTTCATAATACTAATGCCCTTTCCTTGTTTGTTGATGTAGCAACTTAAAAGTTTACCAGTGTGTGCAACCATTACCTGCCCTTTGCCAGAGTCCCAAAGGCGCAGAGCCAATGGTTGCGTATGTAGGTGTTTCATAAATATTTGATAAGTCGTGATTATAATAAGTTCATAACTATCCCTGCACAGTGTCATTCTCGATCACTACCAAGAGTCACATCTCAATCTGAATCTCAATAAGTTTGAAGCGTAAAGCATATCACCCTTCCAAATAAATGGAAAGAAATAAAGGTACAGGTTGTTTCATACAGCCTTCTTTAAAACGATAAATGATATATGCAAATGACAGTGCCAGTGATTCTTGGGAACTTATCTTCTATGTACTTAATACCCTAAACCTTTCTGTTCCAGACCTGTTTTTTCTGATTCATGAATGGTCCCAAAAGTAACACAAGTAACAAGAGATTGAATTAAAATAATACCTTATAATGAAGAAGTATCAGAAACAATCATAGAATTAATAGTCTCAATATGAAGAAAGACGCCAATCTATATCTAAATGATAAATGAAACTTTATTGATAACGAATTAATCAGTATGAATTTAAGGATATATGTTTTGACTTTTGGAGACACTTGCTGTAACTTTCAAAATGGGATCGTCTCTCAAAATTTTTATATTCGGTAATGTAAATTACCCTCTAGTCTAAGTATTGTATGGAATTTCCACTTTTCGTCCCCAATTCAACATTCTATGACTAATTCAAACTCTTGTTAATCCACAGAAACATGGAAATAAATGACCAACTTACACTTGTTTATGTACAACAGCTTTGACTTTGTTTACATTTGGAATATTGAAACAACTGACATGTGACATCCGCAACTTCATGTGTGACCCAGCACGCGTGCCCGTGCACACACACACATACACATACACATACACACACACACGCACATGCGCGCGCGCACACACACACACACACACACACACACACACACACACACACACACACACACACACACACACACACACACACACACACACACACACACACACACACACACACACACACACACACACACACACACACACACACACACACACACACACACACACACACACAAACACACACACACACACACACACACACACACACACACACACACACACACACACACACAAACGCGCACACGCACACATGTAAACGCACACGCACTATAGCCACCTCTTTTTTCTGGTAACCCCTCGACTTTCCAACTTGATTACAAAACTGTAATTTACAGACTGTCATTGTGTATGCAAGTGACTATAAACGTTGGCAGAAGCTACAGTAATGGGTCTATAAACTGTACTAAAAAGGAAAAAGAAAAATACCTCATTCCCTACTGTCAGAACCTCTTTTCGTTTTCTAGTACCAACTGCTCGACGATACTGATGGATTACTAGAGGAAATTGATGTTAAATTTGAATAGTAATTAATCCATTCTAAGGACACATGATCAATTTAGTGTATACAAACGGAGAGAGAATAAGGGGAGTAAGAAAAAGTGAACAAGTAACCTACTGGATAATTTACTAATTTGTATAAGTTCATACCTAATGGGAATATGATAAACTTTTGTAGGTCACTAAATTCAGAAATCGCTTTGGAAACTTTAAAACACATTTTTTCTTTTTACAGAAGTCTGATGTTAATATTTCATAGTGATTTAATTCCAGCATTGTATTGGTCACGGGTAGTGGGGGTCCGTAGGACGACCTAAGGATTCGTGTTTTGGGCAAGGTCTATATAAGTACTTATATAGACCAAACTTCGAAAAAAGAAGGGTAGGAAGGAAATTCATTTTGCAGGCAAGAGGCTTGTTAGAGGTTCTGTCCTGACATTTGAAAGCTCTCAAATATAGTGTCTTGAGTGTCACTTACCACCCCCCCCTCTCTCTCTCTCTCTCTCTCTGTGTGTGTGTATGTGTGTGTGTGTGTGTGTGTGTGTGTGTGTGTGTGTGTGTGTGTGTGTGTGTGTGTGTGTGTGTGTGTGTGTGTGTGTGTGTGATATTTTGTTCGTATCAGTAATGCCCGTCAGTCCTGCCTCTGACGCGAAGTAAACTGAAGAGAAGGCTAAGGAAAAGGCAATAATGAGAAAAGGAAATGTACAGATTGGCCACACAGGGGAAGGATGTGGAACAGGATTAGGCTGATGGCAATATTGAAAAGCAAGAAGAAGGTTAAGAAGGAAGTTAGAATGCTGAGAAGCTGATGAAAGACGAAGCAGAGAGATGGTTAGATGATATGAAGTCACGAAGTCTGATGGATTATCAGTGAAGGTCATTAGCAGCATATACAAAATATAGCAACAGGGCGAGGCTTGGGAGTAAAGGCCTTAGGTAGGGAAAGGGTATACAGCTTTATGACAAAGTATTGTGGCAAAAGGGTTAAGAATGAGTTAACAATAAGGATAAAATATGTTAGATGTCAAAGGCTGTAGTGCGCTGTAAGAGGGAACAGCAAATGGAGTATGAAGGCCGTTCAGGACTGACACAAAGCCAGCCTATGATCCTTTCAGCACGGATCCCACACTTTAGGATGTAGACAGAAGGGGATCAAGAAAGGGAAAATAAAGAAGAAAAGACTATGCAAAATTAGTTGAGGCAAGGGCTGAGGTCCAAGGTAGGGGTGATCCCTCACTTTGGGCCCCAGTCTCTGTCTCCTAAGCCCCCCATGGCAACAGGGGGAACCTGCGAAGATGATAGAGACTGGAAAGGTGACTGTTCTAGATGGTACATCATTGGAGATATGGAGATGTTCAGGACCAGACTGTTTAGCAAATCTTGGAAAGTGAGAATAATCCTAAGAAATGGAGAAATGTACCATTCCCATTCTTTAAAGAATAAGGACCGTGTCCAAACTCCGGTTACCAGTAATGGAAATACAGTGCATGATGCAGGAATTAATTACAACTGCAACAATTACCGTATGTATCAAAGATTATGTGAATGTGGTAACACGGTGAATCGTTGCTGTCCGTAGACGACGACAATTAGACATCTCGCATCAGCTGTTACGTAGATATTTTTTTACACCTTGAAATCTAGACCCAAAAAACATTCCATTGAGGATTTAAATGGGTCAACTTTACATATGAAAAGGTTGGCCCATAAGCAAGGCCTTTAAAGAACGTGTTGAACTAAACTATCCTTCAGGTATCATTTATGTAAATTTTGTAATAGATTTAAAAGGATAAGACGATTTGATTTAAAAAAAATTCTCATTAGCATTTGAATAAATACATATATTATCATTTATTGCTCATTTTATTTTCATGGGCAGAAAATAGCAAGAATGAACATATTGACCTGTTTACAACACGTTTTATATTAGCAATTTTTTATACATGGAACGTCATAAATCTCAAAATATATTTCTTTTCACTTTTTATCTGGCAAATGAATGCATACGATACTTGATCTTCCATATTTTCTTATATGTGCTTAAAACCAACATCATCAGTTACAATTGTGTATTCCTCTACTGCAAATAATACAAATAAAGTTATGAGAAACTGCACCAGTTAAGCATTAAGTGAAGGAACCAATTATGCAAGTTAGGTTTTGAATATCACTACTATTACATTATATAAATCATTTGTATGTTTTATTTTATACTTTTTTGGAAAGGATCCTTGATCATGTTCCAAATATTATGAAGGAAAATGGAAGTGAAAGCAGATAAAGAAAGATGAAATACATTGCCAAATACAAGATTTTTTTTTGTTTCACTCTCCTGCCTTCCCCAGGGGGTTGCATTTGTAATGTCTGACACATACAAATTATTTACCTGCACAGTTTTGTTAATAGACATGTATAGTATGACTATAAATCCAGTCTCCAAGGTAAACCATACAAGAAATAGATATTAAATGATTTTATTCTAAGAATATGATTATCTATGAGACACACCTAGCATCATGAAATTATGAGTAACAAGTATGAATGTGTAAACCCGAAATGGAGAAGATACACTTCACCTTCTCTGCTTTTTGCTCACATACACCAAACATTTTGTGGCATTGTTAACAACCTTCAGCCTCTTAGCTTTGTTTTTGTTAATTTTCCTCTTTCTCATCTGCCGGACAGTGTAGAGTTTCTTGAAGATCCCCTTCTTGTCATTGCCCATGATGCTTCCAGTGTCACTCATTACTTCCTCCTTAACCTTAACCTCAACCTCTGGCTGGTTTGTGTCCATGGTTTCAGCCTCCTCTGCATTCTTCTCCTCCTTCGGCTCAAGAAGTTCAACTGAAATATTAAGTAAAAAAGATGAAACATGTGTTGGCAAATGCACACCAGAATATAAAAATGTATAAATTTCAATTCAAAATAATATTGAAAAAGTCAAAGAGACTTCTAAATAACCAGAGCATGCATATGCAAAAGCATATGCCCACACAAACACCTTAATAAATGCTACCAACCTTTTGGAATTCTTCCGACTACTTTTGGGAGAGCATTGTTCTCCTCAGCTTTTTTGACAATTGACAATAACTGTTTTTCGAGTTTTGGTGCATAACGTGGAATTCTGCCCTTCTTGACTCTCTTAGCAGCTTTGCCTTTGGAACTTCTAGCCATTATTGATGAGCAGAAGGTATCTGTAAGGCAAGGGATACAAATATGATTTAGAAATGGTGGTGGAGGGAGGGAGGGAGGGAGGGAGGGAGGCAGGGAGGCAGAGGGGTTGATATATATATATATATATATATATATATATATATATATATATATATATATATATATATATATACATATACATATACATATACATATATATATATATATATATATATATATATATATATATATATACATATATATATATATATATATATATATATATATATATATATATATATATATATATATATATATATATATATATATATATATATATATATATATATATATACATATACATATACATATACATATACATATACATATACATATACATATACATATACATATACATATATACATATATACATATATACATATATATATATATATATATATATATATATATATATATATATATATATATATATATATATATATATATATGAAGGGGAAACTGCTATTGAGAAATTATGCAGATGAAAAAAATATAAACAAATAAAATAAAATAATATACTGGAATTAACTGTTTTAATGTATTAATGCCAGGAGGACATGTATATATACAAAACCTGTCGAGGGTGATTTTCCTTTATCAATTTTATTTACGCATTGGTGGATCTATAAGTGTTTAGTAAAGGAGTCAACTGCTAGGCTTACCTGCCCTCCCTTGTTTACCATTTCTTGATTTTTATTTACAAATTTTCATTATTATTATATTTATAGAAGCATTTAGTAAGGTTTCCCAGTTTAGACTGCTTTTAATTGAAAAACAGAAAATAATATATGGCAAATCTTCCAGCTAGATATAACACTGTCAGGATACTAGTTAATAGGTAATACCTTGTTGGCTCATAAGGAACATTCTCTCAAATTCAAAGACACTTCAGAACGGCTCAGACTGACTGTAATGCGATGGAGTTCAACAATGACTTGCTGAGGTACGAGACAGCTTGACAGTTATTAGCCAACAGGTATAAGATACTGGTAACTCTGGGTCCAGTACCCCTTAAAATATGTGAAGTGTTGCTGAATATGAGCACTTTACTTGACTTGACTCTTCCCAAAGGAAGAGTCAAGGGTTAAAGCCTCTTAAAAAATGAAAATGTATTTTGTGGTTTATCTTAAATTCTATGGTAAGGTTGCATTTTCAATTAATTTTCCCTTTCTACTGGATAAGTTTTACAAGATATTTTTTGCTGTGAATCTAATGATCCTTATAATTATGTCTGTTAGATATAACTGCTTGCCAACAGGCTTGGGGACACGCATTTTGGTCGGAGAGGTATGAACAAGAAGACAGCAGGGTTAGGCCTAGACTATTCAGCATTTTTGTATTTTTGTCATCGTTAATAGAAATAAAAAACACACTACAGGGAACTACTGAACCATAATAGCCTGCCAAGAAGGTAAAATCTCCACTTAAATTGAATAACAAAATAAAGCCCAGGCAGGTCTGCGTGACGTGCCTGATTTGATGTAAAGGCATCCACCTCTTGTTGCCCATATATCCTCATATTCAGAGACACTTTGGATAACTTAACTGGAAAGATGGACTGGCATCTCACTGCTGTCATCATCATCACCATCATCGAGACAGTCCAGCAGTGACTGGCTGTCAAGGATGAGAGACCGATTCAGCTCTGTTTAAAGTGTCCCAAATGTCTCTGAATATGAGCATCAGTATTTTGTTTTTCAGCAAATTATAAATTTTCAAATGTTCAACAATTGCAATAATTAGTGCATGGGTTCTAATAACTGGCCCTAAGATGCAACAAAGCCAATAATTCCCTGGTACATTCCATGCCTTCCCCAGTTAAGTGGGTCAAGATCTGTCCCAGACTGTAGAGTATTTTTCTTGCGCGGGGAATATTGCATTTTTTCATGCCCGGAAAACATTATTTTGTCTACATTTGCGCAGACAGATGATGAAACAAGAGCTGAGAAATGTCAAAAGAATTTTATGTGCGGAAGACAATTTAATAAAGAATTAAGTATGCAGAAAGTTACCCGACACTACATTTGCATGGACAGAATTTGACCAAATAATTTTTGCACGGGGAATGTGTAACTCTACAGTCTGGGATCTGTCTACCAAGTTCCCTTAGACTAAATCTATTATATATGGACAGTACACGTTTAAAGAACTGGCACTCATGGCATAGCATAATTGAAACCAAGATTATCCTTGTACTAGAAAGAGCACATAAAGGCCATATGGGCGATTTTCACTACCGTACTGCAATTTACTTGAATTGGTATATATCACACTTTGCCATACTACATACTCAGCTCTGCTTCCCTACACATTTCTCT
Organism: Penaeus vannamei; assembly: GCF_042767895.1. NCBI lineage: Eukaryota > Metazoa > Arthropoda > Malacostraca > Decapoda > Penaeidae > Penaeus > Penaeus vannamei. Next base: position 25,048,592 of record NC_091566.1, on the reverse strand, counting down.
GCCATATGTAAACAAACAATACTTTAACTAATATGTACACTACAATTAATGTTAGTACTCCTACCCTCAGAAACATCAGAATAAATGCTGTAAAAGAATCAGCCCAAACCCTTACCGCAATGAAATGGATCGTGTTTTCCTTCACACACGTGTCTTTTGCTTCGTCTGGACAAGTCTGTCTTTGCAGGGGATACGACGGAAGGTCTTTTAGTTGGGAAAGTTGGAGGTGATCTCTGTGAATGAGTGCGGGTGTTAATTTCTAATTCGTTTTGTTATTTTTGATTGGCTATTTCTATATACATGTTTATATCAGATATTTTTTTCCTTAAAAGGTCCATACAGGTTTAGGTCGTTATCCTTAACTTGTATTACCA
>NC_091566.1:25000718-25003218 GCF_042767895.1 Penaeus vannamei | reverse complement strand
GTCGGATCTTCGGTGGACAATCACAGCTACCGTTTCAGGCGGCTCTTTGGGGATCTTGACCAATCACATGCCGTAAATGCCAATCAGTTGATTTTGTAAACACAACACTGTGTCCTGCTCGTGGCATGATACAACTTTTAAACTATTGTGTTCCAGAATAAGTAACGTAGAAAAAATACGGAAGATTCCATATAAAAAGGAGTGCTTTATTAACGGAATGCATGAATAGCGTGAAATTAGAACGTAGTAGTGTCTCTTTAGAAGCCATATATATATATATATATATATATATATATATATATATATATATATATATATATATATATATGTATGTATATATATATGTATGTATATATATATATATATATATATATATATATATATATATATATATATATATATATATATATAAAGGAATCTCCTTTTTCTACGAATCATCATCATGTCCACTCACCCACAAATTAAGTTAACAATAATGTAAATAATTACATTAACATTAAACAATAAAAAAATAAATAAAACCATTGCATACGAGGCGAAGACAGCACTGTTTACAGATAGAACACCTAACCTAACCTATCGGGAAAGGCTAGATCAATAGCAACATTAGGTGTCATGGTGTCTGATTAATCTTTGTAAAAAAAAAACAAAAAACACATGGGGTTTATTTTGGTGACGTCACAAAAGTTACGGACGCCTTGCAAATATGGTCGATCATTTTGGTATTTTCAATTTCTAAAAAGAATGAGAAATAATCATATTGATGTTTAAATTTTCATTGAACAATCGTCAAAACAGTCGCCATGACACCTCGAGTTGCTACTGCTCTGGCCTTTCCCCTAACTTATCGGGAAAAGCAAATCGTAGTTATATTGGAATAATACACCTGTTGCCTTATTTAGTAGTCCACGATTGGTTCATGTACATCCAATAACACTATAAGTAAATAAAATAAATTGTAATGTATGTTGTTTTAAGACTGAAAAAATTTAATTTATGGGTCGCCGTAACCCGCTAAGGCTGCTCTCCCCCTGCTTTAGTCGAAGGCGCCTTAACCTGCTCTGTGTATGGGCCGTAAGATCGCTGGCCGTAAGTTACGGCACCTTATGCAGAGACGGCGCCTAAAAGGGCTTATGTGATGTAACAACTGAAAATTTTAAAAAGGGAGAATTAGCTCGAAACCATCTCTCTCTAATATGAGTAAAAAAGGAAATTTGAAAATAATTCCTCAAAATTTATTTCTTTCCATTTTCCAAAGTTAAATCTTACTTTCCCGCGAAAATCCGGAACCCGGATGTGTGACGTTAATTCTAGAACACGATCACAGCATTCTCTGCATTCAATACATTGTACAACATGACGGACTCACTAAAAGACTACAGTGGCAGTGAAATCAGCTAAGTTTCATCGGATTATTCCCACGAGGACATTGGTACAACTTCTTCAGAGGGTGCCATGTCTTCGAAGAGTCGGAAGAAGAGGAATATCAAGAGTTGATATTTGTTGGACCGTACATGCACGAGACCGACGCTGTGGATGTCGTGGAAGTTGTACCAAACCAGCCAGACATGGAGTGGCGTCGAGACCCGAAGAGATTGAATGAATGGTAATTTTCTAAATTATTTTTATAGTCGAACGTTTGATCCTGCTTCTGTATGGTACAAAATTTCTGCAGGCTGAGCTATCTCTTGTCTGCACCCGTGGCGCAGGCCTACATCCAGTGGAGGGGCATTGGTATTTATTTGTGTTGTGCTTTTTGGGTACTAATACATGCACACTTGCAATGCACTCGGCACACTATGTGCAATGAATGTTTGATACGCCGCCAAGCAAAAGCGCTCTTTCAGAGTTTGTTTTTCGCTGTTGTGATCATGACAAATATGAATTGGAAATGGCTTACCGTTTTGCAAATCCCATGTCGTAAGCCATTCTCTTCGCAAAGCAATCGGACTCGAAGTGTTTCAGGCAAAGTACGCTGGTTGGCACAGGCTGAAAGTTGCTCTGCTTGGCATGCACAAAATGTGTCCACTTCCTTGCTCTGTCGCGGTCTTTTGGCCATTCAAATAGCTGGTGACATGAATGGGAACAATGAATTGCTACACAATGCCACGGCATCCTTTATTACAAACTTTAATAGCTTGAAACTGGGACAATTTCACGATATTCTTGACTAGCGGTTCACTGTGTGTGTCACGCTATTCAACAAGATTCTCCTTGGTCCTGGGAATGACGTCACAACCGGGGATTGCCGAAGACCGCCGAGTTTTGCATCTTTGTTTCCAAGGTCGTTGCTATGGGATCTTTTGGGATACCAGAGGTCTCTTCGATTTTTTTTTTTTTTTTTTTTTTGCATGAATAGGCAAAGCATACATTATTGAACAATAATAATAATAAAAAAAACAGCGATAATTACTTCACACTGGTAAGCACTGCCTCAGTAGAGTCCAGCGTTGTCTGGACTTTGTGTCTGGAGAGTGTTGCAGGATGGGTCTAAATATTT
>NC_091566.1:24958230-24960218 GCF_042767895.1 Penaeus vannamei | reverse complement strand
TCATCGTCTAGATTGTAATGAACACTGATAAGCTAATAGTGGTTATGAAAGATGAAGTATAAAGCTATCGTTAAATGTGAAATATGCATTATAACGCTATCGTTAAATGTGAAAGATGAATTATAAAGCTATCGTTAAATGTGAGTCGAACAAGGAAGTTCGTGTGTAAATGAATAAAAGTGTATGCATGTAATGGAATAAGTTTCTTAAAAGATGTACTTAGAAGAATATATGAATTCATTTCAAGTGCACGAATTTGCAAGCCTATACGATGCGGCTGTAACAGTGTCTAATAAACACTTCCCGATCTTAGAGTTCATTGTGAAATACGTAAAACAGCTGTGGACGAGAACAAGAGGTGGTACAAGCACAGTGTTCAAATGTTATTTGTTATTTGCAATGTGTTATTTATACTCAATCCTGCCAGATGACGATATTTTGCATCTGTCAGCGAAAGTATAGTGAAAGGTAAAAACTTTCCATTTACAAGAAAATTGACGTGGGAAGTAAATATTACCTTCTTCTATCAAGAACAGACTGCTTATTCGCCCTGAAACCACTGAGCATTTCTTCTGCTTTTCCGTGTGATAAATCCCGTATATATTCTTTATGACTATGGGACTTGATAGGTGTGCGCATGCGTGCAACGAATTCTGACGTCATCAGTCAATATTATCTATGGTAAATTGATCCTGGGCAGTATAATTACATGACAACCTCCATTATGAATCATCATCGTCAAAAATACATGCTGTTAAGAACACCAACACCCTTATCATGCTGTACGGAGAACCATCAGCATTGCCATTCTTCTTTATTCTTTTATAGGGTTTTAGACCATTCTATAGTCTATACTCCCTAAGTATTACCATTCCTATTCTTAGATTTCCATGGCCTCAGTCACGGTCAAAACCCTAAAACTTGCTTCGAATTACTTTTCGAACATCAGCCTAATACCACATCTTTTGTACAGGGTGAAACAGATTCGAAGCTTCGATTCAACAAAATACTTTTGTCCGTCACTGTACAATCTAAGCTACACAGCAAAATTTTAATCGGTCGAAACGGTCTTTTAAACACAACAAAAGTACTGAACAGGTTAACTCACAATTAAAATCATACAAAAAAGGTTATGCTTTTTAATCCTGATCATGCTATTCAATCTTATTTAATCCTGATAATGCTATTTAATCCTATTTAACCCTGATCATGCCATTTAATTCTGATCATGCCATTTAATCCTGATCATGCCATTTAATCCTATTTAATCCTGATTATGCTATTTAATCCTATTTAATCCTGATCATGCTATTTAATCCTATTTAATCCTGATCATGCTATTTAATCCTATTTAAACCTGATCAACCGCAGGGAGGACGGCCGTAATGTTTGCGGCAAGAAGCGGTCATTCTCAAGTGGTCGATCTCCTTATCAGTGGCGGCGCCTCTCTCGATATACAGGATAAAGACTGTAAGTATGAGTAAAGCGGTGGGTAAAGGTGTGAATGTGTATAACTGTTGTGAGCATTGTTTTGGGATTGTATGTGAGCTGTGTGTACCGTGAGTATTGTTACAGTGCTTAATTTGTAACGTGAGTATTATCGCAAGGCTGTGTGTGCATTGTGAGTATTGCTTCAGAGTTGAATATATACTGCGAGTATTAATAAGGGTTGCAAGGGTTCTGTGAGTATTGAAGAGCTGTGTGTGCTAAGTTAGTGTGCTTTTGTGTCCGATATACATCTATATAAGTTCGACTAGGCTTTGGTTCACCGAAAGAATACAGTTAAGGTAGGTATTGATTCGTATGACGTGTAAAGGACTGTAGCTAAGGCGCACTGAGGACAGTTTGATGATTACAAAGTAGTCATATATCGAGTGAATTTATTCCATACCAAACTTCACTCTAAGCATCCGAATAAATGTACCTTTGTTGATTTTAAATAATTTACATTAGGATGTACTGAAAACAAATAGATAACTGTATGCATA
>NC_091566.1:24950730-24953230 GCF_042767895.1 Penaeus vannamei | reverse complement strand
AACAACAACGACAGAGCCTCCAACAACAACGACAGAGCCTCCAACAACAACGACAGAGCCTCCAACAACAACGACAGAGCCTCCAACAACAACGACAGAGCCTCCAACAACGACGACAGAGCCTCCAACAACAACGACAGAGCCTCCAACAACAACGACAGAGCCTCCAACAACAACGACAGAGCCTCCAACAACAACGACAGAGCCTCCAACAACAACGACAGAACCTCCAACAACGACGACAGAGCCTCCAACAACAACGACAGAGCCTCCAACAACGACGACAGAGCCTCCAACAACGACGATAGAGCCTCCAACAACCACCACAGAGTCTCCAACAACGACGACAGAACAAGGTATAAGGAAAATCAACAAACTGCACATTGTCATCAGCCAGGAAGTCAGCTTTTAAGAAACCTATAAGGAAAACGTAGGGTATAGGAATTATTCATCGTTTATTTTCTGTTTGAATAATCTGTGTTTATACAGTATGACAACTCATTCGTAGACTCCCTTTGGTTAATAATTGGCATTTTCAGATTAGAGGAAGCGTTATGTTGGTGATAATGATGATAATGATGATAATGATAATGATAACCGTCAGGAATGGTAACAATGATCATAGATAATGATGATACTGGCAGTAATAGTAATGGAAATGATGATATAGATGGCAATAAGTAATGAGATTCTAATGATGAAATTAGTGCAAAATAGTGATGAAAGTAATGATGATAGGAACAACTACAACAACGGAGCTTCTGATAACAACGACGACAGAACCTCCAACTACAACAACTGAGCCTCCAACCACAACCACAGAGCCTCCAACCACAGCCACAGAGCCTCCAACCACAACCACAGAGCCTCCAACCACAACCACAGAGCCTCCAACTACAACCACAGAGCCTCCAACCACAACCACAGAGCCTCCAACCACAACCACAGAGCCTCCAACCACAACAACAGAGCCTCCAACCACAACCACAGAGCCTCCAACCACAACCACAGAGCCTCCAACTACAACCACAGAGCCTCCAACCACAACCACGGAGCCTCCAACCACAACCACAGAGCCTCCAACCACAACCACAGAGCCTCCAACTACAACCACAGAGCCTCCAACAACAACCACAGAGCCTCTAACCACAACCACAGAGCCTCCAACTACAACCACAGAGCCTCCAACCACAACCACAGAGCCTCCAACCACAACCACAGAGCCTCCAACTACAACCACAGAACCTCCAACTACAACCACAGAGCCTCCAACCACAACCACAGAGCCTCCAACTACAACCACAGAGCCTCCAACTACAACCACAGAGCCTCCAACCACAACCACAGAGCCTCCAACCACAACCACAGAGCCTCCAACCACAACCACAGAACCTCCAACTACAACCACAGAGCCTCCAACCACAGAGCCTCCAACCACAACCACAGAACCTCTAACCACAACCACAGAGCCTCCAACCACAACCACAGAGCCTCCAACCACAACCACAGAGCCTCCAACCACAACCACAGAGCCTCCAACTACAACTGAACTTCCAACTACAACAACAGAGCCTCCAACCACAACCACAGAGCCTCCAACCACAACAACAGAGCCTCCAACCACAACCACAGAGCCTCCAACCACAACCACAGAGCCTCCAACCACAACCACAGAGCCTCCAACTACAACCACAGAGCCTCCAACAACAACCACAGAGCCTCCAACCACAACCACAGAGCCTCCAACTACAACCTCAGAGCCTCCAACCACAACCACAGAGCCTCCAACCACAACCACAGAGCCTCCAACCACAACCACAGAGCCTCCAACCACAACCATAGAGTCTCCAACCACAACCACAGAGCCTCCAACTACAACCACAGAGCCTCCAACCACAACCACAGAGCCTCCAACCACAACCACAGAGCCTCCAACCACAACCACAGAGCCTCCAACCACAACCACAGAGCCTCCAACCACAACCACAAAGCCTCCAACCACAACCACAGAGCCTCCAACCACAACCACAGAGCCTCCAACCACAACCACAGAGCCTCCAACTACAACCACAGAGCCTCCAACCACAACCACAGAGCCTCCAACCACAACCACAGAGCCTCCAACCACAACCACAGAGCCTCCAACCACAACCACAGAGCCTCCAACCACAACCACAGAGCGTCTAACTACAACAACTGAACTTCCAACTACAACAACAGAGCCTCCAACCACAACCACAGAGCCTCCAACTACAACCACAGAGCCTCCAACCACAACCACAGAGCTTCCAACTACAACCACAGAGCCTCCAACCACAACCACAGAGCCTCCAACCACAACCACAGAGCCTCCAACCACAACCACAGAGCCTCCAACCACAACCACAGAGCCTTCAACCACAACCACAGAGCCTCCAACCACAACAACAGAACCTCCAACCACAACCACAGAGCCTCCAACTACAACAACTGAGCCTCCAACCACAACCACAGAGCCTCC
>NC_091566.1:24943230-24945730 GCF_042767895.1 Penaeus vannamei | reverse complement strand
AAAATTTTCACAATTGAAGTACACTAAAATTACCTCAAGTACACTGATGACCTAAGTGTTTCTCCATCTCGCAATACTAATGAATTCTGTACATTACTCATTCTCTCTCTCCGCAAAGCGTTCACAAGTATATTCAAACCAGTTCTACCTGCTTGATGCCTGCTTGATATCGACACTAACTTCCACACCGCGCGTGGGAGAATTATGATCATGATAATTGGCTGTGATCATTTAAGAGGATAGGTGATGTCAAAGATTCGGTTGCGCCTATTTTCTGAGGGAATATATTGATATATTTTATGCATTGGGTTATTAAGTGCATTCTCAGAAGCGTTTTAATTAATGCTATAATTATCCTTACTAGCGTTGCCGTTGTTATTATTATTACTATCATTATTAAGCTGGTACTCCATGCATTCCATCTATAACGGCATCTTGATTGTCTGCATACAGTTTTTTTTAACACTGGCTCTAATTTTTAGTCATATTCGTATTATTTGAAAAATTACTCAATGTTCTGTTAAGCATTGCGACAGATATATTTTTAGCCAATACTATCTACTTTTAACCTTTTATCAGTCATTACTTCAGACTTATATTTAACCCCTTTCCAAACACTACTGTGGCTGTACTTAACAGTGTTCAATCATTGATGTGATCAACCTTTACTATCGGGCATAATAAACCTCTTTATGAGTCATTCTTGCAGTCTCGCCAACATTTTCTTAACCTTTGTTAAACGGTCTTCATCTTTCTTCAAGTTTATGGAAATATTTACTCAACTTTTTAAAAACCATTCTCTAATATACAAAACCTTTCAATCCTTACTATTTTTCAACCATTTTGATAAACTATCATCAACTTTTTATGAAGCTGTTACCATAATCTTCAACCCAACCATTTTTTAACCCTTCTATGAACCCATCATCATTTTTTTTCTAAGCTGGTACAGTAATCTGAATCCAGCCCTCTCCTAACCATCAAATAAGCAAATACATCACAGTCAAAAGAATGAAAGTAATTCTAGAACTGAAGTGCCATTATAATTTCTCTCCTGGGATTCTCTCCTGCCAGCTGTCAACCTCAGAATTTCCCTTGAGGTGGTCACTCGTGCATGACGTCTCCTTGTTCTGTCTGTTTTTATATTTCCAATGGAGGATATTAATTAGTGTTCGGTGATTATGCTTTGTTTCTTCATTGTGAAAGGTTATAGAATTTAGAGACTTTTATTCCGAAACGTAAGCATAAACAAACACAAACACACATACACAGACACACACACACACACACACACACACATACACACACACACACACACACACACACACACACACACACACACACACACACACACTAACACACAAACACACACACACACGCCCACGAACACACACACAAGCAAACAAACGCAGACACAAGCACTCAACACATCAGTCACGGACGCCACTTTTCTGAGCGGAGGAGGAGCCGAGATTACACTGAGGGAGTCCGGTTGCTGTCGGTGGGTTCCCAGGTGAGTCCCCCCGGGCGAACGAGGCGGAAGAAAACGAGGAGAGATCGGTCGTTTCGGAACATTGGCCGACGACGGACAGATGAAGAGCGATTGGGAGGAAATATATATATATATATATATATATATATATATATATATATATATATATATATATATATATATATTCACTTATACACATTTATATATTTATATATATGTATATATACATACATATATATATATATATATATATATATATATATATATATATATATATACATATATACATTCAGGTCAAACCCGAAGATGAAATCGAGGACGAATCCGAAACTATTGTCTCACTTTTTTCAGTAAATGTAGTTTGTGCATTTTTTTTCTACCATAGTATCAACACGGTAGTGTTTTTCCATTCATGTGTATATATACATACATATACACATATATATGTATACATGTATATACATATATATATATATATATATATATATATATATATATATTTTTTATATATAATATATATATATATATATATATATATATATATATATATATATATATATATATATATATATATATATTTATATATAAGAGAAACCAAAACTAGATCAACATCGCCGGGACCCGACTACATTCTACACAAAAAATACGGTCATGAGGGCAAGACGCAGACACGCTAAGCAGAGTCGCCCAAGGACTCCGAGGGGCGAAATCACGTGACAGAGGGCGCCCCCACGTGATGGACTGACAGAGGCAGAGAAGAAATCACGAATGCGATACAAAAAGTTCTAATCGATCGCAATATAGGTCATAGTATATCAATCTGGAGGCAAGAAATTCCATCTTGGCAAACAAAATCCATAATAGAAAATAACAGTAAGTCTGCTATTACTAGCTTGCAACGGGGTAAATAGTGTGGCAGGCAGAAAAACATTAAAGTGATGAATAGTCTTAGGGAGTTAGTGGACTAGGATTCGGAGTAATGTCTAGTAGTCTACCCGCTCGGTGGAA
>NC_091566.1:24935730-24938230 GCF_042767895.1 Penaeus vannamei | reverse complement strand
ACATATGCGCATATCTATTAGAACACTTGTATGCTAACTTATCTCATGCTTTATATATCTACATATATCTATCTACGCACACACGCACACACACACAATACAAAAATACATTTATTCATATACATGATTTTTTCTCTCTCTCGATACCCAAAATATAACAGTATCTTTACTTTTTTTTCATCACGAATCGGTGAGTCACGCTTTGACGGTTACATGACGCCGCCGATACAGATGGTGAAACGAAATAAAATGAAATAAAATGAAAAAAAAGTGAGAATGAAACGAAATTCCGCAAAATAAAGCAAAAAAATTATCCTAAGGCCGAATAGGTAAGTAGTAAATAGCAACGCAGAAGTGCCAACAACAACAAGTTTCTGAAGCATCCGAGCACCAAGACAAGTATGGATGTAGTTTAGGACGAAAGTGCTACCCTCGATCACGGTATTGTAGACTCTACCAACTGGTTAGACGAGCTCGGGATCTTGAATTTCGGTCGAATTTTCCTGGTCCGTTTAACCGAAGCCATTAGGAAGGTGATGACAAAAAAAGAAAAGAAAAAGAATGTAGGTATGTAGAGTTGATAACAAGGGCCGGGGAGGGAGCAGGTCAGGGAGTTGAAATGCCTATGTCAATGGTTTCGTAAATCTGGGCCTTTTTTTCCTACTCTCTACTGTCTCTCTCTTTCTTTCTTTCTCTCTCTCTCTCTCTCTCTCTCTCTCTCTCTCTCTCTCTCTCTCTCTCTTTCTTTCTTTCTTTCTTTCTTTCTTTCTCTCTCTCTCTCTCTCTCTCTCTCTCTCTCTCTCTCTCTCTCTCTCTCTCTCTCTCTCTTCTTGCCCCTTCTCCTCTCTCTCTCTCTCTCTCTCTTTCTCGCTCGCTCTCTTCTTTTTCATCATCTCCCTCTCCCTCCCCACCCCTCACTCTCTCTCTTCTATTCTTTCTTTCTTTCGCACTCTCTCCCTCGCTCGCTCGCTCACTCTCTCCTCTTCTATTTTATCTTCTCTACCTCTTCCTCTCTCTCTCTCTCTCTCCCATTCTTTCTTTCTCACCATCTCTCTCTCTCTCTATTTTTCTTTCTCTTTGTCTCGGTTTCGGTCTCTCTCTCTCTCTCTTCCATTCTTCCTTTCTCACTATCGCTCTCTCTCTCTCTTCTTCATCCTATTTTCCTTCCTTCCCTCTCTCTCTCTCTTCCATTCTTTTTTTTCTCACATTCTCTCTCTCTCTCTCTCTTTGTCTCTCTTCCTCTCACCTTCCTTTTCTCTCTCATCATCCCTTCTTATCAATCCTCTCTTTTCCTCCCTCCTTCTTTCATCCCCGTCATTGTCTCTGTCTGTTTTTCTTATTGTCTGTTCTCTCCCCTCTCTCTCTCTTCCTTTTTTATTTTGCTTGCTCTCGTCCTCTCCCTCCTTCTCCTTGTGTCTTACTTCTTTCTTTTCTCTCCTTCATTTCCTCTCCGCTCCTTCCCTCTTCCCGTCTCTATCCATTCCTCTTTCTTTCCTTTGTCTCTCTTTCTCCCTACCGCTCCCACTTCCCTCCTTCTCCCGTCTCTTTTTCTAAATAAATCACTCTCTCTTTCGTTCACTCTCGCTCTTGCTCCCTCTCTCATTCTCCTCTCTCTCACGTGCGCACGTTCTCTCTCTCTCTCTCTCTCGCCTTCTTTTCTCTCTCCCTCTCTCTATCTCCCCCCTCTCCCTCTTTCTCCATTTATCTATTCATTCATCTAGATTTTTAACCCCCCCCCAAAAAAAACAAAAAAAAAAAACATCTGTCTTGCATGATTTTGCCCGATGAATGTTCCATCTTGGGCAAGTACAAGTATAAAAAAAAGAAAATAAAAAAAGATGTTACTGAGAAGTATATAAGATAGAGAATGTAAGTATGGGATTTGTACGTGGTAAATAGGGTGGCTGTGTGTGTGGTCTCTGTGTGCGTAAGAATATACAATGGGTAGAGGAGCGGGGGAGGTGTGTGTGTGTGTGTGTGTGTGTGTGTGTGTGTGTGTGTGTGTGTGTGTGTGTGTGTGTGTGTGTGTGTGTGTGTGTGTGTGTGTGTGTGTTTTATGTGTGCATGTGTCTGTGTACTTGAGTATATCAGATGCATTGAATAAGGGATAAGAGGGAAGAAGTGTCCTATGTGCGTGTATGTACGCATATTTGTATATGTATGAATATGTAGGAAAAACAACAACAATTCGGAGCTGTCCAAGATAAACGATAAATGCTGACGAGATTTTATTCAGACTAGAGTATACGCGACACAGCAATCCGGTGTTCCTTTTTTAAACCGAGGGAGGAGCAGCGTGTTTTGAGTTATGGCTACTAAACATATCCAGGACGTTTAATGTTTAAGTTTACAAAGACGGACCATAGAGTGTACCATTACCTTGCTAAATTCTCTCCTCTGGTGTCTCTGTATCTTCGTCTCTTCTCTGTCTGTCTGTCTGTCTGTCTCTCTCCTCTCTTCCTCCCTCCTTCCCTTTCTCTCTCTCTGTCTCCGTCCTTCT
>NC_091566.1:24930730-24933230 GCF_042767895.1 Penaeus vannamei | reverse complement strand
GTTCCTGACTTCTTAGGCATTATAGTTATTACATTCTTCTCATTAAATATCAGAACATTAAAGATAAAATGTTTATAGAATACCCTCATTCACTATGTGCTACACTCCTGCAACTTTATTGTAATTCATTCATCTTGGGTACAAAGGTAATACTGTTTCCGACAGAGGAGACAGTACAACGAAGAGAGACCGTTCATGAAAGGCCACTCCTAAAAAAAAAAAAGAAAAAGCAGTAAACAGTCAGAGGTATTATTAAGATCACGGAAGTACGAGAAGAGCTCAAACTTTTTTTTTTATAGAGCGAGGCCTTTCTGGATGCTCGGAGTAAATACTGAAAAGAATGCTTTTCGGGAACACACATTTATATATACAAATGAGTATGGTTTCTCTCTCTCTCTCTCTCTCTCTCTCTCTCTCTCTCTGTGTGTGTGTGTGTGTGTGTGTGTGTGTGTGTGTGTGTGTGTGTGCGAGTTCAACATTAAGCGGGGAAGTATGAGACAGTCAACGAGATACAATTTGCCTTGATTAGATTAGAGTAAGCATATAACAAAGCATATAATATCAAAATCACTTTCGTAGAAAAGGGAACAAGTTGAAATACAAGCAATATATACAGAGACATGCATCAAACTGATTGTAGCAGTGATAAAAATTCTGTTGAAACAAAATGCTGGTTTGCCTGGGCTCCTAATTTTAACCTTAACGGTATATCCGTAACGTTAAAATTTATATTTTTTGCAGACTTTTCCTATAAAAGGGGTAATTTCAGCTTAATGTTTTTGATATTTCATGATCTATTGACTCATTCACATGACCCAATCGCAAGGTAATATATTTCAAGTGGTCTGGTCACTCAGGTCTTTTGTAGTTTTACTGATATCATAAACTATGCATAGTCATATCGTGTTATACCATATATATATATATATATAAATTGCAAACAGTTTTATATACTGAAGTCATTAGCGGCATATCCAAATTATAGCGATAAGGTAAGGGTTGAAGGTCAAACCCCCGGGTAAGGAAGTTTTTTGGTTCATCAGGCGTTGCTTGTGGATTCCTAGAATGGCTAGTGGTCAAAACAAGGCCAGCCTTTGATCCTTCCAGTACGGCTCTCACACCCTAGGAAGTGGGCAGAAGGGGATGAAGAAGAGAAGAAAAGGGAAAGGGGGAGAGGGAAAAATATATGCCTCCGTCTCCTATGCCCCCTGCATATTGATTGGGGCGAAGGCTGAAAGACAAGGTAGCCGTGACCCCCTACATTGGGCCTCAATCTCCGTCTCCTGTGCCCACTCATGACAACGCCGAGCAAAGGATTAGGAGGGGAAAGGGGCGTACCGCAGATATGCTCTGGTATATTCCTATACATGCAGGCAATTCATGAATATGATAATATCTTCCCCTAAATGTTGGCGAATTAATCTCTCTTATTATCACTAGACACTTCACATAAAGCTTTGGTGAAGTGGTTACACAATCATTGTCTTTAGAGTAAGATCATCTTAGGGTATGAGACTTTTCCCCCGTCAGCTGTGGAGTACCGCAAGGGGCTAAGGTAGATCCGCAATGCTTTTAATGCTGATACTTGATACTTTAAGTAGCTTGACAATGACACGAGTTCTCGTTAGGTACATGTGGAAGAAGTGACTTTATAAGCAGCAGGTAATAAAGTAAACTTTGCCTATAATTGATTTTGATATTTGATGCTAATGGCGACTGTTCGCATTATATATATGCAGAAAATTCGTAGATAGGGGAACGAGTGATAACGTAGACTAATATTATGATTAAACCTTACATACACACGTATTAATTTATTTGGTATAAGCTAAATATGAATTTTTCACTTTAGGAAAGTCGTAATTTTGCGCCTCATCGATTTTGCGCTCACCCTCTATCTGTAAAGCCGCCTCCAGGAAAATGTAAATGTCACTTAACTGTTAGGCTGGCGAAGAACAAGGTGAACCTAAAAAAAAGTTAACCACAAAAAAAACAAAAGCAAAAACGAAAAAAGAAACGACCATTAAATCGTCCAATTAACATTTATTAACGCCTCTCTCCTAAACCGTTTACCTTGCCAAAACATACATACATGTTTTAATAGCCTTATCAAATGGAAATGTTTTATTGGTGGATACACTGCTTATGCACATGTGCTATTGCAGTCAAAAGTTTCTTTATATTTCTGGGTTATAAGTCCACACGGAATTCTTATTGAATGACGGGTTTTTACTTTACTTCAATCGATCAACGGGGGGATTATAGTGCTATCCATAATCTCTCGTGTTTTGCTTTACCAAGGACGATATTAGAAAAAAATCAGTAAATATTAGTGGCAGTAGCAATAACGATAGTAGCAGTAGTAATAATGGTGACGGTGGTGTGGTGGTGGTATAATGATAACAATGACACTAATAATAATGATGATAAGTAATACTGATAATAACGATACTACAGCCAGTACTATTGATATTGATATTGATAATAATTATGATTATGA
>NC_091566.1:24918230-24925730 GCF_042767895.1 Penaeus vannamei | reverse complement strand
CCTTCCCTCCTTCTCTCCTCCTATTCTACTAATCTACCCTCCCATCCCTCCTTCCTCCCCCACCCCTAACCCGTTCTTAACCCCCATCCCCTCTCCCCGCTCTCCTCTACCCCGTCTCCCCGGTCCCCCCCACCCCGTCTCCCAGGTCTCCTCCACCCCGTCTCCCCGGTCTCCCCCACCCCCTCGCCCCGCTCTCCCCCACTCCGTCTCCCCGGTCTCCCCCACCCCCTCTCCCCGCTCTCCCCCACCCCCTCTCCCCGCTGTCCCCCACCCCCTCATTTTTTGCCCCGAGCGATCAGTCCGAACAACTTTTGCAAGGCCACAAGACGGAATTTTCGCCGAGTTTTCCTTATTGGCTCTCCGTGGAGCCGGTCTTCCAGCTGGTTGGGCGGTTCTGTGGCTTATTCCCCTTTTTTGCTCTTTGTAGTTCACATATGAATTCTATTACTATAGTTTTATTATGTATTATTATAATTGTTATCATTATTGTTATTATTATTGTCGTTTTGTTATCATTATTATTATTGATATCATTATTATTACTATTATTATTATTATCACTGTCATTATCTTTATCTTTGTTATCATTACCATCGGTACGTACGAAAAATGCTTGCGATTGTATATTAAAGAAGTATTTGTGAGTATTGTTATGCTGCTGTTTATCATTACATTATGTAAATGTCACCTGAAATTTCTCAAATGAAGTGTATATACATGTGTTTGTTACATTGTGGTGCACCAAAAGTGAAATGTATCTGTTTGGCTTTATCTAATTCTGTATCTACTAATGATCTATATATTTGGATATTAATTTCTATGTATGTAGGAGTGTGCATGGATAAGAATATGTATGCTTTTATTTTCCTATTTCTTTGTCTGTACACACATGCCTTCACAAAGCATCGTAGTAGTTAATTTATACATAAAAAAATCTACCTTATATGTATAAAGCTAGTGGGTGTTCTGGTTCTGGCAACGGTGAACTTCAGATGGACTTGTCTATGATATTATTACTCTCTTGAAGACGGCTTGTAAGATGTAGAAATAAAAATAGAAATTGATTTTTTATACTTCATTCATTTTTCATTTTTTATTTATTTATTCCTCTTGATATTATTTTTAAATCAAAGGTAAAGCTAAAAGAAAAGAAGATCCTGTGTTGGGAATATCTACATCTAAAACACTACAGATCATTCATGTGATTCATAGCTTCATTTCGGAATTTGACAAAGGAATTTTTAGGTAGATTCTATCCAAAAGAAACTGAAATTCAGGAAATTAATTTGACCTCACTCGCTCTGGCTGTTTATGACCTTCTTAAGAGACTAACCACTATTACAACAATGGAAACAGCGCTATTACTATCACTGTTACCACCTACTACTAATACAATTCCCATGCAGTCATTTTAGCCTCTACACCACTCCGAGTCCACAGAAACCACTAACTGAAACTCTATCTCTCAGACAAAGGCTTCTTTAGAGTGGATACCAGAAGCAGGAAATAGGTAGTGGCATGGTAACACCCCCCCCTCCCCACCACCTCTTTTTTTTTCCTTTTTTTTTGCTCCCAAATACCAGGGTCTGCTTGGTAATCCGCTCTTTCCCCTTGCGGTAACTGCTGGTTGGCTGCTGGTACTTTGATCTGTATATTTGGCTCTTTATGTATACAATTTTCGCCCTTATTTCGCTTACGGGCTGTGAGTGACGGGTTCCACTGCCATTGGAGGTATTTCTGCTATCGGTTGTGAAACTATTGCCACTGCTGTTGCTATTTTTGCTGTTGTTATTTCTGCTGTTGCTGTTTATGCTGTTGCTATTTCTGCTGTTGCTGTTTCTGCTGTTGGTATTTCTGCTGTTGCTATTTCTGTTGTTGCTATTTCTGCTGTTGCTGTTTCTGCCGTTGCTATTTCCGTTGTTGCTATTTCTGTTGTTGCTATTTCTGCTGTTGCTGTTTCTGCTGTTGCTATTTCTGCTGTTGCTATTTCTGTTGTTGCTATTTCTGCTGTTGCTGTTTCTGCCGTTGCTATTTCTGTTGTTGCTGTTTCTGCTGTTGCTGTTTCTGCTGTTGCTGTTTCTGCTGTTGTTTCCACTGTTGCTATTTCTGCTGTTGCTGTTTCTGCTGTTACTGTTTCTGCTGTTGGTATTTCTTCTGTTGGTATTTCTGCTGTTGCTATTTCTGCTGTTGCTATTTCTGTTGTTGGTATTTCTGCTGTTGGTATTTCTGCTGTTGGTATTTCTGCTGTTGGTATTTCTGTTGTTGGTATTTCTGCTATTGGTATTTCTGCTGTTGCTGTTTCTGATGTTGCTGTTTCTGCTATTGCTATTTCTGCTGTTGCTATTTCTGTTGTTGCTATTTCTGCTGTTGGTATTTCTGTTGTTGGTATTTCTGCTATTGGTATTTCTGCTGTTGCTGTTTCTGCTGTTGCTATTTCTGCTGTTGCTATTTCTGTTGTTGCTATTTCTGCTATTGGTATTTCTGCTGTTGGTATTTTTGCTGTTGCTGTTTCTGATGTTGCTGTTTCTGCTATTGCTATTTCTGCTGTTGCTGTTTCTACTGTTGCTATTTCTGTTGTTGCTGTTTCTGCTGTTGGTATTTCTGCTGTTGCTGTTTCTGCTGTTGGTATTTCTGCTGTTGCTGTTTCTGCTGTTGCTATTTCTGCTGTTGCTGTTTCTACTGTTGCTGTTTCTGCTGTTGCTGTTTCTGCTGTTGCTGTTTCTGCTATTGCTATTTCTGCTGTTGCTATTTCTGTTGTTGGTATTTCTGCTGTTGGTATTTCTGCTGTTGCTGTTTTTGCTGTTGGTATTTCTGCTGTTGCTGTTTCTGCTGTTGCTGTTTCTGCTGTTGCTATTTCTGCTGTTGCTATTTCTGCTGTTGCTATTTCTGCTGTTGCTATTTCTGTTGTTGGCATTTCTGCTGTTGCTGTTTCTGCTGTTGGTATTTCTGCTGTTGCTGTTTCTGCTGTTGGTATTTCTGCTGTTGCTATTTCTGCTGTTGCTATTTCTGCTGTTGGTATTTCTGCCGTTGCTATTTCTGCTGTTGGTATTTCTGCTGTTGGTATTTCTGCTGTTGCTATTTCTGCTGTTGCTATTTCTGTTGTTGGTATTTCTGCTGTTGCTGTTTCTGCTGTTGCTATTTCTGCTATTGCTATTTCTGCTGTTGGTATTTCTGCTGTTGGTATTTCTGCTGTTGGTATTTCTGCTGTTGCTATTTCTGTTATTGCTATTTCTGCTGTTGGTATTTCTGCCGTTGCTATTTCTGCTATTGCTATTTCTGCTGTTGGTATTTCTGCTGTTGCTATTTCTGCTATTGCTATTTCTGCTGTTGGTATTTCTGCTGTTGGTATTTCTGCTGTTGGTATTTCTGCTGTTGGTATTTCTGCTGTTGCTATTTCTGCTGTTGGTATTTCTGCCGTTGCTATTTCTGCTATTGCTATTTCTGCTGTTGGTATTTCTGCTGTTGCTATTTCTGCTATTGCTATTTCTGCTGTTGGTATTTCTGCTGTTGGTATTTCTGCTGTTGGTATTTCTGCTGTTGCTATTTCTGCTGTTGGTATTTCTGCTGTTGGTATTTCTGCTGTTGCTATTTCTGCTGTTGGTATTTCTGCTGTTGCTATTTCTGCTATTGCTATTTCTGCTGTTGCTATTTCTGCTGTTGGTATTTCTGCTGTTGCTATTTCTGCTATTGCTATTTCTGCTGTTGGTATTTCTGCTGTTGCTATTTCTGCTATTGCTATTTCTGCTGTTGGTATTTCTGCTGTTGGTATTTCTGCTGTTGCTATTTCTGCTGTTGGTATTTCTGCTGTTGGTATTTCTGCTGTTGCTATTTCTGCTGTTGGTATTTCTGCTGTTGGTATTTCTGCTGTTGCTATTTCTGCTGTTGGTATTTCTGCTATTGCTATTTCTGCTGTTGGTATTTCTGCTGTTGCTATTTCTGCTATTGCTATTTCTGCTGTTGGTATTTCTGCTGTTGCTATTTCTGCTGTTGCTGTTTCTGCTATTGCTATTTCTGTTGTTGGTATTTCTGCTGTTGCTATTTCTGCTGTTGCTGTTTCTGCTGTTGGTATTTCTGCTATTGATGTTTCTGCTGTTGATGTTTTGCTGTTGGTATTTCTGCTGTTGGTATTTCTGCTGTTGCTGTTTCTGCTGTTGGTATTTCTGCTGTTGCTATTTCTGCTGTTGGTATTTCTGCTGTTGATGTTTCTGCTGTTGATGTTTTGCTGTTGGTATTTCTGCTGTTGGAATTTCTGTTGTTGCTGTTTCTGCTGTTGGTATTTCTGCTGTTGGTATTTCTGCTGTTGCTGTTTCTGCTGTTGGTATTTCTGCTGTTGGTATTTCTGCTGTTGCTATTTCTGCTGTTGGTATTTCTGCTGTTGGTATTTCTGCTGTTGGTATTTCTGCTATTGCTATTTCTGCTGTTGGTATTTCTGCTGTTGCTATTTCTGCTATTGCTATTTCTGCTGTTGCTATTTCTGCTGTTGCTGTTTCTGCTGTTGATGTTTCTGCTGTTGATGTTTCTGCTGTTGCTGTTTCTGCTGTTGGTATTTCTGCTGTTGCTGTTTCTGCTGTTGGTATTTCTGCTGTTGGTATTTCTGCTGTTGCTATTTCTGCTGTTGCTATTTCTGCTGTTGCTATTTCTGCTGTTACTATTTCTGCTGTTGGTATTTCTGCTGTTGGTATTTCTGCTGTTGCTATTTCTGCTGTTGGTATTTCTGCTGTTGCTGTTTCTGCTGTTGCTATTTCTGCTGTTACTATTTCTGCTGTTGGTATTTCTGCTGTTGGTATTTCTGCTGTTGGTATTTCTGCTGTTGCTATTTCTGCTGTTGGTATTTCTGCTGTTGGTATTTCTGCTGTTGGTATTTCTGCTGTTGGTATTTCTGCTGTTGGTATTTCTGCTGTTGGTATTTCTGCTGTTGGTATTTCTGCTGTTGGTATTTCTGCTGTTGGTATTTCTGCTGTTGCTATTTCTGCTGTTGCTGTTTCTGCTGTTGCTATTTCTGCTGTTGGTATTTCTGCTGTTGGTATTTCTGCTGTTGGTATTTCTGCTGTTGGTATTTCTGCTGTTGCTATTTCTGCTGTTGCTATTTCTGCTGTTGCTATTTCTGCTGTTGGTATTTCTGCTGTTGGTATTTCTGCTGTTGGTATTTGTGCTGTTGCTGTTTCTGCTGCTGGTATTTCTGCTGTTGCTATTTCTGCTGTTGGTATTTCCGCTGTTGCTGTTTCTTCTGTTGGTATTTCCGCTGTTACTATTTCTGTTGTTGCTGTTTCTGCTGTTGCTGTTTCTGCTGTTGGTATTTCTGCTGTTGGTATTTCTGCTGTTGGTATTTCTGATGTTGCTGTTTCTGCTGTTGGTATTTTTGCTGTTGGTATTTCTGCTGTTGGTATTTCTGCTGTTGGTATTTCTGATGCTGCTGTTTCTGCTGTTGGTATTTTTGCTGTTGGTATTTCTGCTGTTGGTATATCTGCTGTTAGTATTTCTGCTGTTGGTATTTCTGATGTTGCTGTTTTGCTGTTTCTGCTGTTGCTGTTTCTGCTGTTGCTATTTCTGCTGTTGCTATTTCTGCTGTTGCTGTTTCTGCTGTTGCTGTTTCTGCTGTTGGTATTTCTGCTGTTGCTGTTTCTGCTGTTGCTGTTTCTGCTGTTGCTATTTCTGCTGTTGCTGTTTCTGCTGTTGCTGTTTCTGCTGTTGGTATTTCTGCTGTTGGTATTTCTGATTCTTCTTTGTATGAATATTATTAACATCGTTTGTTTCCTCCATTTCTTTTTTTTTCTTTTTTTTTCTCTTCTCTTTTTTCTCGATTTTGCTGTTGCTATTTCTCTTTTTTATTTTTATTATTATTTTTTTTTAATTACAATCAACATCTTTTTCCTCCTTTTCTTTGTCTGTTTATCTATCTGTTCCCTTTCTCGTATTAATTTTGCTCTTGTTATTTCTATTTTTTTGTATGAATATGATTATCGGTAATTATCCTCCTTTTTTTCTTTCTCTCATTCCTTTCATATCTACACTTCATCTATTTCTCATTTCCGTTTCCACCATTCTTCCACTCTTTTTCATCTTCCTCTTCCTCTTCTTTTCGCTCAGCCATTCTTTCTTTCTTCTTTTCCTTCTCTCCTTCTTGCTCATTCCACAGTTCTTCCTTTCTTCTTCATCTTTCCTTCTTCTTGCTCATTCCAGTTCTTTCTTTCTTTTTTCCTTCTTTTCGGTCATTCCACAATTCTTTCTTTCTTCTTTCCCTTCTTTCATTCTCGCTCATTCCACAGTTCTTTATTTTTCCCTTTTCTTCTTTCCTTCTTTTCGGTCATTCCGCAGTTCTTTCTTTCTTTTTCTTTCCTTCTCGCTCATTCCAGTTCTTTCTTCCTTCTTCTTCTTCTTCTTTTCCTTCTTTCCTTCTCGCTCATTCCACAGTTCTTTCTTTCTTCTTTTTATTCTTTCCTCCTTCTCACTCATTCCATAATCATTTTCTTCTTGCTCCTTCTTTTCTTTCTCTTTGTCACTGCTCTGATTATCATTCTTCAACTCTTCCTTCATTGCTCTTCTTCCTTTTCTTCTTGTTTCTCCTATTATCATTCTACAATTCTCTCTTTATTTCTTACTCCTCTTTACATCATTCTTCAACTTTCTTTTCTTCTCCTCTCTCTAGTTATCATTCTTTAATTCTTCCTTCTTTTCTCTCTCCTCGCCTCATACCATTTTCTTCAGCTCACTCCTCTTACACGATTATTCGACTCCTTCTTCTTCTCACCTTTCGTACTATCTTTCACGTCTCTTCACTCCTCATCCTATCATTCTTTCCCAACTCTTCCTCCTTTTCTCTCTTCTTCTGATCGATTCTCAGCTCCTTCTCTTTCTTCTCCTTCTTCACCGCGATTTTTCCCATTCTTCCTTTTTTCTCCCACTCGCACCACCCTTCTCCAACAACTACCTCCTTCTATCCTCTCCTCTTCCCCTCCCTCCTTCTCCTTCCTCTTCACCACGATGTTTCCAATTCTTCCTTTTTCTCCCGCTCGCACCACCCATCTCCAACAACTACCTCCTTCTATTCTCTCCTCTTCCCCAATCTCTGCATCTCCTTCCTCCATCTTCTCCTCCACTCACTACCCAAACTACCTCCTTCTATTCTCTCCTCTTCCCCTCTCTCCGCATCTCTTCTATTCTCTCCTCTTCCCCTCTCTCCGCATCTCGTTCCTCCACCTTCTCCTCCACCCACTACGCCGCTTGGACCAGATATGTAAAAAAAAACCACTGTACCTTATATACGTAGGCTCTCATTGGCCGTCGCAGTGCTGTAACACCTCATAACCTTTGTGGCTTTGTGCACAGTTACTATGTCTCGCCAGATTGCAACTCTTAAGTTCAAAGAATGTTCGTTTATGTAAGTTTTATATGTGAGTTTTTATCTTTTTTATCGAGATGGATACAAACACATTCGCTCTCATACATACGCACCGACGTCTACACCAACACGAACACCCATGTATACACGCCAGCACACAA
>NC_091566.1:24893230-24898230 GCF_042767895.1 Penaeus vannamei | reverse complement strand
AATGGTGTTGAGTGAGAATAAGAGTAGGAGAGAGAGAGGGAATAAAGCGAAGGAGAGAGAGAGAATGGAATGGGGTTGAGTGAGAATAAGAGTAGGAGAGAGAGAGGGAATAAAGCGATGGAGAGAGAGAGAATGGAATGGGGTTGAGTGAGAATAAGAGTAGGAGAGAGAGAGAGGGAATAAAGCCAATGAGAGACAGAGAGAATGGAATGGGGTTGAGTGAGAATAAGAGTAGGAGAGAGAGAGAGGGAATAAAGCGAAGGAGAGAGAGAGAGAGAATGGAATGGGGTTGAGTGAGAATAAGAATAGGAGAGAGAGAGAGGGAATAAAGCGAAGGAGAGAGAGAGAGAGAGAATGGAATGGGGTTGAGTGAGAATAAGAGTAGGAGAGAGAGAGAGCGAATAAAGCGAAGGAGAGAGACAGGGAATAAAGCGAAGGAGAGAGAGAGAGAATGGAATGGGGTTGAGTGAGAATAATAGTAGGAGAGAGAGAGAGCGAATAAAGCGAAGGAGAGAGAGATGAAAGGGAGAAAAGGAGAGAGAGATCGAGTGGAGAGAAAGAGAGAGACGATGTGGAGAGAAGGAGAATAGAGATAAATTAGGGAGAAGGAGAGGGTGAAAGGGGAAAAAATGAGAGATAGAGTAAATGAGAGATACAGTGGAGAGAAAGAGAGACAGAATGAAGATGAGAAATGGAGCGATAGGAAGCAACAAAAGGCAAAACATACAAGAAGGAAAGGAAAATAAAGTGAACAAAAGAAAAGGGAAAACAAAAAGAAAGAGAAAATCAAGATAATAACAACATATCAGATCCACTCAAAGTAAGATCTCATAACATGTCGTAAAAAAGACATTCATATGAAAACATCTCAGAAAAAAAAAATAAATAAATAAACACAAATTCAAAATTCAGGAAAATATGACAATACATGTAGCCAAGACGAAAGGTAATATTACGAAGAAGGAAAATGAAGAGGAATTTGCTCAAACTACAATTCTGCTCAAAACCACAAATTGTTGAGAAATTTTCACTCGTATGCCATGACTGTTAAATTTTGTTCAAACGTTCATCATTACTGTTGATGCTGCTGTGGTGAAGTTATTAACATGATAATGATGATAAGAATAACAAGGACACCGGCAACATCAACAAAAATAATGATGATAATGAGGACAGCAGCAACTATGATAATAATGATGATAATAATAATGATAGTAAGTACAATAATAGTAATAACAATAATGATAATGGTAAAGAAAATAATAAGGACTATAACGATAATAACAATCATGATAATAATAATATGAAAATAAAAGTGATATTGAAAACAATAATGATAATGATAACAATAATGATGATAATAGTATCAATGAAAATAATAGCGATAATAATAACAATAATGATAATGATAACAATAATGGTAAAGATGATAACAGTAATGATAATGATAATAATGAAGATAAAAACGATTATGATAATGATGATAACAATGATAATGATAATGATAATAATAGTAATCATAATAATGATGGTAATGATGATGATGATAATGGCGATGGTAATGATAATGATAATGATAACAATGATGATAATAATGAAGATAGTAATCAGGATAAGAGCAAGATGATAATATTGATGATAGTAATGATAACAATGATGATGATTATAATACAGTTATAGTAATAATGATGATAGCAGTAATAATAATGATGTTAATAATAGCAACAACAACAACAACAATAATAATAATGATAATAATGAGAATCATAATTACAATGATGAAAATAAAAATTATAAAGATAACAACTGTAATAATAACAGTTATGATAATAATAATGGTACTAAATAATATAGTAATAATGGTGATAAGGATAACGATACTTATTATCAGCATCATGGCTGTTATTACTGTCATTGTTATTATTATTGTAGTCATCATCATCGCTGATATCAGTATTATCATCATCATTATTACGTCTTTTATAATTATTATCATCATCATCATTATCAGTATCATCATTATCATCATCATTTTTATTATTATTATTATCGTTCTTCTTGTTATTGTTATCAGTATCATTATTGCTATTTCAATTATCATTACCATTATTACCTTATAATAAAATTACTATTACTATCATTATTATCATTACTTATTACTATCAGTGTTATTACCAATATTATCATGATATCATCATTATCATCTGATCATTGCTATCATATCATTATTATCATTATCATCATAAATAATGTTGTTACCATAAAAAGCATTGCTGATTTTGTTCTCAATATCATCATTATCAAGCAATTATTTTTACCATCATTATCAGCTGTAGAATATTTCTGACTGTTTTTCCTTATGGGCGAGTGTCCAGCTGTTGCGTAACCGTGCGTAGTAGGATCTTGCCCCTCAGCGCGGGCGGACAAATAATAATAATAGTGATGATAAGGATAAAGTAGAAGGAAAGGAAGAAAACGGGTAGATTCTAAATCATGCTCTTCTTCATTTTCTATTTCATTTCATATACATATACTATATTTTATACTTTTAGATGAAGATACGCAGTCTTGATACGTAGCACCGTATGGTATCGTCGGGTGGGACACGTCGATATTACGGTACATGGGTGTAAAACAAACTGAAACCTATCTTAACGTACAATAAACAAGGTCATCTTCAACCTTGTAGGGTACACAGCCTTCAAATCCGTGCGTAATACGAGTGTCTGAATGTACGTGGGTGTAAGTTCGTGGGCATGGTGGGGTTGTGTGGGTGTGTGTTTGTGTGTGTGTGCATGTTTGTGTGGCTTTAGAATCACTAATCCTGTAGCAATACTAGTTTTACATGTTATGCAAATTCGCCTTCTTATGTAAGTACAGGAGGGCGGTTTTCTGCAAGGGTGACAGAGCTTATGTAAAAGGAGGAAAAGATTCATCTTTTTTTTTTTTAGATTTAATCTACTTAAGTTGGAAGATGGACGTTTCGCGAACTGGTTTGTATATAAAAAGTGGAAGCCCTGACTGGGAGGAGAATGGAATAAGGGCAGGTGGTAGAGGGAGATAGAGAAGGAGAAGTAGAGGGAAAACAGGAGGGAGAGGGAAATGGAGAAGGAGAGAGAATGTGGGAGTGTGAGGAAGAGTTGGTAGAAGAGAAAGAGGGAAAAGATTGACAGATAGACAGGGAGAAGAGGTAGAGGGAGATTGGAGAGAAACGGAAGGATGAGAAGACGGAAAGGGGAATAGAGAAGGAGGAGAGTGTGGGAATGACAGGGAAAGTTGGTAGAAAAAGGAGAGAAAGAATATATATATATATATATATATATATATATATATATATATATATATATATATGTATATATATATGTATATATATATATATATATATATATATATATATATATATATATATATATTTACATAGAGAGAGAGAGAGAGAGAGAGAGACAGAGAGAGAGACAGAGAGAGAGAGAGAGAGAGAGAGAGAGAGAGAGAGAGAGAGAGAGAGAGAGAGAGAAATAGGAAGAGAGAGAGAGAGAGAGAGAGAGAGAGAGAGAGAGAGAGAGAGAGAGAGAGGTAAATGGGAAGAGAGAGAGAGAGAGAGAGAGAGAGAGAGAGAGAGAGAGAGAGAGAGAGAGATAGATAGAAGAGAGAGAGAGAGAGAGAGAGAGAGAGAGAGAGAGAGAGAGAGAGAGAGAGAGAGAGAGAGAGAGAGAGAGAGAAATGGAGAAAGAAAAAGATGTAGAGAAATACTTATACCTGTTCTGTAAAACCCATTATGTTATATAAACAGCTATAATACCCAGAGAGAGAGAGAGAGAGAGAGAGAGAGAGAGAGAGAGAGAGAGAGAGAGAGAGAGAGACAGAAACAGAGAGAGAGAGAGAGAGAGAGAGAGAGAGAGAGAGAGAGAGAGAGAGAGAGAGAGAGAGAGAGAGAGAGAGAGAGAGACAGAAACAGAGAGAGAGAGAAAAAGAGAGAGAGAGATGGAGAATGAAAATGTTGTAGAGAAATACTTATACCTGTTCTGTAAAACCCATTATGCATTTTCATGTAACTATTCAAGGGTTATTATTTTTCACTTTTCACGAAAATGAGATGAAAACATAACTGCTACTTACCGACCTGTTATGCATATATCTGTACTAACCAAGTTATACACAAATCACACACACAGTCATATGAAGTGAGTTGATGTCTGCGTGCTTGATCATATTACTCTATCACGTTAGTCCAAGGTGAATTGCATCACATTGCAATAAGCTAAATGGTTATGCACGCGAAGGTATCATGATCTCAAACTAAATTGAAAACTTTCTAAGTGGTAATTCCTAACACCCCCCCCCCACACACACACACACCCCATCCTACCTGCTTTCAACATACTGCATTCTTGTTCCTGCTTGGTCTCACCCTAAATGTACGTGTGTGTCAATGTGTCTGCATTTGTCCCTCCTTCTCTCTCTCTCTCTCTCTCTCTCATACTCACCTCTTCCTCCTCGACAATAACAAGCCCTCGAAAATCAATTGATATCTGTCTCATTTCCTTTGAATTTCCATTTTTTTACACTTTACAGTTAGCTCACCTTCTGACCACTCTTCTTTCCCTCATCAGTCCACATTAAGGCCCACATCAGACGTCTATAGAAGGCAATGGTGGTATGACTATTGGTATCGCCAGTCTTCTCCCTCCCCCTGAATTTACAGGTTTGCCATCTATGTCTAATACGAAGAAGAAGAAGGAGGATGAGGAGGAGAAGGAGAAGGAGAAGGAGAAGGAGAAGGAAAAGAAGAAGAAGAAATAAAGGAAAGGAGGAAGAAGAAGATAATGAAAAGCACGTTACACCCCCTTCTTCTTTTTTTTTGTCTTTTTTTAGTCTATTCTGTAATAGGTTGTAAATGTTTTTTTTTATCACTTTGTGTCACTTAGTCTTTCCTTGTTAAAATCTCTCTCTTTGTCTCTTTGTTGATTCTCTCTCTCTCTCTCCCCCCCCCCCTCTCTCTC
>NC_091566.1:24885730-24888230 GCF_042767895.1 Penaeus vannamei | reverse complement strand
TATTATTATCATATCACTATTACTATCATCACTATGATTGTGATAGTAATAAGAACAATAGCAATAGAAATAATAATGATAATAATAATAATTATCATTATTATTGCCATTATCATTGTTATCATTATCATTATTATCATTATTATCATTTTTATTGCTATTGTTCTTATTATTATCACAATCATAGTGAAGACAGTGATAGTAATAATGATAACAATAATACTGATAATCATAATAATAAATATTATCATTAGAAGTATTAATGTTATTAATTTGTTCAATTTTTTCATCTATTTATTATCATTTATTATCACTGTTATTCTTATTCTTATCTATATTCTTATCTTTATTATCATTATAATTATTATTATCATTGATGTTATTTTTTTTGTTATTATCATTTTCATTTTTTTTATCTTTGTCATTATTATTATCATTTTTATTATTATTTTGTCATTATTACTGTCCTTCTCATTATGATTTTTATTATTAGTAGTAATAATATTATTATAAATAATATTATGATGTTCATTTTCATTATTATTGTTATCATTATTGTTATTATTAGTATCATTATCAATATCATTATTATTAGCCTTATCATTATTATTATTAAGAGTACTATTACTACTATTATTATTATTATTGTTATTACTCTCATGGCAATAACAGTAGTAAAATATATAACAATAATTAAAATGATAAAAGTATCATTATTGTCGTTATTATTATCATGGTCATTATCATTATTATTACGATCATTATTATTGTTAATATCATTATTATTATTATTATTGCTATCATTTTTATCATCGTTATCATTATTATTGTTGTCATTGCCATTATTATTATTATTATTATTGTTTTCACTGTTATGATTATGATAATTATTATTATTGATATCATTATTGTTTTTGTTGTTATTATTATTACTATTATCACTACTACTTTTTCTACAATCCTTGTCATTATTATCAAAATTGTTATTATTTTTATAATTACCATTATAATCATCATTATTCTTAATATTGTCATCATTTTCATTATTATCATCGTCATTACTATTTTTTTCTATCCATCTCTCTCTCCCGTCTCTCAGTTTCACCCATTTCTCCTCTCCATTTTCCCCGTTTCAGTTTCATCAATTCCTTCCTTCCTTCTTTCTTCCCTTCTCTTCTCTTCTCTCCCTCCCTCCTTCTTTTTCCCTTCTTTCCTGGCCTTCCCTCTCTCCTTTCTTGCCCTTCTCTTCTCTCTCCTCTCTCCTCCTTCCTTCTCCCTCCATTCCCTCTCATCCCCCCTTCCTCCCATCCCTCCTTCTCCCTTTTTTTCTCCCTTCTTCACTCTTCCCTTCCTTCCCTCCTTCACTCTTCCTTCCTTCCCTCCTTCACTATTCCTTCCTTCCTCCTTCTCCTTTTCTCCAACTCTCCTTCCTTCCTTCTCTCCCCCCTCTTTTCTCCTTCTTATCTCCTTCCTTCCTTCCCTCCCTCCCTCCCTCTCTCCCTCCCTCCTTCCCTCCTTCTCCCCTCTCTTCTTCCCTCCTTTCCTCCCTCTCAGCTTTTCTTCTTCTCCCATCACTCCTTCCCTTCCTCCCTCCCAGCTTTTCTTCTCCTCACATTTCTTCCCTCTCTTCCCTCCTTCTTCCCTCCCTCCCCTCTCTACGAATACCCTGGAACAGCAACAAAAGACGAGACTCACGGTACCTATTATTCTCCCGGAAGCAAGGTGATCTCTTCGTTCGATCATGCACTCGCTCTTATGTAACTGCGACTGGGGACCGTTCGCTAACATACTTCGCTTCGGAATGATTACAGAAATTGTATAAGTGTAATGAAGGGTATTTTGTGTGAGTCACTGAAGCGGGTGTTGTTCGTGCTAGGGGTCCGATCTAACCTTGGAGAACGATTCAAGGGCGCTTGTGTAAAAATTTTCAGTTCGTGTTACGTAGGCTGTATAGCGCCTGTTCGTGTAAACTTGAAAGTATGTGTATATGCATACATACATACATATATACAGGTACATACACACACACAAATACACACACGCACACAATGTATATACATATATATGTGTGTGTTATTGTTGTTGTTTTGTTGTGTGTGTGTGTGTGTGTGTGTGTGTGTGTGTGTGTGTGTGTGTGTGTGTGTGTGTGTGTGTGTTCGCCATTCTTTCAACCGCGTTTTCCTTTTCAGACTGAGAGCAATTGGCCACGCACGACAGTCAAGACAGAGCCATAAAGCTGACGGCCTTTAACACAGGCAAGGGCAGAGAAATGCTGATCAGAGAAATTATTCACCTTCATCACACTATTTTCTATTTTCACTAGTTTCAAAATGTCACTAATTCCCCCCTTTTTAATCAGGGATTCTAGACCTATTCTTGTGCTCCCATACCTCGTTCTTTTATTGCTTACCAAACCAGCCCAAAGCTACAGCTCCGCGACCTAAGGCTAACATATACTTCGATAAATTTAAGGAGCAGATGGAAAGGGAGTGAGTTCTAT
>NC_091566.1:24870730-24875730 GCF_042767895.1 Penaeus vannamei | reverse complement strand
GGAGAGGGAAAATCACACTCTTATTCCACTCTCGACTTCCTTGGTGATTCGTGGGTCGTGTCTGAGAGTGAGAGAAGGAAGAGAGGGGGGAAGGGAGAGAAAACGAGAGAAAGAGGTAGGGAAAGGGAGAAGGGAGAGAAAAAGGGGGAGAAGGAATGGGGAGGGGGAAGGAAAGGGCTGGGTGAAAGGGAGGGGAAGGAGAGAGAAAGAGAGTCACAATCTCATTCTACTTCCTTGGTGATTCGTGGGTCGTGTGTGAGAGTGAGAGAAGGAGGAAAGAGAGAGAAAGAGAAAAGAAGGAGGGAGAAAGAGGGAGGGAAAGGAGAGAAGGAGGGTGGGAAAGGGAGAGAAAGAAGAAAAGAAGGGGAGAAAGAGGGAGGGAAAGGGAGAGGAGGGAAGGAAAGGGAGAGAAAGAGGTTGGGAAAGGGAGAGAAAGAGAGAGGGAGAGGGAAGTCACACTTTCATTTTACTGACTTCCTTGGTGATTAGGGGGGCAGAGGATTAGGGGAGGGAGGAAGGGGGAGGGTAAGGGAGAGGGATGATTTAAGGGTGGGAGGAGGTGAGAGAATGGGCGAGGGAGGGAGGGAGGGGGGAGAGAGAAGGAGCGAGGGGATAGAAAGAGAGAGAGAGAGAGAGAGAGAGAGAGAGAGAGAGAGAGAGAGAGAGAGAGAGAGAGAGAGAGAGAGAGAGAGAGAGAGAGAGAGAGAAATGGGAAGAGTGAGAGAGAGAAATAGAAAGAGAGAGAAACATAATGAGAGAAAAGAGAGAGAAAGACAGACAAGACAGAGAAAGAAAGAAAGAAGAAGAAATGGCAGAGGTGTTAACCAAAAGGGCCATTTGGGCATTTCAATAATCTCGCTTCAAGTATTTTTCCCCTCCCGCTGAGAAAACCGGTTTTTTAGGACACCCATATATCCAACCTTCTTTCTGTGTGGACACTTATTGCCCTCGCCCTACAGATAATTTATCACGGAAAATTCAGTTTCTGTTGCTAGGGAAATGATGCAGACCCGATCTATAAATGCAATACAGGTTGTTCAAACTACAAACTACCAACCAACCATTGACGAAAAGGGTTTTTTCTTTTTTCCTGCAAAGTTTCCTGTTTGCAAATCATTCTTTAGTATACTGTAACCGACAGTAAGGTTACGTCTACGGTATTCTTTGCGTGATTCTCAACCACTGTCATTATATATTTCATTCATGCGTGTTTTAGCCTTGTAAATATTCCTCCGTATTGCCAATGATGTAAAGGAAAGCTTTGGTTGTTTCTTAACTTTTAAGAACATTTGTGAATGTATTTAACAAGTCTATGCTTTTACTCATTCTGAATTTTGAATGCATTTCTTCATTCTTAATTTTGAATGCATGCACTTATACTTAATTTTGATTACCTTCATCCCGTCTCAATATACAATATATCTACTCATTTATCATACTAAATACCTTTACTCAATCTCAGTATCTAATGCGCTTATTCATTCTTGATTCTGAAGGCACTCATTCATCCAGAATATCAAACGCACTCATTCATTCTTAATCCCAAAAGGACTCATTCATATCGCAAAGAAAACCCAACACCTAAAAACAAGAGCATTCACAAAGGGACGAAATCTTGCAAGACGTTGTCGGAACGTCGTAAGAGCAGTGACGTCATCCTTCATTCCACCGCTCGACCAGAGAAGGAGGCCACGGCGCTGCCTCGTCGGAGAACCAGCTGCTGACGAAGATAAGCTAAAACAAGCATTAAAAAGAGGGAGGAACACGAACCAGAGAAATGTCGTTTTAAGGTGCTTGCCAAAACTGCCGGAGGGTGTTATATAACCGAGAACTGCGCAATTAGGAAATGCCATCCTCCCGTTGCTCAAGCGGTAAAAAAAAAACAGAATATGTTATTTTTGTGTTCTTCAAGACAATATATTGAAGGTAATTTTGATTTGCAACTTTGTATTCGAGAGAGAGAGAGAGAGAGAGAGAGAGAGAGAGAGAGAGAGAGAGAGAGAGAGTGAGTGAGTGAGTGAGTGAGTGAGTGAGTGAGTGAGTGAGTGAGTGAGTGAGTGAGTGAGTGAGTGAGAGAGAGAGAGAGAGAGAGAGAAAGAGAGATAGATAGATAGATAGAGAAAGAGAGATAGATAGATAGATAGAGAGAGAGAGAGAAAGAGAGAGATAAAGAGAGAGAGAGAGAGAGAGAGAATAAAAAAGCAAGAGAAAAAACATAGCTGATTACAGACAAACCGAGAAGTCCCGTGCGCACAATCTCATAACAGCTTTATGACAGACTCCCACATAAATCATTCAACATTTCCCCATCCTCTCACGAACGTTGTCTCTGTCGTATATTAAAGACTGACGTGGAAACTGCACTCGAGACGTAATATACAAATGATACACATCAGGCGGTTCAGGATGGCTGTTAAATTTCTCTTCACTGTCATCTATTTTGCCTTATCTTCAATACTTTGATTGTAATCTCTTTTTAGTATCAGAATCGTACACTGAATATTATACTGACTTGGCGTCTCTTCAGATAAGATGAATCAGAATCTGTTCTAAAGTACTGATTTAATTTGTGCTCAGAAATATTGATTTGATAAACGTCTTGATGAATCGAGATATGTCCGTATATATTGTTCCTATCTGTCTCTATCTACTGACTTCACATTCAACCAGATTCATCAATCTGATACCTACCTACCTTATCGGTATTCTATTCAAATCTCATTCATTTATGTCACTTGGGTATTTTGATTGCGTGAACTGATCTTAGACCAATTAGTGCGAATGTGCATGCCAAGTGTCCGTCTGTGAATCCTGGGGTAACGCGATTTGCTTGTCTTCACCTGTCAAATTTGTGCAAGCAGAGAAAGATCGCTTACACAGTCATCTAAGACGATTGCTTAAGGGCTGAATGTGCGAATGTTTATGAATGGGGGAGGGGGGGAGAATAGAAAGAGAAAGAAAAGAAAAGAAAAAGAGTCAAAGAAAAAGACAGAGAGAAAGAGAATAACAAATCACCCCACATTAACATCTAATCTTCGTAAATTATCACCAGACAAAGAGAGAAATCAAACCTATTACAAAACCTCAAGAACTGGGGCAGAAATAAACATCCTGTGCAAAGCAAATCCAAGGAATTTTCAACACTCCACAGATGCTGAGTAATCCCACCCTTATGCAGAATACGGAGGTCCCAGGCTCGGCGGGTTATGGTAGGGCAGGTCTCAACGCTGGTGGTAATACTGCTGATTACGGCCTTCACTGTGTCGATGGCTGAAGGCAACACTTGGCAGCAACAACACTAATACAAAGAATGAGACATTGATGGTATTGATCGTGACTGCAAAAATTAATTACATTAATGGTGTGGCTTAACAGTAATATTTGTTTATCAAGAATAAACAGCGACAACAGAAAGAAACAGTAACAGCAACAACAACAAGAACAGCAGCACTAACAACAAAAACAACAAAACAACAACGAAACAAATGACAACGTTACTACTGCAGAACAGGCAATGGCACATTCCAAGTTCAACAAGCGATTGCCTAATGGAGCAACTGTCACAGTTAACGAGGTTTCTGGAGTATTGGGAGGCTAAAATTACCCATTGCGGATATGCACTCTTGTTTCAGGGTTTAAGGGTGGAGTTGGTATCGGTACAGATAGTGTCGGTAGTTGTACAGGAGCACAAGTACAGATTTATACGCGCCAGCAAAGGTAAATGATGCGTAAGCTTAATCAGATGAAAACGCACAGCGACGTTGATGGTTTTGCTTAATCATCTGACTCGAAAATGATGCGCCATCGGTTATCGAAACGATGAGAGACACCACTTTTTTCCTTGCGTTGTGTGCGTTATAAAAGAGAACATTTCTAGTTAGGTTGAAGATAGAGTCTGTCACACTTGCCGAACTATTTCCTTGTGTCTTTTTTATGTTCACCTTCACGTTAACCGCTTTTTTGTTGTTGATGAGTTTTATTTACGTCACTGTGGCTTTTACAACATTGGGCAAAGCGACGGTCTCATTCTGAATCCTCTATAACCCAGTGAAAAAGAAAAGAAAAGAAAAAAAGAATTCGTTTATCTCTTCTTTATCACCTTCGCATCAACCACGTTTTTTTCTTCCATTTTTTATTTTTTTTTTCTTTGCACTTGACATGCTATTGAAACTTCCATGACCATACTCTCGGGTTTTAGAACATCCAAGGGAGAGAGGTAAGGAGCCTGTAAGGTCCAATTGCTGATCTTGGGTAGGCAGCGAAAGCGGATGATTGATTTATATCCACATTTGATTCGGTCGGCCTAAGGAAAGGTGGGTTCTTATGAAAGTGGGCGTTCATAATAGTACAAAAAAAAAAAAAAAAAAAAAAAAAAAAATCTGCTATAATAAGAAATTCGGTTCCTTATTCTTGGAGCAAATTGCAGACACAGTGGCGGAAATGGCTGATGAGCACATGCTGTCTTTCTATGGGCACTGGAGCAAGTCTGAGTCACGCTAAAGATACATTATGTGGTTTGTATTCTTTTTATGTGGACGATGTGGACAGCGGCTCTTCTGGCGGCCTTGATGACACTGAGATGGAGTGAAAATTCGGTGAGCATTTCTATGTATATGGTTGCGTTACATGTTGCTGTATGGTAAAATTTTACGACCTTTTTTATCTTCTCTTTACTTTTTACTTATCTTCTTTTTACTTTCCTCCCATGCAATAGAGATGAGAAACGACACCTGTAAAACCTCAGATCTTCGTGTAAATTCAGATAATACTTTCCGTTATCCCCTTCCCAACTCACGTATGAGCATCGTTCGGTATAATGGAAGTATTTCGCACTTCTAAAGTCAAAGTTCAGGGCGTCATTTTATTGCAGCCGGTTGTTCGGTGTGGCTTGGCTGTAACTCCCCAGAGAGTCGGGTTTAACGGGGTAGTTTGCCAGGTGGAAGGGTTCTATAGACGTGTGTAACCAGCACGCCGTCCCTGTATAGAGAATCTTTACTTTC
>NC_091566.1:24863230-24865730 GCF_042767895.1 Penaeus vannamei | reverse complement strand
TTGTTTATGAATACATATGTTTATATATTTGTGTGTATGCGTGTCCATGTGTTTAGATGAATATATATGTATATGAATATGTATGCATGTATCTATATATGTATACATATATCTATATATCTATCTATCTAAATGTACATACCTATATATATATATATATATATATATATATATATATATATATATATATATATAGATAGAGAGAGAGAGAGAGAGAGAGAGAGAGAGAGAGAGAGAGAGAGAGACAAAGATAGAGATGCACATGTGCATTTATACATGTAGAATTGTGCCTCGCATGTGCGTGTCTGCCGGCAGCAGAGTCGCAAGTCGCCGAGGATGTCCCGTAAGCGGCAGCAGATTAGGACCGAAATTTGCCGTCGACCGCGCGCTGCCTGGCGTGGGAGGAGCGGTTTCGTTGTTTTCGCGGAAAACTCTTCTCTCGTAGTGTATTTGGCCGGAAATTAGTCCTCGGCGGCGAAAAAGAGGCTTTCTCAGGAGTGCGAGATCCAGATGTGACGGGGATTTCGATTCGGGAGGAAAAGTGGACGTTGAAGACTGAAAAGGGATTGTAAGTGAATATATGTATATATGTATATATATATATATATATATATATATATATATATATATATAATATATATACATATATATACAGTATATATATAATATATATATACATATATAATATACATATATATATAGGCTATATATATGCATGTGTGTGTGTCTATGTGTGTGTGTGTGTGTGTGTGTGTGTGTGTGTGTGTGTGTGTGTGTGTGTGACTGCATACACTCCGCACATACAGTACAATACACGTAATAAACCATAGTGCAATCCCGCAACAACGAAGAGCAACACGGGCAACACGCAACGCCACCCGAGTTGCGGCAACGCGTCGCGCGATTGCCTCAGCTGATGTGTTGGAATCCCGAGCGACGCCGCGCCGAAGCCCCGGCTCAGCGGCACGAAGCTCGGGTGAAGCGGCACTTTCTCCTCTTCACGCTCGCCGCCACATGGCACTCATCGCCGCCGCCGCCGCCCCTCCCTCCCTTGAGATGCCGCCCGCAATGGAAGTTTGATGAGTGGGCGCTTGTGACATCTGCTGCTGAGTTGATGACCGCACAAACAAGCGCGCGACTCACTTTTTTTTTCTATTCTTTTTACTTTTGTCATTGTCATTATGTTTTCTGAGGAGTATGGTTCCCGATAGCCACGTCTTTTTTATTATTCTTTCTATTCTTTTTACTTTTGTCATTGCCATTATGTTTTCTGAGGAGTATGGTACCCGATAGTCACGTTTTTTATTATTCTTTCTATTCTTTTTAATTTTGTCATTGTCATTATGTTTTCTTAGGAGTATGGTATATGTCTGGTTATATTTAGTTATGTGTGTGGATGTGCGTATACTTGGATTTGTATTAGACATTATTATTTTCTTTCTCAGAAAGTAAAGCTGTCTTTGGAGAGAGAGAGAGAGAGAGAGAAAGAGAGAGAGAGAGGGAGGAAGGGAATAAGAGAGAGAGGGAGGGAGGGAATGAGAGAGAGAAGGAGAGAATGTGAGAGAGGGAGGGAGAGAATGAGAGAGGGAGGGGAGAGAATGAGAGAGAGGGAGGGAGAGAATGAGAGAGAGGGAGGGAGAAAATGAGACAGAGGGAGGGAGGGAATGAGAGAGAGGGAGAGAATGAGAGTGAGGAAGAGGGAGGGAAGGAGAGAGAGTGGGAGATAGATAGATAGAGAGAGAGAGAATGAGAGAGAGGGCGGGAGAGAATGAGAGAGGGGGGGAGAGAATGAGAGAGAGGGAGGGAGAGAATGAGAGAGAGGGAGGGAGAAAATGAGACAGAGGGAGGGAGATAATGAGAGAGGGAGGGAACGAGAGAGAGGGAGAGAATGAGAGGGAGGGAGAGGGAGGGAGTGAGAGAAAGGGGGAGATAGCTAGATAGATAGATAGAGAGAGAGAGAATGAGAGAGAAAGGGGGGGAGAGAATGAGAGAGAAAGGGAGAGAATGAGAGAAGGATGGAGATAATGAGAGAGAGGGGGGAGAATGAAAGAGAGAGGGAGAGAATGAAAGAAAGAGAGAGACAGACAGACAGAAGAGAGAGAGAGAGAGAGAGAGAGAGAGAGAGAGAGAGAGAGAGAGAGAGAGAGAGAGAGAGAGAGAGAGAGAGAGAGAGAGAGAGAGATTGGGAACAAACAAACGCACAGTCAACGAGATTCTATTGAAGTATGAAACACGTATTTACTTGATAAGCATTATTCTCTTGTAAGCAATTAAAAAAACAATGGAAATACAAGAGAAAAGGAAAAGGGGGAAAAAGAAAAGAAGACAGAGAGAAAGTCAAAATAACTATAATGATAAAATGATAATCGGGTCATCTTAGCAGTTAAACCTAAAAACTACACATAAAAAGTTGTTCTGTTTTAATAGGGGATTGAGAGAGCAAAAAAAGAAGTAGAAGAAAGAAAGAAAGAAAAGATAAATAAAGGAAGAAGCAAAACAT
>NC_091566.1:24838230-24853230 GCF_042767895.1 Penaeus vannamei | reverse complement strand
CCGAAGGTCTGCCTCGAAACGAGCCTCCTGGAGGTGTGGGGGCTGGACGAGGAGCGCATCCTGAACCTCACCGACGAGCAGGTCCTGGAGGACATCAACTCCAAGCAGATTAGCGAGGTGTTCGGCTACGGCGTCAACTTCACCAAGTACCTGGGCAGCATCTCGTACGACGAGGAAGGCAGGGTCGTCTCCGCGGGCGGCGCCATCCACGTGTGGGTGACCACCGTCGACCACGAGGCCGTGGACCGTGGCAACATCGTAGTGGACCAAGGGAATGGCGAGCTGGTGGACGTCAACGGCTTCGCCTGGGAGGACAGGTGGGTCAAAACGGTCCTGAACGACTCCTCGCGGCCGAAGGACATCCGCGCCTTCGCCCAGTCCGCCAGCAGCTTCGGCAAAGTGAGCGACGAGAACATCTGGGGCGACGTGAAGTGGCTCGTGCTGGGCTTCTCTCTGATGTGCATGTTCGTCAACATGACTCTCGGCCGGAGGAACCTCGTGCAGCAAAGGCCAATGCTGGCCTTCATGGGCATGGTGAGCGTCGCGCAAGCCATAGCAGTGTCCTATGGGCTGTGTTCGTTGATGGGTATTCCTTACTGTCCTGTGAATTCCATCCTGCCCATCCTTCTCATAGGACTCGGTGTGGACGACATGTTCGTCATCATGGCGGCGTGGGAGTCGGTGGGTCGGAAGAAGGGCGTCACGATGCTGACGGAGCGCGCGGGCGTCGCCATGCGTCACGCCGGCGTCGCCATCACGGTCACTTCTCTCACCGACGTCACCGCTTTCGCCGTGGGAGCTACGACTGACCTGCCTGCCCTTCGCTCCTTCTGCATTTATGCTGCTGTGGGGATATTTGCTGTATATATCCTTCAGTCTACGTTCTTCTTGGCTTGGCTGGTACGAGACGAGAGGAGGATGGAAGAGAACAAAAATGGATTCTTTTGGTGCATCACTCACAAGGACTGGAAACCCTGGGCATGCAGCAAGCGCGACCTGCTCGGAGACGTATTCAAGCACGGCTTCTGCCCCTTTATTCTCTCGGCCCCCATGAGGGCCATCATCCTCCTCGGCACGGGCGCCCTCGTGGCTTCCTCTATCTGGTCGACTATGAACTTGCGCAAAGAATTCAACGCCAAGTGGTTCATCCCCAAGACCTCCTACCTGCACGAAACCTTTGAAATTGCCGAAAAACACTTTCCGGATGCTGGTCAAGCCGGGTATTTGTACTTTGCTAATGTCTCCTTGCCAGAAGATCTCCCGGCACTCAACGAAATGATAAAAGACCTCGAGGATACTGAAGTGATACAGTCTATCGACCCTTGGTTCTCAGCTCTCGACCGATACATAGCTCAGAAACCAGAGCTAACCAACTCGACTCTAGATTATGCTCTGCTACAAGACACGCTCTCGATTTTCCTCCAGTCCTCTTCAGGGGCCTCGTACAGGAGGGACTTTAAGGTAGACGGGAATCTAGACTGCCGTGCTCCTGCGCCACCGGTCACGTCCTTCAGGATATCTTTCATGCATCTTCCTACAGAGGGTTCCCAAGAAGAGTCCCATGCACTGCAGGCCGTCAAGTCAGTCATCGAATCAGTGCCAATCAAAGGCTTCAAGGCTGCGTGGGCACAAGCCTACAGTGTCTGGGAGACTAACGAGGTAGTAGGACACGAGCTGTGGAGGAATATGATACTGGCAGCGGCAGTGGTAGGTGTGGTTACACTCATCCTGCTGGCGTCCTTCTGGTCCGCAATGCTCGTGCTGGCGTGCGTGGCAGCCACCGTGGTCGGGGTTTCCGGCACAATGGCGATCTGGGGGCTGACGGTCGACACAGTGTCCTGCATTGCGTTGGTGTTGGCCATCGGTCTCAGCGTCGACTACGCAGCCCACATCTCCCACGCGTTCCTGGCGATCCGGGACGTCAAGGACAGGAAGGAAAGAGCGAGAGCTGCCCTCGAAGGAGTCGGCCCGGCTGTCTTACAAGGAGGCTTCTCCACGCTCTTGTCTTTCATCCTTCTTGCCGGATCGTCTTCTCACGTATTCATAACTTTCTTCAAGGTCTTCACAGCAGCGTCGGTCCTTGGTCTTTACTACGGCCTTGTGTTCCTCCCTGTAATCCTGTCGTTCGTCGGTCCTGAGCCTTACGCGGACAGGGAAGACGACGACTTCGTCCCGACGACTCAACCACAGCACGACATCGCTTATACAAATGATGCCTTTACTCCCGATCCCGACACAGAAAGCAAAATCGTTACACAGTTTTAATATCTAGAATACTGACCTATCGTGCGTTTGGTGAAAAATTTCTAAACTTAATCAGGACTGTGATAGTGTGTTTGGTAAAAGGATTTGCCACTGGAAAACTATGTACCACATTAAAGAGGCAGCAGCACACCAAATATATCTAAAGATAGATAGCAACCGTTTTTTCTTTTTTAAGAAAAAAAATTAAAAAGGATATCAATGAGGTTATTAATTCTCATATATATATATATTTTTTATACATTTGTCACAATCAATTCTCTTAAAACGCTTTTGTAAATGAGGAGACGCAGCATTTTACACACTGTACATAATTTACATAGCACATGTACATACTGTACTTTGCTACCTCATCTTAACCTTCTCGTGGCGGAAAAAGAATACCAAATGTCACCACTTTTTGTATATATATTTTCAATATTGTTGCTTTTTCATCTATGTACCTACAATCTTGCAAAAGAAACTGATGTATCATAGTATCCTCTATATTCAAAGATGACACGTAAGTGAACTGTGTCAGCATTTATTATTATTATTTTCTTCACGTGGGTAGCTTTATCCTTTATATCTATCACTGCTTCTGTTACCTTATAAGGCAAGAGGCATTATGTAAATAGACAGAGGGCAAGTGCAATAAAGAAGAATCCGGAACAAAGGATATAGTTTATAAAGGATGATCTTTGATTTCGGAACTTTTATTTTTTTCCAGCGAGTGGAAATATGCTTTAATATTCATCTTGCCTTATATTAAGTATCTGTCTTATAAGAGTTTATATATTAAGTACTTTTTCTTCACTTCTTTTCATTTATTCTCCTAGTACCTGTGTTGAAACATATACTGTACCTGTAGTTATCAAAATCAATAGGATGACAAAAAAAGAAAGAATATCATGGTGCAGTATTGCTCATTATTATGGAATGTATGTAATTTTGTATAGTATAATGTCAATAAATGTTTTTTTTTTAAACAGTGCTTTCTTTTACATCAAATACCTTTAACCATTATTAAGTCACTGCATGTATATATATAACTATAACTATCTATTTATATGATATACAGAAAACTTATATTTCCACACACACACACACACACACACACACACACACACACACACACACACACACACACACACACACACACACACACACACACACACACACACACACACACACGCACACACACACACACACGACCGTTCTTGTTCAACAGTAAATGATTGATTGTCATATTAATGCTCTTAATCAGATATTCACTGTATCTCCATGGATGATAAAAACTCACTAAAGTCCTTCAGATGACAAAGGAGTGAGATCAAGAAAAAACTACAAGCTCTTGTGTGACTAAATCATTATCTTAGAAGAGTGGAAAAATAGTTAGGCAACTAGCTACCAAGATTCAATGGATTGTAGTTAATGGTCACAAAGTAAAACAGATGTGCTAGACATCAAAGGTCATATAACACTATAGAAAGGTGTAATAGTGAACCAGGTAAAGAGGAGGGTATGGATAAGAAAGAAGACGTATTCCATTTCCTTTTCTTGCTCAGTGGCTACATTATGAGAGAGCAGACTTGATGGTGCATAGAAACAAGCAAAATAGCATGCACATGCACCTTCAATTAAGAGCTGAAGCACGGAAAAGATTGACACGGACAAGAAAAGAAAATGATACATATTATGCAGTAAAGAATTCGAAACTTGGGGAGTTTGCTTATCAGTGAAAAGGTAATCAATCGATGGAATCAATAAGCAAATAAATAAATGCTGGGAATATTCACTAAAATAAAGTTCTTAGAAACTCAAACTCTTCAAGTCGAGAATTGACATCAATTCCAGAAAGCTAGAAACAATAAATTATCTTACCACTTAAAAGAAGACAAGGAAAAAAATAAATAAAAAATAAAGCATATCCCGTACTCATAAAAGGATAAATGGCTCTAACAATTCCATAATGAGTACTTGCAATTCACAGGAACCTTCATTTATCCCAGAGAGCTGGCGTGAGCACATGCGAGGGGGGATTGAGTGTGGCTGAATCATTACTTCATTTTTCTTCACATCACTGGAACCCTTCATTTAAAATCTGAGATAAAAAGTGCTCATTTTCCCCTGAGCACTTTCAATGTGCATATCTGTGTTAAAGAGTAAGCACTTACTTCACTGCAATAATAAACAAAAGCAAACATTTCAGAATTTATTATGAAAAAATGTTACATCATCATTCAGCAGATCAGCTGTGCAAATATTTGGTTCATGGGTAAAATTCCTTTATGCAAATCTTGCTGTGTTGTCCCTATCACACAAAAAAGAATAAAAAAATCACATAAAACCAAATTCATACCTAAATATAAATAGATGGAATATGAAAAGAACTACATTGAACTACTGAGTGACTCTTATTAAAGTACTGTCTGTGTTTCTTTAAGTATCACCTCCCTTTTATATAATGACCTCAAAAATGTTTTTTGTTAATTATTGAATCATATACACAATATAACACTGGGTATGTTCTGACTATATGGGTTTCCTATTGCAGCTATACTATATTCATTGACATAAGTTAAATGAAAACCAACTTGTCAGTATAGATTAAAACATCTTTGTACAAACTTATACAAACACATATGGTTTGTTTCATACAAAATTAAATGTAAAATTAGAACTATCATATCCTTAACAGTGCAGTCACATAACTCAGACACACATACACATGCACTTATACCCATGTGCTTGCATGTATGTTTGCATGTACACACACACAAAAAAAGACTTAATTTAGTTCATATTGCAGAAGTACGCATAACAATAACTTTACTGCATTCATCAAATCAACAAATTGCTTAAATGAATCGGCAGAGGACTATATAATAAACTCATAACTCTGAAATACTTAGCACTGTTTCCGGTCAAAATTGTTATATTCTCTAGATTTTCTCAGGCTGAAGAATCACCGTGGTTTGTATTGCATTATACCTGTACTAGTTGTTGACCTGTTGTATAATGAAACTAATGTATTTCACACAAACCACAATAAGACTTGCACAAAAAAATATGTTATAATTTCGACATTCAAGTATGGAGTAAAGGGTAAAAAACAAGGAAGAAAATGAATAAAAAAATACATATGCCTACCTAATCCAATTCCTTATTATCACAGTCAATTTCACTACCATCTGTGACTCATTCATAAATACATTTTAGTGACCTCTTCCTGCAGATTGTCCAATGTGACAGTAGGCATTAAATCATTGTTTAAATTTTATGCAAGTTTGTACTCCTTTGTCTTTTAATGATTAACAATGAGTTCTAAATTATATATATATATATATATATATATATATATATATATATATATATATATATAAATATATGTAATATACATATATATAAATATATATACATATATATATATACATTTATCTG
This sequence comes from Penaeus vannamei, assembly GCF_042767895.1. NCBI lineage: Eukaryota > Metazoa > Arthropoda > Malacostraca > Decapoda > Penaeidae > Penaeus > Penaeus vannamei. The sequence continues at coordinate 24,847,545 of NC_091566.1, read as the reverse complement.
TATATATGTATATATATACATATATATAACATATATATATATATGTGTGTATATGTATATACACACACACACACACACACACACACACACACATATATATATATATATATATATATATATATATATATATATATATATATATATATATATTATAAATATTACTGATTATGAACATATTTTCAAAAACAATACTAAAAACATGAGCCAAAATAGTAATGAATGAATCCTTTTACTTGATTCTTTGCTTGAAGGAACTGTCACCTTAGTCTAAAATAATACTAACACACTGAATAACAAAATTCATAACTCATTCTAAATATGAAACGAGTTTTTTGTCCTATCCAGACAGACCTAAAAAAGTAAATTTAAGAGAATCAGCAAGTGTCAGAGTATGGGACGTAGAAAATATTTGGACCCGTCAACAGGTTATTCCAACATGATTGTCCCTCTGTAAGTTTTTAGCATGTACATCAAAATCATAATCAAATCTAATCTGCTCCTCTCAGGGTTGTTACATCTAATAATATGTGAATAATACTTTACAGCAGGTACTCTCTCATCAACATTGCCGCAAAAAGTAACATTTAGTGGTAAAATCCTTAGTGTGGTATGACATAATTCGTCAGATGAAGGAATCTAAACACAAGTCATCTTCTTTCTCACGTTTTTAAGAAATGTTGGTACCAAAATGTGTAATTCGGTCATCACATTTATGAAAAAAAAAAAAAAAAAAAAAAAAATCTTTCAATACAAATCTGACAAAAAAATGGTATTGAACAGAGACTAAATAGCTAATAAAAAGCCAAAAAGATGAAAATTGATGAGTGATCATTTCTAAGTGTAAATGGTTAGTGCTTCTCACTGATTTCCTTACTTTACTAGCTATGATACTTTTACATAATTTTCACTCACTATACAGCATTCCTTTCCCACAGCTTTGGTTTAAAAAGGATGTAGCACTATTCTTCATTCTGCTCAATATTTTTCAGATGACTAAATAGAAAGATTCCTTAAATGGCATAGCTCTACTTCTGCCACATGATGCCATATTGCAAAAGTCAGTGCAATGGTACTCTCTCAAATCACTGCTGCAAATTATTCCACACTAAAGGATAGGCAATAAAAAGACATTATCATCTTCATCTCCTCTTTCTAATGAATTTCTTTGCCTCTTTCAACATTCTACTCGTGTTGTCCTCTTCTTCTGCATCCTCAATTGGGGAGTCTGAGTCTGAGTCCGTTGGGGCATAGTCATCTGAGCTCTCATCATTTAAGAAGGGGTCATCGTAGTCATATTCATCTTCTGAGTCATTTTCCCCAGCTGCCTTCTTTTTTTGTGCTGAAATAATAATGAATTTGTCAGGAATATTTCTATTAGCAAGTAGCTAATGATTAAAAATTTCTAGAATATGCTAAAAAATTGTTGTTTCTTTGAACAAAAGACTAGACAAATGATATAAAACATTACTTTAAATATCCTAAGCCAATATCGACAATTTGTAATCAACACTAATTAAGTTACCAAGAGCCTAAAAAAGTATATACATAAATACAAAACCAGTACATTTTTGTGTCTAACCTCTGTATTTAGCTCTTCTTTTAGGCTGTGGAACTCTGCTATGACGATATTCTTTGCGGTGCTTTTTATTTGTACGGTAACAATCAATTCCATGCTCGCACTGAGGTCGATCATCGTCTGGGTCTTCAGATTCTGATTCTTCTTCCTGATAATCTGAGTCTCCAACGTGAGCAAACTGTGCCTTGTGGCTAGGGTTCTTCCTGCAGGAAAAAAAAAAAAAAAAAAAAAAAAAGACCATTCAATGGAAGGGGATAACGAAATCCAGGGTCTCTTTACATCTTGTCCAATAATTGAGATAAAAAGAAGGAATGGGGAAGAAAGTGGAGGGTTAGGCGGATCGAAGAGTGAGGAAGAACAAGAAAATCAGAGAAAGCAAGAGAGAATGGGGGAAGAAATACTGAATCATCAAAGCAGCCAAAATAGTTTAAACCATATAAGCTCTAAAGAATGGAGTGACAAGAGCAAATGTGTAAGCAAGACTGCATGTGATCAGGTCACTGTAACAAGTAAAGGAAGGTATCAAAGATTCAATCCTGCAAAACATGAGGAAAATCTTAACATTTTGCACACAAGAGTGGATGTGCTCAAGCTCAGTTGATGGATACTCCTCTTATAAAATGCAAGACACTTACAAAAATAATAGGGTAATAAACTGCAACATTTTGAGTTAGACTGAACTCCTCATCAGATGAAATGGTTACATGTGTTCATGTACCTCTTAACCTTTTGTCAGACAAACTAAAGGTGTCAGAAAGCCCCTTTGTAATACAAGCTTTACACAACGATTACAGCTATGGCTAACAATAAATTTTGTCCAAAGCATGAATAAGAGCTATATCAGTTGTGTAAACAGCTCAGAGTAAATCAAAGCATATCTTCAGAAAGAAAGAGGTGTTTTAATAAGCCTACCTGTAACAGTTAGACCCATACTGGCATGACTTTCTAGCACGTTTCTTTCTTTTAACTGGTGACGGAGTAGCTGCAGCTGGTTTTTGTCTTTTGCCAGCAGATGTCCCTTGTGTCTCATCATCTGATTCCAACTGTCTACTTAGGGCTTGGTTCTTCCTGGTAGGACTTTTGTTTTCCTTTTTGGCAACATTACTGGATTGTTCTACATCATCATCACTACTCGCATCACTCATATCATGGAGAACTTTGTCTGCATTCTTTAAAGGAGATTTATTGGCTACTGGACTCTTTCTGGGACTAGGGCTCTGCTTCATGGCTTTTCTTGGGGTGGTCTGGTTGGTCCTCTTCTGCCGATTGCTCTGGCCTTCATCACTACTTTCGTCACTCACATCATGGACCTTTGACAGCTTTGGCTTGGCAGGCGATTTTGCTTTCTTGGTTGGAGTAGTATCTTCATCATCCACTGCTTGTCTTTTAACCTAGAGAAATAATGCAGGAGATTATATACATATCAATATTATTTTCTAAAGAAAAACAAAAACAAAATTAAACTAACAGACATTAAATCATGGCAGAATCAATTAGATGAGCAAGAAATAAATGTACCTTTGATGGTGTATCTCCAGCAGCATCGGGTTGTTTGCGTTTTGCACTGGTTGTGCGTTTCTTGTCACCTCCATGTGTACTCTTTGTAGTCTGGGCACTCTCCTTTTCTTCAGATTTCTTTGGGCTGGCCTTTAATAGCCATGAGGGTAGATTCCTCTTTCTAGGCGATACTGCTGCCTGTATGTCCTTGAAGGAACAGAAAGAAAGTGATTGTCTTGGAGAGAAAGATAAAATTCCAGAGCTTCATACAGTCTGTGTGATAATTTGGAGAAATATCATAAATGTATGGAAATTACCTGAGCAATTTTTTCTTGTGGAGAGGCACCTTCTGAACCATTTGAATCTTTAACATCAGCACAGCCATTGGGGACATCCTTAAGCTTTTCTTCAATTGGTTCTACTGCTTCCTTTTCTTCACCTTTAATGCTTTTCTCTACCTCATCCTCTTCCTCCTTCTTTCCTGTAACGTCTTTTTCCACATTGTTATTAATCCCGTTGCTTTCTTCTGCCTTTGAACTAGACTTCGCTGTTTCATCTTGCCCATTTTCTACTGTGTCTTTACTCTGGCCTGCTACTTCTTCCCCATCAACGTCCTTACTCGAGTTCTTGTCTGCTGATGTGTCACTGGGAGACTTGTCTTTCTCTGCATTGACACTGCTGAGGTTAAGCCTGTTTGCGTGAGATAGTAAACAAGAGCAATAACATTCCAGACCTCTGGGTGTTATAATTATAGTTGTAGGTATTTTCTATGAGCAACTGTGAAAAAGTAGTGAATTTCTTAGTTATGAAAAGAATGATGTTGAGAAACATTTTACTGAAATATAATTCAAGATGTTATTTACTTTAGTAGGTTTCTAATAACCTTGATATGTGGTTTACATTTGTAAAATCAGGCAAAAGGGCATAAATCAATTGTACCAAATCAATATTTTGAAGCATAGAGCTACTCCAAAATACAAGTTACATGAACATTTGCTCAAGCAAAAGGATGATACAGATTCCTCTATTATGAATATTTCAATCATCTTCACAATGAATTTCTCCTTCTTTTTCTTCTTCACTCATGAAACAGTATGTACTAACCTGAACCAAAATCCATTCTGCATAAGCCCAAACTTGTCTCCATGTGAGAGCTGGGCCGAATCCCCATTTTTCAGCTCCTTCTCCTCACCTCCAACTACCACATAGGTGGGGTTCTGATGTGTCTGTAAAGGAGTTTGGTAAATTAAGAATGGCTATTGAACATATAATCTAATGTTATTAGTATCATCATCAACATCATTATGAATATCAATTTAATAAACACAATTTCCATTATCATCATCAACATCAATATTGCTATTATCATTCACAATCGATTACTTTTTCAAGCTTCAGTCTAATCACCAGGTAAAAGGAAAGGCATCTATTTCCTGCCTGTATCACATACGCAGTCCAACTTACTGAGGTTATTTGGAGATCATCGTCATCCCAGTCGAGGCAGGCATGACGTCTTGATAGCTTTCTCTCGCCACACTGAAAATGAATAAAATTTGTAATTATCAGATAGACAAGACAACATAGTAAAAGATATGTTTTTAATATCAGAGAGGGAAGATAACAAAGGCAAAGAGAATTCTATTCATTCTTAAAACCTGAACACACTCTGTAATTCTGAAAATGTCCTACACATAGCCTTACATAACAAACAGAACCAGTACTAATAAGTGTAAACCCACCAAACTTGATCCTAAACTATCTGTTAACTGTATCAGTATTTGCCACAGAAAATGTGTTGAAACCATGAGTACCCTGGTGGAACCATCGCAAGTACTTTTCTATCTGCCAAATCTACTGCTGGCAGTTCAGAAGTTTTGCTTTATACACAGATACACATACATGTACACACACACACACACACACATATACATATATGTGCATATGTATACATATTTAAATAATTGTGTATATAAGAATATATCTATCTATATATATTCATATCTAAATAAACATACATATACATATATACATATAATCTCGTTATAAGAGTGCAATTTTATTGTTGATTTTACTGTTCATTTTGAGGCTTCCTTTCAGACCTCAGGTTGGCACTTCAAGGGCTCAACTACTAAATTAGTTGCATTTTCATAATTGCAAAATATCATAACAGTCCAAATAGTCATTTTGAGCAAAATACATATTTATATGTTTGAATTTATTCCATATCCCATAAGACAAAAAAGAGACATCACACATCTTGCTTCTCCTAATTTCAGACTTTCGAGGGGTTTGAGTAGCTATAGTGTTCTCCCCTTCTTAAATACTACATTAGTCTTTTAAGCCATAGATGCCTTTTTAATATCAAGTAATTGTCAAAGATATTTGCTTGGTTGTTCAGGACGTTTCTTCTCTATATATATTTTGCACTAGGAGAAAGAAAGAAAGAAAGAAAGAAAGAAAGAAAGAAAGACAGAGAGAGAGATTCTCATTTGTGTCAGGTGTCACAGATATATGATGCCCAGAAAAAAAAATATGGCCAGCTGTCCCACCCATGTGACTCTAGATCGGAGATTGCGCTCTGATTTTGTCGCCCATGGTGGGCGGCGCGTGGGCAGGTTCCCATAAGCCCTGCACGCCAATTTTGAGACTGTCCAGAAACCGGGATTATCGGCTTTCAAATGGACCGTCGCTAGTGGGTTAATAAATACATGAGAATGACATTTTATGTTTTTAAGAGTTATAGTTCTTAAAACATGAATATCAACTTCAGTTATGCTTAATAGACAGTCCCCCTTAATGCTCCCTCTGAAGACCTGTCTGAAATTTCTGACCCAATGTTCAATGCAAATCTTGATATTATGGGGATCACTCCATGTAACTTCTGTGTGCATAAACATCCCCCAGGCAATCAGGTAATTTGCCATTCATAAATTCCATAAGGAAGCCACACAAAGACAATGAATCAGGTGAGGAAATATTATGATTTACATTTACAGATAAGATAACATGTAATATGTATTTCACCTTAAAATAATACGTTTTACATTTGTAAATTTAACGAAAACTCTTACATGTATTTTAACATGCGTAGTTTCTGTTTAAAAATAATCTGAGATTAAATGTGATTGTGCTAAAGGGTCAAGTTATGCCATTTCCAATTGTTCTTTTTAAAGGAAAACACCACATATTTCAAGCAATACTATTGGTATTTGGCAAAACATAATTCTAATGGCTGATATTAGTTGCCAAAAAATATATTTGCAAAATACCAGGTGCCAATCACAGACTACAAACATGAGCATCCCATTAAAAAAATACTGGATATGACCCATATATTGCTATAAAAAATTAGTCCACGCACCACTGGGGTGTACTAGATGGAAATGTCCACAACTGTACATGTATATGCATATTTATATACATATGTATAAGCACATGAGTACATGTGCACATGTATATACATACATATATATACATACAATATGTGAGTAAATTCTAAAGTCAATTACTCTTTATTTTCAAGGGTAAGTTAATGATAATTATATGTAAGTTAAATATTTCAATGTTGGGTCATTGGTGTTTTTCTGTACAGTTCTGACAGATATTTGAAAATGATTTTCACATTGTTGTATCTTCTCTCTTTCTTTCTTTCTCTCTCTATTTTTAAGAAATCTGAGCCTAATATACTATAACAAACCTAATCTGACTAAACCTAGACTCATCTAAATCTAACTTGAAATATGCCTAATAATGACAGTGCTTCAACAGGTACTTATATCAGCAGATGAATTAATGTTAATAAGTTAGACACCGTAACTCTTATGCTGGACTAACTGTGCTACAATTATATAAGGTAAATGTGTCTAAAGGTGTTGTAAGGCCAATGTGTTTACTAAAAGTTTCTTTAACTTAATTTTTCATTCATAACATCAGCATCGACACGTTTATGTTAATGCAATATCTTATGATTACAGTGGATGAATGTGAACAAATCACTGCTTATGTTATAAAGGCAAGGTTAACCAACTGTTGCCAGGAAACCATATTGTTCACTATAGTATTTTGTGAAATATCTCAGCACATGTATAGGTCCACAAGTACTTAGCCACAAAGGAGTCAATTAGTAGACCTCACTTGATTTCACCTTTCCTTAAGAGAGTTTATATAAATATATATATATATATATATATATATATATATATATATATATATATATATATATATATATATATATATATATATATATATATATATACACACATACACACACACACACAAACACTAAGGCTATCAATATTGATGTTGTTATTATCATGGTTGACTTTATAACTGTTGTAGTATTAATGACATAGCTACCAGAAATATAAGATACTAAAAAAATATTTCCAAAAATCAAGGAAAAGGGTAAACAGTCAGAGATATTTAGTACTCATAATTAGTACACAAGGGACATAGTACTTGTGGAGCCATCTATGTCTAAATACGACTAACCCCACAGAAGGTATGGCATATATATATATATACAAATACCATTGCCAGTGGCATTGGGTTGAAAAAAAAAAAAAAATAAATAAAAAAATAAAAATAGTAAACACATTGTCAGGCTACTGGTCTGAGAACATATATACTATAATAGAATACAAATATCAACCAGTACAAAGTTAAAATTTACCTTCAACAAAGATCCTCTCCCTAGTATAGCAGGAAGAGTCAGTGGAATCTTGAAATTACTCTGGTTAATAATTCTGTCATCCTCGCCTGGGCCTGCTATACGAACTATAGAGATGCTCATGCTGAGTATCTGGGGACAAAATACAAAATCATATGTCAATATATACAAATTTTGCCAGTACTTAATGACTAGGCTGCAAAGTGTTACAAAAAATCAGGGTAGAAAATAAGAGGCCAGAAAAATAAAATATACACAAATATTGCAGATTCAGTAAAGTAGATGAGGTATTTAATGTATTTTGTTTGAAACTTCACATTGTATGCCTATCTACATATTGTTAATGAAAATAAGAGGTATTGCTAGTACTTTTAAACTTAAGGATTCTCCCATACTTTTGAATTTACTTACTAAGTACTATTTGCCTACAGCAACTACTAATGGCAGTACCTCTATTAGATCTAGTAAAAAAAAATCAATGTTGAAACTGAGACTACAAACCATGTGTCTGTTCTATTCCAAGAAAACTGGACAAGATACTAGGCAAATCTTAAATATGTGACATTTTTTGGACTAAAGGAAAAAATGAGACAGGTGGGCTAGGTAAGTGTTACTGCACTTTACTCCAAATGATTGTGAAATATACACTTCTCTGTCACCTGACATGTGATTTTGACTATTTTTGGTATTCAGTCGGGTCCAGTAAACTGTAAAAAGTGACTGGGAGCAGTGTAAGGGTGGGGGGGGGGGGGTATTCTCCCACCTGCCCCCCAAATGAGGGGAGACTCACAAGTCATGTCTGTTGTTTCTGTTTAATTTTCAATGGTTTTGTGCTGACAAAAACAAACAAATGAGAGCAAATGTAAAGAAGATTCTGCTATATTGGCCCGTTCTCCACACCAGACAGCACTCCGACAAAGGCCAATGAAATGCCCCAATGTATATTCTAGCAAGACAGAGCTCCCTGGTGATTTATCATCAAATAAGGGTGCAGTCTAAGCTATATCTTGCCAAATTATATGTGCTGGAAATTTGTTGGTCATTACAGAGGCTGTAACACTATACCATGAGTGTTGAGCATCAAATTGCAAGCCATTCATCTATATTCAATTGGAAGAGGATGAAACACAACCAATGGTTCCATTTTAAAGGCCATTATCAATCTCTTCTAAAGATATACCAAGAAAAGTTTATCGGCATTCATATACTACTTTTAAAAAATGTACAGGTTAGCCTTAAAAAGAATGTACAGGTAAGCCTACTCTACCTGTGACAGTCTGCCTACAGGGCATACCTAATGATACCTCTTACCTCTTGGAACTTACTGAGCTTAACTTTTCCAACCTCTCTACTACCTTTGGTCCTTAAATCAAAACAGTGAAAATGCTAAACAAATTTTGGTAATATAAACACGTTCTTCTACATACCTATGAACTTACTGTATGGGAATGAAATGACCTGGCAATGTCCAGGAAATGACCATACCCTATGAAAAATATGATACAAAGATCCGACTCTGCACTCTATTCGACTTCTTCTCAAGGTCACAAGTTATGTGCATGAACATACGAGA
>NC_091566.1:24780397-24782897 GCF_042767895.1 Penaeus vannamei | reverse complement strand
TATATATAAAAGTATATATATATATATATATATATATATATATATATATATATAGCGCCACTTTAAAAAGGAATCTTTTTCCGCCTCCCCCTCGTCGCCCCCCACCTTCCCCCCCCCCCCCCCCCCGCCACCGTCGAGCGCCTCATCAACCCGTTTAATATCCGCGATGACCTTCTATTGATAACGATTTTTTTTCGGCCTCTCAATTTAATAATCAAACTTTTTTCCAATGGCGACTTCCCCATTTTCTGAATGACAAAGTGCCCGGCGCCCCTTGATTTCCCATTGGGGGTAATCCGTAATATGTTGCAGCTTAATCATTTTTAATGCGTCCTCCAAGAGCCGTTTAAAATGGGCGGAATTATCACCCGAGTAAATATTATACACCAGTGGCCGCTTGTTATATTGAAGGGGGAGGCGGCCGCTACTTGAAGGAATTATTATTAGTTTTATGTTTCTTTTTATATGTTTACTGTTAGAGATAATGTTTTTCTTTCTGTTTATCTTTCTTTTTTTTTGGTGTTTCTTCGAGAAAATTCTGGTGTTTTCTTTTTTTTTCGTTAAAATCTCCCTTATTTTGCTGTTGCTTCTTTTTTTCTTTTCCGTTTTTGAAATTTCTATATGTATATGTTTTATGTATTTCTCTATCATTATTATTTATTATTTTGTTTCAGTATCAATAATCCCTTATGTGATTGATCTTTTGGTTCATTTAATACTCTTAGTTTTAGATAAAATATCATCATTTTCCTGTTGTTCTTTTTTCTCTCATCTTTATATTATTTTTTATCATAATCATTATTGTTATTTTTCTATTATCATTATTTTTATTGTTTTTGTAGTTGTAATTATTAGTATTACCATTACTATTTGTTTTACCATTATCGTTATCATTATTACCTATATCATTATTATTGATATTATCATTGTCGTCATTAATATTATCATTATTATCATTATTACCATTATTGTTGTTCTTGTAGTTATTACCACCATTACTATTATTATTATTACAATTATCGTATTTTCTTTATTGTTATTATCAATATATTTTTTTTATTATTGTTATCATTATTATCATCATCCTCGTTATTATTAACACTGATATCATCATTATCATTACTTGCAATTTTAATCATAGTATCATTATCATTACCGATATATTTTTTTATTTCTGTAATGTGTAACCTGTAATTATTTTCTTCTGTTCGTCATTATGAATATTTCGTTTTCTTAAATGAATTTTTCTTTCCGTTTCGTTTGAAATGTCTCCTTTACTTTCCTGTTGCTCCCTCTTGCCCCTGGAACTTGAAGAACCGTAGAAATAGAAAAGGTCTTTCCACTCACGCTCCAACAATTTCGGAAATCTCTTGGAGTTCTACAAAGTGTTCTTAGTTCCTTCGTGTTGGAAAACTTTTTTTTCGCTTTATTTTGCCTTTTCTCTCTCTTTCTTTCCTTCTCTCTCTCTCTTTCTTTTTTTTCTTTCTCTTTCATAAATTTTAGTTGTATCTGTTTCTCTCTATTTCTTTCCTTCTCTCTCTCTTTCTTTTTTTCTCGTTCATAAATTTTAGTTGTATGTTTCGATTTCTTTCCTCCCCCCTCTCTATCTCTCTCTTTTTCTTCTTCTTTTTTTCTTTCTCTTTCATAAATTTTAGTTTTATCTGTGTTGGTTGGTTTGGGTGAATGTATGTTTGATTAAGGGGTTTTGTGTATGTGTCTTTGTGTATATGTTTTATTTACGTGACAAACTGGTGAACAAGAATGAATAAATCTCTTTTTCATAGCGTCTGTTTAACATGCTGTATTAGGATTTCAGATGCAATATGTATATACCTAACAATCAATCAATTTAAAAGTTTTAGTCCATGGTGTATCATAAGTAACTTTACAGATAAACATAAAATCACACGTATACATTTTCGTGTATTTGTGTGTGCGCTAATTTATGTATATATGTATTTACACACACACACACATACATGTACACACAAATATACAAATATATATATATATTTTTTTATATACATATTTATATATACATGTATAATATATATATATATATATATATATATATATATATATATATATATATATATATATATATATATATATGTATATACATTATGCATATATAAATATACACATACATACAAACATGCTGTGGTAAAAAAAAATGTTGTAACGTTTCGACGAATTATATCTCTATCATCAGACTATTTCTTCGACCCCGTAAATCAAGTTTTACCAACTTCTTTGTCCCTTTCTGGGGAAGCTGTCAAATGCTTAAAATCTGTAATATTTACAATGCATGTACAGTAATATTAACAAAGGTACAATATGTATGTACAGCATTGCAGAGAATCTATGTACAGCCCTGACCATACAGAAAAATATACTAATTTTCTACAAAATCTAAAGGATGATGAAAATATTGGGAAGTATTTGTTTCTCACCCCTAATCAAAAAAATATTTAATATATGCTCCACTTGGATCCAATTT
>NC_091566.1:24735397-24737897 GCF_042767895.1 Penaeus vannamei | reverse complement strand
GGAATATCTGTGATAGTAACACATGTCGGTATGATAATAGTAATATTTTTTGTTATATAATAATGTAATACATAATGATGAAAGTGAGGATGATAATAAAGTTAATGATAAGAATGGAAAACTGTAATGGAAAAACTAATATGGGTTATGATAATAGTAAGGATAATGACAATGATAAAAATAAATATAGTGGTGAAAATTAAATGGTAATGATGATGGTAAAGATTATATAATGATTAAAGTAAAAATGCTAATAAAGATAATTATAATGACAATACTAATAATGATAATGGTAGTGGTAATGATAAAATTATTGATAATAATAATAATATGAAAAATTCAAATTATACTGATGATGATAATGATAATAATTATTAATAATAAATCGTTACAACAATAATGGCAATGATAATAATGAAAATAATAATAGTAATAATATCATGATAATAGAAATGATAATGATAACAATGATAATGATAATATTAATGGTAATAACAATGATAGTAATAATAACAGTAATAATAATAGCAACAATAATAATAATAATGGTAATGATGATTATAAAGATAGTAGTACTAGAAATATTATTATCAATAATAATAATAATAATAATAATAATAATAATAATAATTATAATAAAAAAATAATAACTATAATAACGAAAATAATAATAATGACAATAGTTCTGATAATTAAGATCAGGATAATAGTAATAGTAAAAATTATAATAACGAAGAGTAATTATTACGATGATGGTGACAGTAAAAATAATGATAATAATGATGATAACAACAATAATAATAATGATAACAGTAATGATATCAATAATGACAATAGCAATAATAATAATAATAACAACAATAATCATAATCATAATCATACTCATACTCATACTCACAACCATAATAATAATAATAATAATAATGGTGATAATAATAATGATAATAATTCTAATAATAATAATAATAATAACAGTAACAGTAAATGATAATGATAGCAACATCGTCAATGATGCAAATGAAAATGATAATATCTATATAAAACTACTGATGATGTACAATGCCATCCATCCTATGTTAAAAATAACAAAAGCAATAATAAAGAGGGTGACAATAATCATCACTGCAACTTCAGCCATATCAACAACATTTAAAAAGAACAAACACAGTAGTGATAATGATAATGATATCATTAGGTAACAATGGATAACAATTAGAACCCTTTTTAGGTTTCGGAATTATTATCACAATTCACGGAGACCAAAGTATCGAGTGATCATTGACAGTGACATGACTTGCTTCACAGTGCAATGAGAATCAGAGTGCAAAGGTGAGGACAGTCGCTTGCAATGGATTATAAGGCATTAGCAACAATTTTCTTGCTTTTTTATCATTTTTAGTTATTCTTCAAAATGGGCAGTGTGAGAAATTTTAAGTCTGTCATTCAGGGAGCTTATGACGTTTGACATAAGGTAATTAGGATAATCATTTGATAGATTAAAAGACGTCACTGTGAAGTAAGTTTAGGGATAAGAGTTGTTACTTTTCGTCCGTTACCTGTAATAGTGGTTGTCTGCTCACTCTTACTTCTAATTATAAATAGAAAGATATGAGGAGACGGAGGAAAATCGTGGTCGTGCGTGAGACCATTCCTTATTTGCCGCATTGTTTGTGTTCGTGAATTACTAAGGTAGATTTTGTTTAAAATAATTAATATGTACTATGTATTTTCTTTTCAAGTTTTCCTTTTTTCTTCCTGTTTTCACGTTCTGAGGGGCTTATTTCGTTCTATTTGCAGAATACTATCTATACACAGAAGAGGTTGTTTTGGCAGTCATGGATTTGTTTATACCAAGTCTGGAGTATAAAAAGCAAAATCACAATCGTGTGCTGGCTTCGGGGTTTGTTTGCTCGGACGCGGGGCTGACTGGCAGGCAAGCGAGGATTGTCGGCCGAACAGACAGAACGGTATTCGCACAGACATAAACACGTCGATACACACACAGACACACACATATGTACACGCACATGGAAACAGACACATATATATCACATGCACACTCCTAGTGTATATGTATATATGCATACATATGCACTCACACATGCACAAACACAAACACACATGTACACACACACACACACATGTACACACACACACACACATGTACACACACACACACACATGTACACACACACACACACACATACACACACACACACACACACACACATATATATATATACGTATATATATATATATATATATATATATATATATATATATATATATATATATATACACACATATACATACGTACATACATATATACATATATTTCTTTTATGAGTACCATGTCAGATTCTGACGTTGGCAACCATATTCCTGAACCTCTGCATCTTGAGAAAGGTGAATAAGCTCCCATTTCCTAAAGCCATAACCAACTGCTATCACTAAGTTGTCTAGGGAAATCTTTCTTTTCAAGCTCGTCTTCTTAAATAAT
>NC_091566.1:24727897-24730397 GCF_042767895.1 Penaeus vannamei | reverse complement strand
GGAGTGGAGGAGGGGGACTGGGAGAGGGAGGGAAGGATGTGGTGGAGAGAGAGAGGGAGAAGGAGGAAGAGGAAGAGAGAGGGCTGGGATAGAGAGAGGGGGGGAGGGAGAGATACAGAGAGAGAGATAAAGAGAGAGAGATAAAGATAAAGAGAGAGAGAGAGAGAGAGAGAAAGAGAGAGAGAGAGATGGAGATAGAAAGAGAGAAAAAGGGAGAGAGGGAGAGAGAGAGAGAGAATAAACAGATAGAGAGAGAGAGAGAGAGAGAGAGAGAGAGAGAGATGATGAAAGAATACATATATATATATATATATATATATATATATATATATATATAGAGAGAGAGAGAGAGAGAGAGAGAGAGAGAGAGAGAGAGAGAGAGAGAGAGAGAGAAAGAGAGAGAAAGAGAGAGGAGAGAGAGAGAGAGCGGAGAGAGAGAGAGAGAGAGAGAGAGAGAGAGAGAGAGAGAGAGAGAGAGAGAGAGAGAGAGAGAGAGAGAGAGAGAGAGAGAGAGAGAGGGAGAGAGAGAGAGAGATGGATAGGGATAGAGAGAGAGAAAGAGAGGGATAGATAGACAAATAGATAAATAGATAGCTAGAAAGATAGATAGAGAGAGAGAAACAGCAGGTGGGGAGGGGGTGGGGGAGACTGACGGGATGAATTCCGAACGATGCCAATTTCCATCAATGTTTGAACAGCCACTTTCAGGTAGAGGGGGAGGGGGCAGGGGGGGCGGGACCGGGATGGAGGGAGCGGGGGGAGGGGGGGGCTTGTACATCACACTTTGCCGCGCGAAATTGGATCCTTCCCCTGGCATATGTTCGTTGCCTTCGTAATGTCAAAGGCAATATATCTCATCGGCCTTGCAACGCCACGACCTAGTGTGACCCAATGACCTTTTACGCCGCCACGCCCCGCTTCTGAATAAGCCACGCCCCGCTTCTGAATAAGCCACGCCCCGCTTCTGAATAAGCCACGCCCGGCTTTTGAATAAGCCACGCCCCGCTTTTGAATAAGCCACGCCCGGCTTTTGAATAAGCCACGCCCCGCTTCTGAATAAGCCACGCCCAGCTTCTGAATAAGCCACGCCCCGCTTCTGAATAAGCCACGCCCCGCTTCTGAATAAGCCACGCCCGGCTTTTGAATAAGCCACGCCCCGCTTCGGAATAAGCCACGCCCAGCTTCTGAATAAGCCACGCCCCGCTTCTGAATAAGCCACGCCCAGCTTCTGAATAAGCCACGCCCCGCTTCTGAATCAGCCACGCCCCGCTTCTGAATAAGCCACGCCCCCGCTTTTGAATAAGCCACGCCCCGCTTTTGAATAAGCCACGCCCCGCTTCTGAATAAGCCACGCCCAGCTTCTGAATAAGCCACGCCCCGCTTTTGATTAATCCACGCCTGCTTCTGAATAAGCCACGCCCGCTTCTGAATAAGCCACGCCCACTTCTGAATAAGCCACGCCCCGATTCTGAATAAGCCACGCCCATCTCTGAATAAGCCACGCCTGAATCTGAATAAGCCGCGCTCTTCTCTGAATAAGCCACGTCCATCTCTGAATAAGCCCCGCCCCACTACTGAATAAGCCACGCCTGCCTCTGAATAAACCACACCCGCTTCTGATTAAGCCCCACCCGCTTCTGAATAAGCCACACCCCAATTCTGAATAAGCCGCGCTCTTCTCTGAATAAGCCACACCATCTCTGAATAAGCCACGCCCCGTTTCTGAATGAGCCGCGCCCCGCTTCTTAACAAGCCACGCCTACTTCTGAAAAAGCCGCGCCCGCTTCGGAATAAACCACGCTACTCTTTCTAGCATAGTGGATATAGAAACTATAATACATATGACTGAAATTTTACTTTCATTCTGTACAGACTGGGTTTAGAACAAATGAGACAGGACTAAAAGACGATCTCATGTCTATCTGTCTGTCTATCTGTGTATCTGTCTGTTCAGCTATCTGTCTATCTGTTCATCTGTCAATCTGCATATCTATCTATCTATAGATGTGTATATGCGTGTGTATCTATCTATGTATCCATTTGTCTGTGTATCTATTTAAGCATTTATCTATGTATCTATCTGTGTATTTATTCATGTGTGTTTGAATATATTTGTATGCATATACACGTAGGTAAGTATATATCTGTTATATAGTATCTATCTATCTATCTGTATATCTATATATATTTATCTATTCTTAAATTAATATATCTACCTATATATCTGTTTATACACATACATCTATCAGTCCGTCAATCAATCTAGAAATCTATCTATCCACATACATATACACATCAATATATGTATGTACATCTATATATCAATCAATCTATCTATATACATACATATATATAAATGTCTATACATCTATATCTATCTGTCAGTATCTATCTATCTCTTTATATTATACAACTAATTATCTATTCATTTAGCTATGCTTCGCGCTCTGAAGTGGGTTTTATTTTACAGAATTAATATATTTGTGAATATGGAAATAAC
>NC_091566.1:24712897-24717897 GCF_042767895.1 Penaeus vannamei | reverse complement strand
AGATGATAAGAAAGAAAGAGATATAAAGAAAGAGAGAGACAAAGAGAGAGAAAGATAGATAGATAGATAGATAGAATGAATGAGAGAGAGAGAGAGAGAGAGAGAGAGAGAAAGAGACAGAGACAGAGAGAGAGAAGAAAAAGAGAGAGAGAGAGAGAGAAGAAAGAAAGAGAGAAAGAGAGAGAGAGAGAGAGAGAGAGAGAGAGAGAGAGAGAGAGAGAGAGAGAGAGAGAGAGAGAAAGAGAGAGAGAAAAAAAACAGAGAGAGAGAGACAGACAGAGAGAGACCTACAGTATGATTTTATACTTCCGATCTTCAGATCATGGCCATTTTGTATTCTCGAAAGTCATGATAATCTCAAATATTTTTTTTATGTCATTACCTGGTCTGTCGTCTTATATTACAGAAGCAGTTGTCTATAGTTATAAAATTCAACAAATTATATCCTTACATGTTTAATCATATGCTCCACAACATTTGGTCTGTCCATCGCTCAAACAACCAGATATTGCTTGATAGAGATAACTTCTAGACTACAAGTGTTATATAGTTAACATAGACACACCTGTTGGAGATCTCATGCCTTGTCTGATTTCAATGATATATGCATTTTCAGTATTTCTTAACATTTTTTTAAAGATGGTGTATCATTCCGGTCAACATTTAAGGTCAAGGTTAAGATTCATCTGAAGAGAGAGAAAGAAGAAGACGAAGGAAGAGACAGACAGAGAGCGAGAGATAGATAGACAGACAGATAGATAGATAGATAGATAGATAGATAGATAGATAGATAGATAGATAGATAGATAGATAGATAGATAGATAGAGAGAGAGAGAGAGAGAGAGAGATTTGTTTGGATTATATACAGAGGTCTTTGCAATGATTTTGTTTACCATTTTTATTTGTGATTTTGTTATTTATTCGCTTTTCTGGTTTATAGGTATTCTTGTAATCATAAACGTCTATACTACTTCCTATGAATATTTACATTAGTACCATTATACAAATCATATAATTCTGTCTTGTTTTACAGTCATAAGCTTGAGGAAGGGGTGTAAGTCGACCTTATGGCAGACCATACCGACCAGGGACAGGAACCGAAAGCAGAGGACTTCCACCATTCAGCAGAATCACAATCCTAGTTCTCTTCCATACAGACGACGTGGACAAATCTGCCATTCTTTATCTTCTTCGGGACGAGAACGAGAGCAACCAATGGCAGCGGTTAAGTTTCTGAAGACGGGACCAGTTGCTTCCGGGTATAGGTGTGTATACTCGTATATATTACAGTGCTGTATGTGTATTATATATCTGTTCTATTTCATAACGTATGCAACTGTGTCCCTTGTGTTTTATTATGTATGTGCCTAGAGGATGGATGGTAAACACAAAGTGTTTGGACTGGAAAACACGCCCCAGAGAAACAACATAGAAATAGATATCTAAAACTGCAAAAAAAGAAGGAATAATCTCGCTCGTATTCTTGCTATCTTGGGCACACGCGCAGCAAGCAGCTTTCTACTAGCAAACAGGATTACAGGTCAGATTGTTACAAAGATTCACCGTGGAAAAACAGCGCAAAAAATGCAAAGCTTTTCTATTTAAAAAAAGATAGAGGAAAGGAAAAAGTAAATATAAAAAACCAGCGACTCCGAAAGCTGTAGATAACTATGTAAATCAACACCGAAAATGACCTTACATAAACTACTAATAATCAAAAGCTTGATGATATATACACATTTTTGAGCATATGCTAAAAAATCAAGCCGCTGCAATTGCACAAGGGTTCTTCATATCTGTCATGGTTTATTTTCGTCGTGTCCCTCTGACTAGGCACTAACCAGACGCTTGGTAGGCACAGTGAGACAGTGTTTGACCTGGGGTGTTACAGAGGAGGAGAGAAACGCACACACACATGAAGGGAGACTGAGGGATGGAGAGAGAGAGAGAGAGAGAGAGAGAGAGAGAGAGAGAGAGAGAGAGAGAGAGAGAGAGAGAGAGAGAGAGAGAGAGAGAGAGAGAGAGAGAGAGAGAGAGAGAGAGAGAGAGAGCATTTATTTTCAAATTAATTGATTTTTTCTATTATGCCATCAGCATAATTACTGTAAACCGTGGATTCAGTCGACGAGCGGGATATACGTATGTATCTTTTATTATATTATATCTTATATTAATTAAGGATTCATTGCACAATGATCCATGACAAAAAACTTATATGCCAGGAAATTCACTTTCTCTTAAAAAAATCATGATATGCGTGTCTTTTGTAATAGGATTTTTATGCGTTGGTTGAGGTCTGCATGCTCTGTTATCAAAGCTTTTACTATCACTGTTATCTTTATCATTGTTACTTTTACCATTACCAGTATTATTATCATTATCATAATTATTGCTATTATCATTGTTATACCATTACTATTATTATTATTATTATCATTTTTTAACATTATCATCATTATTGTTACTATTACAGTCATTATTATCATAACAGTCACTACTATCATTATGATCATCTTCATAACAGTCATTATTATCATTACTTTCATTTTCATCCTTTCCCTCGTGTAGATATGCCCCTAGAACACCAAACAAGTTATTTGATAATGGATATATATTTCTTCTTTAACATTCATACGTTTAGTGTAAAAACTCACATCTCATCGAGAACTGCGGAACTAACAACAACATGACCCTTTACTCCACGTGAAAGCCTGACTGCTTATTTCACAGGCTTTGATGTCCGGACACATCAAAAGCCCTTATGCATGGCCATATAACTCTACGGTCACAACCCGAATTTCAATTACCGAGAAGTCAAATTAACAAATATCCCTCTGATTCCTAGGGGAAATAGCACAGGCCACAAAGGAATGAAATCCACACGAAACTATATTCTGGTAAACCAAGTAAAGAAATAAAGAGGAAATAAAGAACATGATTCTTTTCGTTTTTTTTTTTTTTTTTTTTTTTTTTTTTGCAGGGTCTCTCACACTCACGTAGCCTGGGTGAGCTCAAGCCGCTCGTTCATCACGCCTGAAAAAGACGAGCATCTGAGATGACGCAAGCCGCCTCTTCGCTAAGAGTGTTTTAGTTCAGGGTTTTGCTCGTTTATGGCTCGCTCGCCACAGGGTTTTGTACTCTGGGTGTTGTGAATACTTTTTCCTTCGTGCAAGCTCTTAGATAACTATCTATCTATATACCTGTATATATTCGTAAATATCTTTATACATCTGCATATATATCATATGATAGCTATTGATACTACCACTACTGCTACTACAAATATTGATGATAATGATAATGATCATATTAATGATAATAATAATGATTGTAATAAAAGTAGTAATAATGACAATGATAAAGATAATAATATGGTAATGATAATAATGACAGTAATAACAGTAATAATAATGGTTAAAAGACAAACAATTTGAGCAACAGTGATAACGAAAATAGTAACAAAAAGAACAATAAAAGTGATGGTAATGATAACAGTAATTAACATTAATGATGAAGATGATAACAACAATAAAAACATCAATGATGTCAATAATGTCAATAATTTCAAAACGATAGTGATGAATACAATTCGAATACTAGTAAAGATAGCATTATCAAAAATAATTATGGTACTGGTAACAGTGAGAGAGAGAGAGAGAGATAGAGAGAGAGACAGAGAGAGAGAGAGAGAGAGAGAGAGAGAGAGAGAGAGAGAGAGAAAGAGAGAGAGAGAGAGAGAGAGAGAGAGAGAGAGAGAGAGAGAGAGAGAGAGAGAGAGAGAGAGAGAGAGAGAGAGAGAGAGGGAGAGGTAAAGAGCATTTATTTTCAAATTAATTGATTTATTCTATTATGCCGTCAGCATAATTACAGCAACCCGTGGATTCAGTCTACGAGCCGGATATACTTATGTATCTTTTATTATATTATATCTTAATTAAGGATTCATTGCAGTATGATCCATGACAGAAAACTTATATGCCAGGAAATTCACTTTCTCTTAAAAAATCGTGATAGGCGTGTCTTTTGTAATCGGATTTTTACGCGTTGGTTGAGGTCTGCATGCTCTGTTATTAAGGTTTTTACTATCACTGTTATCTTTATCATTGTTACTTTTACCATTACCAGTATTATTACCATTATTATTTTCATTACTATTATCATTATTCTAATCATCATTATTAACATTATCATCGTTATTGTCACTATTACAATTATTATTATCATAACTGTCACTGCTATCATTATGATCATCTTTATAACAGTCATTATTATCATTACTATCATTTTCATCCTTTCCCCCGTGTAGATATGCCCCTAGAACACTAAACAAGTTATTTGATAATGGATACATATTTCTTCTTTAACATTCATACGTTTAGTGTAAAAACTCACATCTCATCGAGAACTGCGGAACTAACAACAACATGACCCTTTACTCCACGTGAAAGCCTGACTGCTTATTTCACAGGCTTTGATGTCCGGACACATCAAAAGCCCTTATGCATGGCCATATAACTCTACGGTCACAACCCGAATTTCAATTACCGAGAAGTCAAATTAACAAATATCCCTCTGATTCCTAGGGGAAATAGCACAGGCCACAAAGGAATGAAATCCACACGAAACTATATTCTGGTAAACCAAGTAAAGAAATAAAGAGGAAACAAAGAACATGATTCTTTTCGTTTTTTTTTTTTTTTTTTTTTTTTTTTTTTTTTTTTTTTTTTTTTTTGCAGGGTCTCTCACACTCACGTAGCCTGGGTGAGCTCAAGCCGCTCGTTCATCACGCCTGAAAAAGACGAGCATCTGAGATGACGCAAGCCGCCTCTTCGCTAAGAGTGTTTTAGTTCAGGGTTTTGCTCGTTTATGGCTCGCTCGCCACAGGGTTTTGTACTCTGGGTGTTGTGAATACTTTTTCTTTCGCGCAAGCTCTTAGATAACTATCTATCTATATACCTATATATATTCGTATATATCTTTATACATCTGCATATATATC
>NC_091566.1:24692897-24695397 GCF_042767895.1 Penaeus vannamei | reverse complement strand
TATTTTTATTCGCGTTTTCACATGTGTGCGTTTCTTTCTTTTCTAATTGGGACTTACGTTTCTCTCATGTTTTTATCTGCCGTGCGTTTACCCCTCGTTCGTTTCGTATTTTGAAAGGATCTGCCTATGTGGAGCAATTCTTTTTTTTTATTTGCCAATTCCACCCGCTATTCATTCGACCCTCCGCCATTTTGCCTTAGATTTCCCATCGTGCGCAGTTTGGCCATTTATATGATTAATTTGCAAAGAGATCAGGCTATCGCTTTTCTGACTTCAGTTTCGATGGGAAGGCAGTAGATTTTGCGAGGAACTGTCACTTCGACTTGTTCTTTTAACTCTGTTGTTAATGTTAGTAGAAGTAGTATTATATTTATTTCTGTTAGGATTCTTATTGTTGTTATTGTTATCACTATCGTTACTATTATTATCATCACCATTTTTTCTCTTATTATTGTTTTTTTTGGTTATAATTGGGATTATTTTCTCATTGTTACAAGCATCATTTTCACCATTATTATTACTATCATTGTTATTTTTTACAGTAGTATTATTATTAATATTACCATTTCATAATTATGATTATCACTTTTTATCCGTGTTTCCATCATTACCATTATTATCCTTTTCTTTTATCATGATCACCATCATCATTATTTTTATGATCATGATCATCAATATTTGTGTCTTTATTACCCTTGTTATTATTACTATTATCATTATGATAATTACTATTATCATCATTATAGATAGTAGTAATAATGATAATAATAATAATAATTATAATAATTATCATTATTAATCTCATTGTTATCATTATTAATCTCATTGTTTTCATTATTATTATCCTCATTAATTGTACTATTACCAGCATCACAATTATTACTATTATCATTATTGAAGTGTAAAGCTGCGCACTCGCCGGCTCCAAGGTCGATTTCCCTTCCCTAAGCCTCGGCCAACGCCTCCCGAAGCGACGGTGTCCCACGTCACGAGCGGCTGCGTCACCAAGATAATGTTTGTTTTGTTAGCCCAAGGAATACAGAAGCCTCCTTGCGTCAGGCACCTGCGTGTAAGTCCTGCTGGCATTTTTAATTTGTCAGGGGTTAAGTTTAGCCACTTTTTAAGAATGAGAGTCCTTGCTTGTATGGTAATGGGAACTTGGTTATTTATTTTTTTTTTTTATAAATATGGGTGCATTCTTAATCAAATCTTGCTACTTGAATGGCGTTGAAGTCGCCAAGCAAGATAAATAAATATTCATTTATTTTCTAAGTTAAATATTCTAAATGTGTTATGCCCGACATACATAATTTTCTCTAACACTGATTAGTATCAGTTTTCCTCTGTAAACTGTCCAGTATTTCTATTATTCTTTCTCCTTGCCGACGTCTTCAAAGTGTCATGATAACCCCTGAAGGAGGTGATGGTCTTCATATATATATATATATATATATATATATATATATATATATATATATATATATATATATATATATATATATATATATATATATATATTTTTTTTTTTTCTTTTTTTATTTCTTTTTTTTTTCTTCTTCTTCTTCTTCTTCTTCTTTTATTTCTCCCTTTTTTTCTTTTTTTCTTTCATTCTTTCTTTTTCCTTTTTTTTTCTTTTTTTCGTGGATGTTTGGGCCCTTTGGACTGTCTGCCTTTTGGGGTCGGTTTTCGGGTACTTCATTAACACATTTCTTTCTTTTCGCGCCATGCCGGGGGTCTCATTCGGGGTATTAGTACCCAGGGGTTTGGGAAAGGGAATCACTTGCACTCTGACTAGGACTCGGACTTGGATACTGACTTCGGTTTTGACCGGTCCTTCTCAGTGTTTGTTGTCGTGTGCACTCTTGGATTTGCCTCGTTTCGTGCCAGGGTTGCCGTGTTGTACCTTTTCTAAGAAGTTCAGTTAATTTCCTTGGTTGTGTGTAGAAGACTAGTCTCTTTGAGGCGTCTGATATGCTGCATTATCATATGCAGTGTGCACTCTCACCAATTCCCAAGTGCAATCCAAGTGTTAGAGAGCTAAGGGCAAAGTGTAATAAAGAGACCCTGATTACGGATCTGTACCTCCGGTGTGACCTTCAGTTTTATGAATTAGTTATCAAGCGGTTTTATTTCCTCCAGGATATGATATCCGTACCTAGAGGGAGAAATTCTTTTATTTTTCTCTTTTATTATCGATGTATAGTCTTGGTCAATTCCTGCCTGACCTTATGGGTGCTCAGGCAGTCTTCGTGTTCTCTGTTCCTTTTTGGTTCTCCCTATTACTACGGTGTCTACTTTTTGTATTTTTTGTAAGTATACCTGGTGTTGGTTTCATGTGCATCACCCCCGCTGCGATAAATTGGTGATACACACATCCTTATCTACTTTCCATGACTGAAAACATTTGTAAAAAATTCTTGTGAGTGCAACATGTTTCTCAAAAAAACAAAGTACTATTTTTGAACTTTCATTCATTGCCAGCCAGAGATCTAAAGTTGTG
>NC_091566.1:24635397-24640397 GCF_042767895.1 Penaeus vannamei | reverse complement strand
TCCTTAGCGTAATGGAGTGGACCTTTAGTGAAGCGTCTGCTGTGCCCTGCCTTTTTGTTGTTCTGTATTTTATGGTACTTATAACTAGAAATGTTAATGTTATTACCCCTTTTTTTTCTCTTTTGGCTATGATTATAACGAAAGACGTTTAAATGTTTTGTCTGCCTCTTTTTCTATCTGTCTCTCTCTCTTTCTCTCTCTCTCTCTCTCTCTCTCTCTCTCTCTCTCTCTCTCTCTCTCTCTCTCTCTCTCTCTCTCTCTCTCTCTCTCTCTCTCTCTCTTCTTTTTCTGATAGATTGTATATGAATATGACGAAAGACGAAAGGTTCCACTGTACCCTATACCTGGTGCACTTCCAACGAACACAAAACAAAATCCATCTTGGCTTGGATAAAGCAGAGGAAAACAAATGACCATCATTAAGCCTACTCCAGGTGTGTCTGCCTGTTACGCTAATATGGAACACAACTGCTCTTCTCGTCCCTCCCAAAAAGCTTGATAAAATAACCATTACATCACCAGCTTATATGCGTATGCCAGTTCGGAGCCGAGTCCTGTATTATACATGGCTGCAAACACATTCTGCGGATATAGAATTGCATGAATAAGGCAGAGCGCAAACCTGATACACACAGCATACATAAATCTTGGGGAATGGCCTTCTATTTCACGCTTGTTCTCCCTCTGTCTAGGTTCCTTGATTCTCAGTCTCAAACAGACTGATAAAGATAGAAGAAAAGAAAGAAAAAAACAATAATAGCATAAGAAACATCAACAATTGCAACAAAAGAAACATCAATAAAAGCAACACCAGTGATAATAACAGCCATAGCAACAGCATCAGTAACAAAAGCATAAACAATAACCATGAAAACGCATCCTTATACACTGCAACCCGTACCCCGCACCCTGAGAGTACATTCCATTCCAGGACTATATACCCCAAGCCATTAACGATAACCCTCCTCATCCCTTCTCTACCTCTGCTTCATTCCATCACTCCTCCTTCACCTCCCTTCACCTCCCTTCACCCTCACGCGCCATTTATCTACAATAACTTTAGTTACCAGAGCTAATTGACAAGGCAGGCCTCCCAGCCCTCTGTTATCGCATAGTTTTCCCTCGTCTTGCTGGAGTAAACTTGAACGATGTTGATGCATAGTTGAATAATGAAATTCACGCAATCTTGATTTAGAGGGGAGGTGAGAAAGGAGGAAGGGGCGGAGAGGGTACGGCTGGAGGGGAAGGGGAGCGGTAGAAAGGGGAAAAGGGGGTAGACAGACATACATAGAGAGGGAGGGTGGGGGAGGAAAGGAGGGAGGAGAGAAGGAGTGAGACAGGGAAAGAGGGAGAGAGAATAAGGGAGAGAGGGAGAGAGGGAGAAAGGGAGAGAGGGAGAGAAAAAGGGGAGAGAGGAAGAGAGGAGAGAGGGAAAGAGAGGGAGAGAGAGAGAGAGAGAGAGAGAGAGAGAGAGAGAAAAGAGAGAGAGAGAGAGAGAGAGAGAGAGAGAGAGAGAGAGAGATGGATAGATCAATAGACAGAGAAGTAGATAGCTAGATAAAAAGATAGATAGATAGAGATAGATAGATAGACAGAAAGAGAGAAGGAAAGATCAATAGACAGACATATAGATAGTTAATTAGATGAATAGATAGATAGATAGATAGAGAGTAAGAAAGAGAAACAGAAGAAATGGGATGAAAGAGAGAAGTAGAAAGAGAGGCAGGAAGGAGAGAAGAGAGAGAGAGAGTGGGGGGGGGGTATAGTGCAAATCCCCTTATTTAGTGTGTACAAACTTTATAATAGTTAATCAGCATACCTAGAGAGGGTGTTCACTCTTTATATGGTTTCTCTTCTCTCTGTCTGTTTCTCCCACCCTCTTTTTCTTTTGCCTTCCTTTGTCCTCCTTTTGTTTTCTTTATTTTATTATCATTATTTTATTATTATTATTATTATTTTGTTTTTTGCCTCTAGTTCACGCTAGCTTTATTCTCTCTTTTTCTGCCTACTTTCCACTTCTTAGTGATATTAGTTGTGGATTTTTTTCTCTCTCTCTCTATCTGCCTCTCTCTCTCTCTCTCTCTCTCTCTCTCTCTCTCTCTCTCTCTCTCTCTCTCTCTCTCTCTCTCTCCTCTCCCTCTCTCTCTCTCTCTCTCTCTCTCTCTCTCTCTCTCTCTTTCTCTCTCTCTCTCTCTCTTTCCTCTCTCTTTCTCTCTCTATCTCTGTCTTTCTGTCCCATCTCTGTCTGCCTCTCTCTATCCCTCTCATTTCTTTCTCTGCCTGCCACCTGCCTGCTCTGTCTGTCTGTCTGTCCAGTCTCTCTCTTTCCCACTCCCCTCCCGCCCTCTCCCCTCCCCTTCCTCTCCTACCTACCTCCCTCCCTCCCCCTCTCTTCCTCTCTTTTCCCCTCCCACTCTCTCTCCCTCTCTTTCTCCCTCCGCCTCCATCCTCTCCCTCTCTTTCTCCTTTCCTCTCTCCCTCCTCCCTTTCTCCCCTCCGTCTCCCTTCTCCCTCTCTCCCTCCTCCCTTCTCTCCCCCCTCTCCCATCCTCTCTTTCTCCCTCCCTCTGCCCTTCCCCTCTCTCCCTCTCTTTCCCCTCTACCCCTTCCCCTCTCTCACATCTCTTTCTCCCTCCCTCTCCCCCTCTCCCCTCCCTCCCTCTCTTTCTCACCCACTCACTCCTCCCACTCCTCTCCACCTCCTCTCCCTCTCCTCCTCCTCCCATCCTCTCTTTCTCCCCCATCTTCCCTCCTCCCTCCCCCCCCTACCTCCACTCGTCTCTATTGCGCTGCGTTTAACACCCAAATCCTCCACTATATTTCCCCCAATTACGCGCCTCCGCCTCCCTCCTCAAACGCATGCCAAACATCCCCCTAATCAACTAAGAGACAGCAAAGCGCATCCCCGAGATGAGACACTTCCCGATCTCCCTCCGTCGCTGTCGGCCGTCCCCTTGTCTCCGTCGCACCTCTTGCAAATCGGCTCTGAATACTGATCCTGAATACCCAATCCTTAATACCAATCCTGGGCGGTATCCCTGACTCTCCTGCAGCTCAGGAAGCGACGAGGGCCATCCCATCAGGGCATCCTTCGCGTGAGATAAAGGCATTAGCAACATGAGTCGCTCCTCCGTTCCTCAGCATCCCTTCATCATCTGCTGGTTTGGGGAGATGAAACCCGAGAAGGAGGCTGGAAATGCATTGGCTTTGGTGCAGTATCCGACTCATGCTCACACACTCTCTCTTTCTCTCTCATTCTCTGTCTCTCTCTCTCATTCTCTGTCTCTCTCTCTCATTCTCTGTCTCTCTCTCTCTGTCTCTGTCTCTGTCTCTGTCTCTCTGTCTCTGTCTCTGTCTCTCTCTCTCTCTCTCAGTTGGTTGGGTCTGTCTGTTTTCGTTTTTTTCTCTTTCTGTTCCTCCTCCTCTGTCTCGATTTTTGTTTCTTTTTCCTCTCTGTCTCGTTCCCAAACCCCCATCCTCTCTCTCTGCCACACTTGTTCCCCTTCTCCTCTCTCTTCTTTCTCTCTTTCCTGCGTACCTTCTTTCCCACTTTTTATATGCCTGCCTGTTTCCCTGTCTGTTTGTCATGTCTTTTTCTAAATCTTCCTCTGCCTTTCCTATCCTCTTTCTCCCCCTTTACCTCGCCCCCTCACTCACCCCCTTCCCCCTCCCCCTCCCTCACCCCCCTCACCACCCTCACCTCACCCCCTCAACCCAACTCCTCACCCCCTCACCCCGCCACCCCACCCCCTCCTCCTTATTTTTCATCCCTCGCCAAGCTAAAACATATCATTACGAGGGAGCCACAAAGCCTCACCACTGCACCCCAGCCCCCTGCCACTAGCCCCTCGAGAAGTCGTACAAGCCGCTATTACCATTTCGTCAGAAAGTGATACTCAAAGAACCGAGAGAGAAAGAAAGAGAAGGAGAGCGAGAGCGAGAGCGAGAGCGAGAGCAAGAGCGAGAGCGAGAGCGAGAGAGAGAGAGAGAGAGAGAGAGAGAGAGAGAGAGAGAGAGAGAGCGAGAGCGAGAGAGAGCAGAGAGAGGCGAGAGAGAGCAGGAGAGAGAGAAAGAGACAGACAGACAGATAGAGAGACAGAGACAGAGAGACAGAGACAGAGAGAGAGAGAGAGAGAGAGAGAGAGAGAGAGAGAGAGAGTCAGACAGACAAGATGCGAGACGAGACAGAGACAGAGACAGAGAGGGAAGACAGGGGGAGGTATGGAGAGAAACAGAGACAAAGACAGAGACAGAAGAAGCGAGACAGAGAGAGAGAGAGAGAGAGAGAGAGACAGAGAGAGAGAGAGAGAGAGAGAGAGAGAGAGAGAGAGAGAGAGAGAGAGAGAGAGAGAGAGAGAGGTCAACAGACAGAGAGAGAGAGAGAGAGAGAGAGAGACAAGAGACAGAGACAGGTATGGAGACAGAAAAGAGACAAGAGAGAGAGAGAGAATAAGCGAGAGAGAGAGAGATGGTGAGAGAGAGAGAGAGAGAAAGAGAGAGAGAGAGAGAGAGAAGGAGAGAGGAGAGAGAGAGAGAGAGAGAGAGAGAGAGAGAGAGAGAGACAGACAGAGACAGAGAACAGAGAGAGAGAAAGACAGAGACAGAGAGAGAGAGAGAGGTAGAGAGAGAGAGAGAGAGAGAGAGAGAGAGAAAGAGACAGAGACAGAGACAAACAGAGACAGAGACAGAAAAAGAGAAGGAGAGAGAGAGAGAGAGAGAGAGAAGAGAGAGAGAGAGACTGAGAGAGAAAGAGAGAGAGAGAGAGAGAGAGAGAGAGAGAGAGAGAGAGAGAGAGAGAGAGAGAGAGAGAGAGAGAGAGGGGAGAGAGAGGAGAAAGAAACGAGACAGACAAGAAAGACAGAGAGAATGAGCGAGTGGTGTGTGAGTGTGAGTGTGAGAGAGAGAAAGTGAGAGAGAGAGAGAGGGGGGGGTGGAGAAAAACAGAGAGACTTGACAGAGAGAGAGAGGGAGGTGGGGCAGGGGGGAAAAAAAAAAAAGAGA
>NC_091566.1:24585330-24587830 GCF_042767895.1 Penaeus vannamei | reverse complement strand
GATAGATAACCATTCGATTAATAGATAGACAAACAGACAGAGAGGATTCGCCGCTAATGGAACTCGGCTCCTCCGTTTTCCCGCGCGAGGCTTCCGGGCCGGGCTGAACCTCCCGCCAGAACCGAAAATATTTGTAAGGAGCCCGAACATACACGGTTAAATTCACTCCCTTAATGAGATTCTTCAGATTTTGCCGAGGGAGAGAGTTCATTACTCAAACTTCGATTGGATTGGATCTCGTAACTCAACATTCCAAATTAAGCCTTACTTAGGCGATCAAACATGCCCCGCCCAGATGCCCTTCTTGCGCGCGCGTCTTGGCAACGGATGCCCTTCTTGCACCGATATTTTCGCCTCGCCCCTCCACCCCCCCCCCCCCAGTCAGCAAGCCCCTCCCACCTCTTTCTGGCCTCCACCTACATCTTCTGCGAACCTTTTCATCTCTCCTTTATATATTTTTATGATCCTATCATTGGCCCTATTATGGTATTAATGTTTCAACTGTTATCATTCATTGAGGGACTGTTGTGTGTGTGTGTGTGTGTGCGTGTGTGTGTGTGTGTGCGTGTGTGTGTGTGTGTGTGTGTGTGTGTGTGTGTGTGTGTGTTGTGTGTGTGTGTGTTGTGTGTGTGTGTGTGTCTGTGTGTGTTTGCTTATATATGTATTACCAGTTACAATACCAAAGATAATCATAATTATAATGATAATAGCAATGGTGATAATCATAAAAATAAAGATGATAATACTAATACTACTATTACTACTACTAGTAATAATAATAATAATAATAATAATAATAATAATAATAATAATAATAATAATAATGATAATAATAATATCAATTGTACTGATGAAAAAATAACAACAAGAATAAAATGAATCACCCCTCGCCCCCCCCCCTCAAAAAAAAAAAAAGGCAGACCACCCTTGACCGCCCCTTAAGAACTTTATTAATCTTGTTCCTTGATCAAGTGATATATGGCCACAGTCCTACCCTGGCACTGTGCCTGGACCCCTGTTTCAGCACCATAAGTTTTCGTTGACGTGATAATTGAGGGATGGACCCCACTGGCCAGGCGAGAAGGGGCGGGGGTCGCCATTGAAGGAATTTTGGTCGGAATGACTGCGGTGCGAGGGCCTGCCGCCAGTTCGTTCGTTTTAAGGTTGTTTATTCGGGTTGTTGTATGTGTCGTGTTATTGTATGAGTGATGTGTCTGTTCGAGTTTATTTATTTTATTTATTTTATTATTATTATTTTTTTTTCATTAGTAGTATTACATTCGCGTTAAATTATATTGATTGTTATTTTATTGTTCTAGTTTCATTTTTCATTACCATCGATGATTGTAGTAATTGAAAATAAGTCATATTATCAAATATCGTTCATATTATCTATCGCATCATTGATATTATCATAACTGTTATGTCGTTTCCTCGCACACAGTATTAATGGATGTCGAACTGCACAACATTACGCCTTATTTGCCTTTACTAAAATCTAGCTACAGTCAATATATTGAAAGAGTGACTACCCAGCTAGAATCTAAAATTGGATATATCAGAAGAAATGATTAATTATTGGGTCAACACGCTCTGTTACCTGTTCTGAATAGGTAACATGAAAGTAATTAACAGCTAGTAAACAAACCGGACTGACACACGAACAAAACAAACAGCTTCAATCGCACAGCTGGTCGTCCAATACAGTTACTGATGGACAATGAACGCAAATAGTTTGACGGTTTGCAGATTCGACAGATTTATTCACAAATACATGGGAACAGCAGAAATAAATGAATGAATAATGAATAATAATAATAATAATAATAATAATAATAATAATAATAATAATAATAATAAATAATAATAATAATGATGATAATAATAATAATCATGAAGACTAAAATAAATAAGGCCTGTTTATGAGATGTGTAAATAATAGATTGCTTATCGTTTGTATAGAAATGATCAAATGTAATTTGAGTAATCAATTTGAACAAGGAATTTTCACTGGAAATAGAATTGCCGAAAGCATTACTTTGGGTAGATTAACAAGACGACCAAGAAATTTAGCAGTCAGTGCCTTATGTGATGTGTTGCATTCTAGGCTTGTATAAATTATAAGGCTCTAATAAAAATTGAACATGGTAGAGATAATGTTAACAATGATGATTTTTATATAAATAATGATAATGTTAACAATGATGATAGTGGTATTGATAGAGGGGCATTTTAATAATGGAATCCCGTACACCCTATTGGGAAATCCGAAAAAAAATCTAGAAATTCTTTGGATATCCTGAAATCCCAAGAAACCTAAAATATCACAAATGTTCCAATAGCAATCTTTCACATTTTTTTTTCTCTTTGTAATAGTACTAAAGATGTCTTTGAAGATCGGTAAAAGTGTCCTAAACTTCAACAAACCCCAAAGCATCTGAAGGGAAGACTGAGAAAGACAACCTCGATCAGACGCAGAATATTATAACAATAAATTCAA
>NC_091566.1:24520114-24521434 GCF_042767895.1 Penaeus vannamei | reverse complement strand
AAATATATATATATATATATATATATATATATATATATATATATATATATATATATATATATATATATATATATATATATATATACGTACATATATATATATATATATATATATATATATATATATATATATATATATATATATATATATATATATATACATAAATGTTTATATATATGTGTGTGCATGCGTGTCTAATAATAGAAAGAGAAAGAGAGAGATAATCAGAAAAAAGAAGAGAAGAGGAGAGAAAAGCCTCGAGAATGGAGAGGAGCGAAATCACATCCCACATATTTCTACCATAGAGCAAAGAATTCCTTAAGATTTCCGTCTCCTCCTCCTCCTCCTCCTCCTCCTCTTCCTTCTCCTTCTCCCCTCTCCCGCTCCCCCACTTCCCTCTTTACGAAGGCTCTAAATTTCTCTTGGGTAATTTTGGTAACACTGACTTATGTTAAGCAGCAGGTGGCGGTGTGGGAAGAGATGAAGTAGGTTTGGCTATAAATTATACGAGGCCGGCTCAGTAAGCAGGCCGCAGCGTTAGTTTATCGCGGCGTAATATTAAATAATGAACTTTAAGAAGGAAGTACTTATTCTACCCCCCCCCCCCCCCACACACACATACTAGCCAAGAGTAGCGTTCTCTTCTCGTAGGTTTGCGAAGTGTTTCTTTCTCTTTCTCTTTCTTTTTTTCTCTCTATCTATCTATCTATCTCTTTCTCTCTCTCTCGCTCTCTCTCTCTCTCTCTCTCTCTCTCTCTCTCTCTCTCTCTCTCTCTCTCTCTCTCTCTCTCGCTTTCTTGCCCAATCTGTCTGTACGCCTGCCTGTTTGCCTCTCTCTCTCTCTCTCTCTCTCTCTCTCTCTGTCTCTCTCCTCCATGTGCACGCATGTATGTGTTTGTCTGTTATTCGTTTTCTATTTTTTTCTCTCTTTCGTTTTATTTTCTAATTCGCTCTGACGCCACATACCCCTTCGGATGCGTTTCTGTACTGCTTCTCTTTCTCTGCCATTGAATCTCTCCGTCAACAATTTTCTCTCTCTGTCTGTCTGTCTTTCTATTCGTGTCTTTTGTCTTTCTGTTTATCTCTTCGTCTGTCTTTCTGTTTATCTCTTCGTCTGTCTTTCTGTTTACCTCTTCTTCGGTCCTTCTATTTATCTCTTCGTCTGTCTTTCTGTTTATCTCTTCGTCTGTCTTTCTGTTTAAATCTTCGCCTATCTGTCTTTCTGTTCATTTCTTTGTCTGTCTTTCTGTGTATCTCTTCGTCTGTCTTTCTGTTTACCTCTTCATCGCTCCTTCTATTTATCTCTTTGTCTAGCTGTCT
>NC_091566.1:24492614-24502614 GCF_042767895.1 Penaeus vannamei | reverse complement strand
AGAGGAGAGGAGAGGAGAGGAGAGGAGAGGAGAGGAGAGGAGAGGAGAGGAGAGAGAGAGAGAGATTGAGTGAGAGAGAGAGAGAGAGGGAGAGAGAGAGAGAGAGAGAGAGAGAGAGAGAGAGAGAGAGAGAGAGAGAGAGAATGGAGTATTCAAGTTTCAGTTCCTCTCCTTTTGCCGCATCAAAACTGAACAAGAGAAATTATATTAAGTACAACTTTAGAAGACTAATTTCCATATAAAAAGAAAATCAAATTATACATCAGATGGAACAGGATCTTAGAATTTCAAATTCTAGCTCCTGGAACTTACTGAAATGTTGATTTACGTTTTTTTTATTTGGATGGTATAACAATTCAGCAGAATTAAATGTGAGGATTAATAGGGTAAATTATGACAATTATCTAATCTTTGGTTTGTGTGAGAGTTCATAATTCAATTGGGGAAAGGAAGTACGCAGGGATATTCATAACTGTTTTTCAACCAGGTCATAGCTATCCTTTCACACACAGATATGTTCAGTGCTGGGTATTGAAAATCTGATTTTACCTTGGAGTCGAATCAATCACTTATTTTAGAGTGGAGCTAAGGATAAGAGTCATATGTAGGAAAAAAAATCATGGAAGTTATAATGGAATAACTGATCACCGGTTCGTCCAAGGTAATAATGGAAATACTAGGAAAAGGGGTGTTGAGATGCCCAATCCCATCTCACCTTTTCTTTCATTATATTTATCTTTATGATTATAATTACATTATAATTAGTAGGCAAAAGGAGGAAGTAGAGTTCAACTTAGCATTTGATTAAGTTCGTAGATTTTTTTTTTCAATATTGTTATGATGTTTATTAGTAAGATTTAAATTTACATGTCAGCTGTTTATATTCACATGACTATAAAAAAAATGGATAAGACAGTTTCCATGACCTTTTTCTTTGGCACACAGGAAAAAATCAAGCCACTCCCCCCACACACACACGCGCACAGATATATATATATATATATATATAGATAGATAGATAGTTAAAACAATAAACAAACCCCTAAAACGACGATGAAATAGCAAAGTTAGATCAACACAACCTCCATTAACTTCGCGAGGAGAAAAGGCGCTGCGAGGAGAGGGGAGCGGGCGAGAAGGTCCCGAGCGAGGGGACTCCGTAAGCTCCTGAGATGTTTTACAAGTAGTCTACATACAATAAGAAAGACCACTTTCGCCAGCACTTTGTTTTATGGTTACGCCGGGCACTTTACATTTTAAATTTTTGATCGTGGGGGGTTTGGGTAGCGAAGGAAAGATGAGAGGGGAAGGAGGTCTTTGGGAGCCGATGTTTGGCGATGCATTTTCTTTTTTAATATTTTTTTTTTTTTTAATATTTATCTAAATTTGTGATTGGGATTATTGTCATTTTTTGTGATCACGGCCATCATCATAATGACCAATGACCACCTTTATCTTCATCATAACGATCACCACTATTTGTATCTTCATAATTTTTGTTGCAATTATCATTATCATATTATTTTTTCTTTTATCATTATTATTAATAATTATCAATATTCTTAGTTTTATAGTGTTACTATTATCATTATCGTTATTATTTTCGTCAATCTTATCTATGTTATTATCAATCATATCAATATCACTATAAGTATTATCATCATTAGTTATTATTACTATTTTAATTACTATTATCATTATCTTCCTCCTTCTTCCGCCCTCCTCCTTCTATATCTCCTCCTCCCCCTCCTACTCCTCAACATTATTATCTTTAAAGTAAACACAGTTTTCATCACCATCAACTAACACTCATCATTATCATAATCAACATTACCATCATCGTCTTCACCATCATTATCACTGTTATTTATATTATCATTACCATCATTATTATCATTGCAATTCATTGCTATTTTTCATATCATTGTCATCATCATCAACATTATATTTATCATCATTGTTATTATCGGTATCATTGTCATTTTATATTATCATCATAGTCATTATAACTGTTATTATTCTTATACTTATCATTATTATTATCATGATCATCATTATCATTACAATCATTGCTATTGTTAATATTGTTATCATTATTGTTATTTGTGCTATTATTATCATTATTATTATTATCATTATTATTATTATTATTATTATTATTATCATTATTATTATTACCACTGTTACTATCACTATTTTTGTTCATATGGCTATTACTATCAATATTATTACTAATATTATCAATATAATTATTTTTCATATTATAATTATTACCATTCTTATTATTCTTATTGTTATTATCATTATCATTAATTCTATTATTACAATCACGATTATCATTGTTACTATGTATAGGTATTATCAACATCATCATTTTTAACCTAAAAATATATTTTTTAATAATACAAAAACATCAGCAGCACTCAGAGAGCGCATACCTCCGGCAAGACAATAGGGTCACTGATGCAATAAAGATATTCACACCTGAAGAATTACATCAAAATCACCTTTCTCGAGTACACTGTTGACGTCCGTAAACATACCCTAATTGGCGGAAGCGATAAAGGTAATTGTAATAATCAACACCACCAAAATTTTATGACGTCATATTCGGGCTAGGACACACCTCCGGTAAAAAGTTATCCTGCTATCTAACGAACAAACACACAAACGGACGAATACTGCCAATGCATATCCTCCTTGGGGCAATAGTGATTATAACAATAATAACGGTAATAATTTTTATTGTTATCATTGTCATCGCGATTGTTGTTATTGCAATTATTATTATTATTATTATTACTATTACTTTTACTTTTATCATTATCAGTATCATTAATATTATTACTATTATCGTTATCATCATTACTATTATTATAATCTATATCATTGTTAGTTTTATAACTGTTATTATCATTGTTATTACTGTTAGTATCACTTATTATCAGAGTCATTGTCGTCATTCTTATTATTATTATCCTAATTATTATTGATGAAATTATCGACTTATCAAAAGGATAATTAAAATAATGATAATAACACCGGCCAACCAAATTTTTGCTGAATGAAAACCAGTAACTTTATGATGTAGTTTGATGCGCTGATTACAAAAATATCATTGTTTTTTTATGCCACACTTCAGGTTTCTCCGCAATTTGACATTGGCTAATTTCCCAATTATGCAGTCCGTAAAAAATCTAAAAAAAAAATCTGCAATCTTTCAGGAGAAAAGGAATACGGAATTGGGGGGAAAATTGAATACAGTGAAATGTATGTTTCATAATTTAGTCTATTTATAATTATCAAGCTACATTTGAAAAAGGAAAAAATCGCAATTTTACTCTTTCCTGAAAACAGGATGTGAAAAATCAAGAAATTTGGAATTGTATTTATCATTTTCCTGATGCGCACCTATGTTTTGAGTGGGTGGGTTCCTTTACTTCATTTGGCCAATAAAATCAACAATGAAGGGTTTCCAATTGTTTCTCTATCGTGGGACATTCCTCTGTTCAGATTCTTTGATGTTATCAGCCAGTAACATTGCGCAAGCTGATATCGTAAAAGCCACTGCCAGAAGGAGGTGCTTATATAATCCAATGTTTTTGTTATATCTTTCACTGCATCCTGGCAACGGCAGTGCATTAATGATTTTGTGGGAATAGCTTCTTATGCCTACTTCATGGTTAAAACCAAGTCATGGGCTCCCCACACCATTTGCCGATTTTGGGTTGAAAGCCTTAGAAATTGGACAAAAGCTGACAGAAAAGATTTGAATGGTGTGGTGAGAGTCAAAAAAATAATTTCGACGACTATTTCTGTCTTGGCAATACAACTGATTTCAATTCAAAGAAAGAAGACTATTGCAATACCCAAACCTTCCTTCAGCAATAAGACAAGTTTTCCGTTCAGAAGAGATTTCCGTACTAAAATCACTTTTTTTATCGAAAAAAAAAAAAAACGTTGCTACGGTATTTCAGAGAAGATGACAATAAATATGGTTAATTTCCAGTAGGACATTCAGTGACACTCAAGGGGACCTTCTGCTGATTTTTCGGCGATTTTCGCCCCTCTTGCCGAAATTGACTTTCATGCATTTTCAAGGAGTTTCTAGGCCCCCGGTTCTCCCCTGAAAATTTCAAGGCCCGGCCGTTATTTTTTAGGTGGTAGCAGCGATTTTCGATGTTGACCGAAATATTATTTTTTTGATGGTACCTTTGAAAATCGGCAATTGTGACGCAATGATTAGAGATAATAAAAATATGAGGTTATTTTCTGAAAGCTTATCAAATTTCACATAAGATGAGACCAACCTTCTTTTTTTCGGAATAATTTCAAAAATCCGGCAAGCGTCCAAAAAACGACAATGAAGAAATTTTCCATAGAAATAACTAAACATGATATGTTTTTCATATGGTGTATTTTCTTATCTTTATGTTTTCATCATACATAGTTACTTTGATCTATGAGCAAAAAATTTCGAAAATGCAAACCTCCCCCCCCCCAACCATGGGGGGTAGTTTTGCCAAATATTCAGGATCACCACCAAAATTTTATGGAATATTAATTAGGCTAAGACAAACCTCAGGTTAAAATTTTATTCAAATCTATTCATAACTTTTCGAGTTAGAAAAAAAAAAATTCCTGGATCCAAACCATGGTCCGCATCACCACCAAACTTCAATAAGCGTCTAAGTTAGGTTAAAACTCACCTTTGGTTAAAATCTCGTTAAAATGTGTTCATAACTTTTAGAAATATTAGAAAACACAAACTAATAATAAAAAAACAACAAATAAACAATCAATAAACAAACAAAGAAACAAACGGAAGTAACAATATAAATAAACAAAAGGTCATAGGGTACACGAAAATTATCTATATGTGCTCATATACCTTATATACATAGTTTCACATCGCCATGTAATTGTTTTTCGACTTTCGACGGGGTCTGATAGTGAAATTTGGCTACGTGACCCCGTAGAGTTATTCCGCAGATTTAAAAAGACGATTTTCATGGTCCAGGACGGCCCGGCCACGCGGGGAAAAGTATGCGTTTGGTACCCGTCCGACTGGAGAAAAGTTATTCTTTCGACAAATATTATACGTTGTAAAACCTCATTAGAGCATCAATAATAGGTATATGATAGATAATTATATCAAATACAAATATTCTGTACATGATTTGTCGTGTAAAATGTAAACATAATAAAAAGGAATAAGATCGCATTTTTTAGGTCCTTCATATTTTTACGCATAGCACACGTATAAACGGTCCGATTTTAAAGTATTATGGCTCATTTTGTAGCTGAATAATAGTTCTATTACATACTGCCATGAGGATTTGCAATATTTTCACGTGGTTCTTGTAAAAGTGACATATGTTTCCAAAATCTCCTATTAGGGTGTTAAAATAGTCACCTTCGGAAAATATTCACCAAGAAAAAAGTAAGGTCAACTTCTCAAATTCTGCATATAATAGTAGAAAGATAGTTCTATTCAAACATGAAATCAGAATGGCTGTATGATTTTCTTTGGATTTTTGAGAAATTTTTAAAAATGGTCAATGTAGGCCTATACACCCCCAGATCACTGCCACCACTCCGCACTATACGTAAGATTTTGAGAAACCGTTACGTGCTGGCAATGTCCGCAAGACTTCGGAATGCAGGTAGATGATAGAGGATTATGGTGTAGGAAGACTAATCTTATGCCTTGTTTTCTTGATATCAAGATAGCCTTGGAAAGATGAAGAAACGCAAAATGCCGATATCTCGGAACTCCACCATTAGGGGTGGGTCAAAGGATTCCGGGCACACCATATGTCCAAAATTAACATATTATGGCTCATTTTGTAGAAAAATAAAATATCTACAACGTGATCGAGAGCGTTTTCGCAGTTTTTGCCTGTACTTCTTGTAAAAGTGGTCAATGTAAGAAAATTCTTTTTTTTTTCTTGAAGTACCCAACTTCAAAAATTCACAAAAAAAAAATTGAAGTCGAAATCGAAAAAACGCTCTCGATCAAGTTGTAGATATAAGGTAGTTCTGTGCAAAAATCAAATAAAATTGAATGTCTTGCCGTTTCTGAAGTCTGAATCCTTTGACCCAGGTGCTGCATTTTCAAAATGGCGAATTTCGCATTTTTCGGTTTTTTGACAATAATTCAAAAACTGTTCGGGCGATTTCGAAAAAAATCGACCACAGGCAATGGGAAGGGGCCCAAATAAAAGGGTGTAAGTTTCATCAAAATCGGCAAGATAAATCGAAAAATCGAAAAAAAAAGCAGACGGTCCCCTCAAGGAAAAAGTATGAAAACAAAAATATTTTAGTAAGGATCAAATATGATGAGCACCAATGGGTAATTTGAAAATGGTATGTTTCCTTCTAGGACAGCAGAGTGGGTACATAAACTATCCTTGTTTTCATGGGATAGTCGAGCCAAAGCTGAACATTGGATTAGAAAAGACTGGCCAAAGAGGGACAGTTTCAATGTTGGGGAGAAAATTATTGTGAATGAACAATTGGTGGATCCGAATCGGATCATTTTTTCACATCTTCACATAAAGCTTCACATGAAACAATCTGCAAAAGTTTTGAACAAAGTTGGTGATTGTTTCAGGTGTATTAGAGCAACCTTTAGTGGTCTTAGTGATAAGAAAGCTGGCATTTTTGATGGACCCCAAACAAGAAAGTTGCCAAAGGATCCTTCTTTCATCACATCCATGAATGAGATAGAAAAATCTGCTAGGAAAGCCTTTGCAGCTGTAGTGAAGAATTTCTTGGGAAATAACAAGGACATAGAATTACAAGGATATTGTCAAGGGACCAAATTTCCGTCTCCATCACCTGGGTTATAAAGTGAGCATCTAGACTAACTTCCTCAACAGTCATTTGGAAGAATTTCCAGAAAATCTTGGTAGTGTCGGCGATGAGCAGGGAGAGAGGTTCCATCAAGATACTAGAGTAATGAGACAAAGATCTGAAGGAAGATAGGGCGTAAATATGATGGCTGATTATTGCTGGGGCTTACAGCGAGATTGTGACCTTTCCTGCCATTCCAGATGGTCCTACAAAAGAAAATTTCTCAGTGCTTATAAATTTCCTATTAAACACTCGAGACATATCACTGTTGATAATAATGTATTTACCATGACATAGTTATAAAATATTTGGTTTTAACATGTAAAGTAATCTTAAATTT
Organism: Penaeus vannamei; assembly: GCF_042767895.1. Classification (NCBI taxonomy): domain Eukaryota; kingdom Metazoa; phylum Arthropoda; class Malacostraca; order Decapoda; family Penaeidae; genus Penaeus; species Penaeus vannamei. Next base: position 24,495,416 of record NC_091566.1, on the reverse strand, counting down.
GATAAAAAAAAAAAAAAAAAAAAAAAAATGGAACCCGACGATGTTCACAGCCAAGGAGAATTGGGATTTCTGCAAAAAATTACAATTTTGTTAAGTAATGTGACGTGATGTATAAACACTGATGCCTTTTTTTAAACCAGCGGAAAAAAATTGCCCTAGAATTAGCTATCAAATTCTATTCAGCATACAAAAAATCTTTGTAATGGGCTGTGTAACTAAATACCAGTAATAATAATAATGATAATGACAATACTAATAATGATGATGGTAATGTTAACAATAATGATAATGTTTAAGATAGCCAAAATAAGAGTAATAATCATAATTATAATAACAATAATAATCATCATATTTATAAGAATAACAATAATGATCATAACAAAAATGATAATAATGATAAAAATAATAAGGATGATAATAATAATAATAATCATATTAATAAGAATAATAATAATGATCATAATAAAAATCATAATAATGATAAAAATAATAAGGATGATAATAATAATAATAGTCATAATAATGACGACAATAATGATGATGATGATGATGATGACTATAAATATAATTATAACGGTAATGAAATAACAGTGATAATGATAATAAAAAATATAATGATGATATTAAAAAAATATAACAATAATAATAATAGAAATGATAATGATAATGATAATAAAAGCAGCAATATCAGTGATAAAAATTAAAATGATTATATTAATGGTAATGATAATAATAATAATTATACTACCACTACTACTTCTACTATTGATAGTAGTAATTATATGACAATTATAATAGTAATAATAACAATGATAATAATGATAATAGTACTAGCAATAATCATAATAGTAGTAGTAGTAGTAGAAATAATGACATTAATGATTATAATGATTGTAATGATAACATTATTGATAATAATGTTAATATTAACAAAAGATAATTATCATTGACAGTATTAATATATCAGTATGATCATCATTACTATTACTGTTGTCATGATGGTTATCGGAACTGTAAACGTCATGACAATCACCATACACATCATGACTGTAATTCTCAAAATTAATATTACTGTTTGATTACTGTTATCATTCATTGCACTGAAATTTTATTGTGTTCAGTGTTTTTACCTTTTCACATTATATCATATTATCTTTCTAGAGTTTGATATCATTATGTGAAGCCATGCTATAGTGTAAGGCAAGTTAACGGCTTCTTATTACTAATCTTCTCATCACATTCATATCTTGAGTTTGTTCTTTTTGTCCCTGTTCACGTTATTATAGTTGTTCCTTCTATGCTATTATAGGCATAAAGAACGGTGATGATACTGTCACCTTCTCTCCCTTAATCTCCTGATATATATTCTTGCTTATCATCATCATCATCAAAGCAAAGTGAGATATCATTAACAGAAACTACAAATAAACTTTTATATTCACGTAAAATAAGTTGAGTACTTGCACTTAGTAATAGATTAGCAGAGAAATCAGATGATTCAAGGTTCAGTTCTTTGCTATTTAATTTCTACAAATCTTATTGTTGATTTTCCCTCTCCTTCAATTAATATGGAAATAACAATAACAACAAAATTGCCAACAGGAAGAACCTAATCTCAGGATAGAGGAATAAGAGAGTTCAGATTCTACTAATCTATCTTCCATCATCTTTATAACTTTCCATTTCCTCTTGAAATGATATTCACGTCAAGATAATGATAATTGAAAGCAATAAGGGTTCAAGATTCAGTTACTTCGTCTTCTGTTTCCTGTTTTTATTCTCTTCTAAACCGTACATTTCCATCTCCTTTTCATTGGCCTTATCATTTACTTGGGTTACTTCTCTTGACCCTTTGTTATGATTCTTTTATGTTAGGGTAAAAGAAGAAAAAAAAAAAATCATCCTCGTGTTCTGTACAATACAGATTGACAAGACTCACACACATACCTACAAACGAATACTCGTATATTCATCAAACGTACGCATATGCATACATGCATACATACTGTCGAAATATGTTTATGTATATATATACACATATATATATATATATATATATATATTTATATATATATATATATATATATATATATATATATATATATAATGTATATATATATATATATATATATATATATATATATATATATATATATATATATATATATATATGTATGTGTGTGTGTGTGTGTGTGTGTGTGTGTATGTATATATATATATATATATATATATATATATATATATATATATATATATATATATATATATATATATATATATATATACATTATATATATATATATATATATATATATATATATATATATATATATATATGTTTGTATGTATACATATACATTATATACATATATATATATATATATATATATATATATATATATATGTATATATATATATATATATATATATATATATATATATATATATATATATATATATATATATATGTACGGAGAAAGAGAGAGAGAGAGGGTGAGATAAGTAGGTAGACTGACGAAGTAGGTAGACGTAAGATAGATAGATAGACAGATGGATAAATAGATAAACAAATAAGCATATAGGTAGACAGACATGCACATAGATAGACAGTCAGATAGAGAAACTGACAATTAAATGAATAGATAGATATAAATGTATATACGTAAATAACCCTATACATATCAACACAAAACTAAAAACCTACATCTACAAATTTGCGTAAAAGGAAATGTGTGTATGTTACCTATGACATATAAAAGCGGTATATATCGCATGAAGTTCGCAGTCCTGGGGATATAAACA
>NC_091566.1:24490197-24492114 GCF_042767895.1 Penaeus vannamei | reverse complement strand
GTTGAAACATATAAAAATTTTCATAAATTTAGCTCTATTTATAATTATTCAGCTACATTTGAAAAAAGGAAAAAAATAGCAATTTTATTCTTTCCTGAAAAACAGGATGTGAAAAATCAAGAAATTTGGAAATTGTATTTATCATTTTCCTGAGGCAACTGTTGTTTTGAGTGGGTGGTTCCTTTTATTCATTTCCAATAATAAAATCAACAATGAAGGGTTTCCAATTGTTTCTCTATCGTGGGACATTCCTCTGTTCAGATTCTTTGATGTTATCAGCCAGTAACATTGTGCAATCTGATTTCGTAATAGTCACAGCCAAAAGGAGGTGCTTAAACAATCCAGATGTTTTTGTTATATCTGTGGATCTTCCACTGCATCCTAGCAACGGCAGTGCATTCACGATTTTGTGGGAAAAGCTTCCTATGCCTACTTTATGGTTCAAGCCAAGTCATGGGCTCCCCACACCGTTTGCCGATTTTGGGTTGAAAGCCTTAGAAAATGGACAAAAGTTGACAGAAAAGATTTGAATGGTGTGGTTAGAGCCAAAAATAATTTCGACGACTATTTCTGTCTTGTCAGTACAACTGATTTCAATTCAAAGAAAGAAGACTATTGCAATACCCAAACCTTCCTTCAGCAATAAGAACAGTTTTCTATTCTGAAGAGATTCCCGTACTAAAATCACTTTTAATCGACATTCAGTGACACTCCAGGAAAAAGTATGAAAACAGAAAAATATTCTAGTAAGGATCCAATATGATGAGCATCAATGGGTAATTTGAAAATGGTATGTTTCCTTCTAGGACAGCAGAGTGGGTACATAAACTATCCTTGTTTTCTGGGATAGTCGAGCCAAAGCTGAACATTGGATTAGAAAAGATTGGCCAAAGAGGGACAGTTTCATTGTTAGGGAGAAAATTATTGTGAATGAACAATTGGTGGATCCGAATCGGATCATTTTTCCACCTCTTCACATAAAGCTTCACATGAAACAATCTGCAAAAGTTTTGAACAAAGTTGGTGATTGTTTCAGGTGTATTAGAGCAACCTTTAGTGGTCTTAGTGATAAGAAAGCTGGCATTTTTGATGGACCCCAAACAAGAAAGTTGCCAAAGGATCCTTCTTTCATCACATCCATGAATGAGATAGAAAAATCTGCTAGGAAAGCCTTTGCAGCTGTAGTGAAGAATTTCTTGGGAAATAACAAGGACATAGAATTACAAGGATATTGTCAAGGGACCAAATTTCCGTCTCCATCACCTGGGTTATAAAGTGAGCATCTAGACTAACTTCCTCAACAGTCATTTGGAAGAATTTCCAGAAAATCTTGGTAGTGTCGGCGATGAGCAGGGAGAGAGGTTCCATCAAGATACTAGAGTAATGAGACAAAGATCTGAAGGAAGATAGGGCGTAAATATGATGGCTGATTATTGCTGGGGCTTGCAGCGAGATTGTGACCTTTCCTGCCATTCCAGATGGTCCTACAAAAGAAAATTTCTCAGTGCTTAAAAATTTCTTATCAAACACTCGAGACATATCACTGTTGATAATACTGTATTTACCATGACAGTTATCAAATATTTGTTTTTAACATGTAAAATAATCTTAAATTTGATAATAAAACAAAAACCAAAGACCCCGACGATGTTCACAGCCAAGGAGAATTGCGATTTCTGCAAAAAAATTACAATTTTGTTAAGTAATGAGACGTGATATATAAACACTGATGCCTTTTTTTAAACAAGCGGAAAAAGGTTGCCCTAGAATTAGCTATTAAATTAAATTCAGCATACAAAAAATCTTTATAATGGGCTGTGTAATTAAATACCAATAATAATCATAATAATGATAATACTAATAATGATGGTGATAATGTTAACAATAATGATAACGTTTAAGATAGCCAAAACATTA
>NC_091566.1:24480197-24482697 GCF_042767895.1 Penaeus vannamei | reverse complement strand
GATGTCTATAATTATTTACGTTTGTTTCTGCATGGAAGGTAATCGTTAATGACAACACAGCTAAAGTAAAAATTCATGCAAAGTAACGAAAATTCAGGTAAATTTTCCTTGCAGTGTTCCTTACAAGAAGTCAAAAGAAATCTCCGAGAGATGATTAGAAAATAAAGAATAAGAGAGTAGAATGAAAAGAAGAAGTGCAATGAAAAAATGAGAATAATAATAACAAGAAGAAAAAGTAAAAGAAAGCGAAAAAGAAAAGAAAGGGGAAAGGGAGAAGAACAAAAAAGGAAGAAGAAAAAGAAAACGAAGAGAAAGAAGAAAAGAAGTGACGAGGAAGAAAAAAAAGAGAATAAGACAAGAAGAAGAAGAAACAGAAGAAGCGAGAAAGAGAGAAAGAAAGGGAATAAGAAAAAGAAGTCGAAGACGAAAATGAAGAAGAACAAGAAGGAAAGAATTATCAGAAGAAAAAGGAAAAAGAAAATAGTAATGATAATAATAATAATAGTAATAATAACAATAACAACAACAACAACAACAATAATAATAAGAAGAAGACGAAAAAGAAAAACGAAACGACTAAGAATGATAAGAAAAGAAAAAAGCATAAAGAAGCCGTTAGACTCAGGTAAAAGTTCGGACGCTCCATGTCAAGGCCCCTGTCGCCTGTCACGTGAATCAGACAGGTCGCTGACATGTTCGACTTGATCCGACGTGCGGGTTCTGTCCTGGCGAAGAACAAGTCGATATGCTTTTCCATGTTTAATCGTTGACCGCGCGCGTTTCTTCTTTACACACACACATATTTAAGTAAATATATGCATACATACATACACATGTATAGATACACATACTTATGGATGTATATTTATATATTTATTTATGTGTGTGTGTATGTGCGTGTGTGTATGTATGTGTGTGTGTGTGTGTGTGTGTGTGTGTGTGTGTGTGTGTGTGTGTGTGTGTGTGTGTGTGTGTGTGTGTGTGTGTGTGTGTGAGTGTGTGTTTGTGTGTGTGTATGCCTCTGTAAATATATGTGCTTTTTTGCGAATTCAGTATTCTGCTATTTTCCTATACATCAGCATAGTGTGTTGACTTATACTACACACAAACAGTTTTAAAACCGGAGATTGATGTACGTTTTTCCCTTTCTTTCCCTTGTGAAGACATGTAACGAGGTTAGATGTCAAAATATTAGCCAGAAGCAAATTGGTTCTCTATTTTTTTTTCTTTTTTTTATGATATTTCTTCATCTGGCGGGGCTTTGATCTTGATATTCCTGCGAGAAAACATCACTTTTCCGCTCGTCATGTAAGGAGCTTTAATTATCTCCCATGTAATTACTCTGGTTAGAAAATGAGTTCCCTTAAATGTTTCAGCTCCGGTGACTTGCCCTGGTGATTCGAGATGTAGAGCTCAGAACACAGAGTTCTTTGCTTCTCTTGGCTTTTCATAACAGTTTACCACACATAGATATCACTGGGAAGCACACACGCACAGACACATGCATGCGTACACACACGTGCCCGCCCGCACAGCGCACTCTCATACTTATGTATTTGTGAATGTAAAAATATAAAGGAATTTCTCTGAAATTTCAGACAACATAAGTAAAACAGGTCATATCCTTGAAGTGATTGTAATACAAATAATTTTATCAGTATTGAACTTTGAAAAACAAAAATCCTGTTCTTTGCGCAGAAAAGCTCTATGTACATCCTAGAATTATTTCTCTCGGATTCTCTTAATACCCCTTTTAGATTACCTAGGTTCCCCTTCCTTTTTAGAAATGAGATACTAAAAATAACTAGCATGATATCGCCGACCGAAGTTTAAAAAGATAGATACACATTATGCAACAGAAACAATTATATTATTGATCGCTTTATATCAGTCAATTACGAAAAAGGGACACATTAGCACACGAAGAGGCTCTCGTTGTAACATTGAAAAATACTCCAGATTTCGCTATAACATAGGATAGAACTATAATGTAGGTTTGAAATATCACTTTAGGAAATGGAAGAATGCATTTGGCGGAATACAGAAGACATGTGAACGAGGCCGAAAATACAGCTACGGAAGAAGAAGAAAGAAGATGATAATCATGAGGGAGAAGGAGGAGGAGGAGGAGAAGAAAAAAGAAGAAGAATAAAGAAGAAAAAGAAGAAGAAATAAGAATATGAAGATGACGAAAAAGATGATAAGGGAAGAGGAGGTGAAGAGTAGGAGATAGAAGTGGTAGTGGTGGAAAGGAGGATGTGGAGGAGAAGGAGGAAGAGGGGGAGAAAAGGAAGAAGGCAGAGGAGAAGAAGAAAACTAAATATAAGAAAAAAAATCAACGAACAAAGAAGATGAAATACAAGAAATAAAGAAGACAAAAAACAAACAGACAAAAAAGAGACAACGTCTGAACAACTGCGGTAACTTCCTCGGCACCATAATGGCTGGCACAATATAGCTTTTGCGAAAGTGCAGTTGAAAATCTTCCCCCCCTCCTTCC
>NC_091566.1:24436656-24441656 GCF_042767895.1 Penaeus vannamei | reverse complement strand
TATTCCTATAATAATGATAATAATAATAATAACAATAATAATAATTATTTTTATCATTATCATTATCATTATCATCATCATCATTATAATTATTAATATCATTATCATTATCATTATCAGTGTATTACTATTTTTATTATCATCTTGTATTACTATTTTCATTATCAACACTTTTCCCGTCATTGGCAATGTTATAATTATCATCATTATCATATTATTATGCTTCTCGTAATTATTATTGTAATTACTATTGTCATTATTAGTATCATTATTACCATTATTATTACTATTATTATTGTTATTATTATCATTATTATCATTATCATTATCATTATCATTATCATTATCATTATCAATCATTATCATTATCATTATCATTATCATTATCATTATTATTATTATTATTATCATCATTATCATTATTATTATTATCATTATTATTATTATCATTATTATTATTATCATCATTATTATTATTATTATTATTATTATTATTATTATTATTATTATTTCTATGTCATTGCCATTATCATTATTTTCATATTATTGTCATTATCATTATTATTCCTACTATGTTTATTATCATTCTTAATATTATTTTTATTATCATCTTGTATTACTATTTTTATTATCATCTTGTATTACTATTTTTATTATCATCTTGTATTACTATTTTTATTATCAACACTTTTCCCGTTATTGGCAATGTTATAATTATCATCATTATCATATTATTATGCTTCTCGTAATTATTATTGTAATTGCTATTGTCATTATTAGTATCATTCTTACCATTATTATTACTATTATTATTGTTATTATTATTATTATTTTTTTTTTTTTATTATTATCATTATCATTATCATTATCATTATCATTATTATTATTATCATCATTATTATTATCATTATTTTAATTTAGATCACTATGATTATGATTATCTTTATCAATATTATTATCATCAATATTATTACTATTACTATTTTCATTATTATTATAATTGTTGCCGTTTTTGCTAATACCATACTTATCATCATTATTGTCTTTTTATTAATCATCGTATTTTTTATAATAACTTTTAACTGTTATTACTGTTATTATTATTTCTATATTCATCGTAATGTTAGTAGTATTATCAATACTACAATCATTATCTTTCTTTGTAATCATTACCTTTTTATTACCATTACTATGACTATGCTTATTATAATGATGATAATTTTAATCATTATTATTATTATCATAAATATTATGCTATCATTATTATCATTATTACTATTTTCATTATTTATTTTGTTACATTAATTATTGTTTTTGCAATCAGTATTATTCGTATCCTTTTTTTTTGCATTATCTAGCAATTAATCATTCCCGTTTTAATTGGTATGTCTGTCAGCAAGATTAATCTATGAATTACCGACGGATTGTGATGGAAATTCTAAGAGTTAGTCCTTAAGGTGCCGTCACACTAGCACTTTTTCCGTCAATTTTTTTGACAATTTTCTGAAATTTTGTCAATTTTTGAGCGAATTGTCGATTTTCCAGTCAGACGATAATGATCGTTTCCGTCTGAAAACCTTTCCGTCAACTTTTTCAGCCAAGCATAGTCAGATCAAGAGCTATATTCGAGAATGTTTGTATTTAAGTTAAATAAAATTGTCAAAAAATTGACAGAAAAAGTGCTAGTGTGACAGCACCTTTAATGATTACGTTCTGATTTTGATGAGTAAGCCAATAAGTACGTGTAAACAAAATTATGATTAACAAGATTTCCATAATTTCGTCTGGTTCTGTTCCTAGGTTTCACTTTTGATTCGGTAACACTGATTGTAACCTCATAATATAACGTACCATTATGTTAATGGGGGTATCTCCATAAATAATCATATTATACAATAAGTAATTATAATCGCAATATTCTATTTTTTTTTACATCAGGATAGAAGGGGAAGGTTCCTCTGCATTTTCTTTATTGGTCTTGAGACATTATTTTTGTGGTAAAACTGTACTTAAAATCCTGATTGTGTTCTAATTTCACATTGCGCATACAATCGGAGGATACATTCATGCTGTGGATATCCCAAATTCTGGATTAATAAAAACATCGACATATGCGTGGATGACAATGAAGTAATGCTGTAGGCCAGGAGGACGGACGTGATTGGTTGAATTTTAGGATGACCATATGTGACGTCAATTAGCTCCGCCCCTTTCTGATTTGTTGGTAAATTGCTGTTTATGAAGAATTTTAAAAACAAATCAATTTCTCTACATAGAAAATTGCGCATTGCACTATTGTATAACAAAGTAATTATTCTGTACTTCGCTCTATTCCTCAAAAATGGAAATTAATTGGTTCAGTCATCTAAAAAAATATATGGAACAAGGACATGTGTATGAGAGGGAAATCATAAGCAGTAATCTTCAAACTGAAAATTCTTTATACCCTTTTAAAAATGAAATCTACATCAAAGGGTATTTTTACTTTTTTTTTGGGGGGGGGGGGGGATGAGGGGATAACTATCCGGGAAATAGATTTTTTTTTTATGACAATTTTATCTTGAGGTGCATTTTTGACGAGAGACGGTTTGCCAACAGTCCGAACGTGCAGTCTGCTATAAAAGTCTACAACCTACCGCAACATGTAAAGACTTATCCACATTCGTAGTGGGTGACAAGGAATCGCAGAAGAAATCAGACTGGACGCGGTTAGTAATATCAGTAAATTTAACCAGGAGGATTTGATAAACTTGATAAAGGAAAGAAGTAATCTAATAACTTACATACCATTTAGCACAGAAGTTAATGTATAACTAGAAAAAATAAAACGTAAACACATTTTAGGGGAACAGGATAAAAGGATAATTTATGCCATTAATTTCTTCTTCCAAATGTTTAGAATGAAAATATCAGAGGAAGTTCTTTTTTCAGACATTTCTAGGAGGACCATAAAGCAATTATAGTTAGATGATACTTCTGGTTAGCATCTGTTTGTGACAAAAATGTAATTTAATAAGTGAATTTCATCAATATCACTCATTTCTGTCGGCCATGCTGGCGGTTTGTTTACAAGTGTGACGTCATGAAACTGTAGCAAGCTTCCTCTGCAGGTACTTCAAAAATGCTTGGTTTGGTTACAAAGACCAAGAAATTCCGAAAAAAATCAAGACCTTGAAGTATCTTGCCGTCAAAAAAGCGCCTTAGGATTTATTAACGATGTCTTTTGGACGGTTCTCCAATTTCCTAATTTGTCTCTGATTCCAAATGCATGTGAAAAATAAAACATTCATTTAATTTTTTCCGTGTTTTGATAGTCCTTTTAGGTTTAATTCAAGGTAACAAAGTTATATACATACCTGTATACATTACCTGTTATATATATATATATATATATATATATATATATATATATATATATATATATATATATATATATATATATATATATATATATGTAGGTTGTGAAGAAATCCGGCTATTGTTTAGTTTCTATGGCATGTATGCATGTATTTGTTTCGCCTACGTACGTGGCGCTTCAAGGATTCGGGGTCGAATCCTGTAGTCGAATCCGGGTTCGCTCGGGAACCTTGGTGTGGGGTTGTGGGTACGGGGGATCCTCGCTCGACCCGACCACTGACGTGAGGTGAGGTGCTTTCCCCGTATTATTTCTTTTCTGGATATTATTTTTATGTATGAGATTTGGTTTATGCAGTGCATATATATTCTTTGACAGGCTGCAGAACCTACTGTTGCCAAGGGCCAGGCACGGAGGCTTCATTTTAATTATTATTTATCAACTTGGAGGAATATTCAAGTTCACGTGACCACTACAATGAATCAAGATTCCGTGGGCTTTGCTGGACTGTGAACACTGTTATTGACCCAAATGAAAAGGAATGTGATTTTTGTATTTATTTTTAAACTGAATGGACATTGTAAAATTATTATTTTTTTTGTGAATTACATTTTAGTGTGTGAATAAACTGTTTATTAATGGTTCTTAATTTGTTTAGTTGTATCCTCGAAATTGGTAAATCTATATGAAATGAAAAGATCTTGGCATTTACATAGGTAATAAAGGAAGCTTCAGAAGCGCTGGAAGAAAAATTCAATTTCTAAAAAGAATCAGAGAAGGAAAATTGCTGCAAAATATCTGAAAATAAAAAGGAGAAAAAGTGACCATTCTTGTCTTTGAAGGTTGGGTTGCAAAGAGGAATAAACTAAATAATTCAGCATGATAGATAGATTTCACGATGACTTAATAAATGTCATAGGCAATGACTCATTTGTAAATCGATTAATAATATGAACAATACCATTACGATCATTACCATCATAGTAATAGAAAATAATAATGATAATGATGATGACAATCATAATGATATTGATGGTAATGAGTGTTTATTTGTAATAGTATTGTTATTGTTATCACTTTTGTTACCATTATCAATATTATAATCATTATTTTTGGCATCAGTGTTAGTAGCAATAATATTAATACTAGTAGTAGTACAGCAATAACTATACCCATACCTATGACTACAATACCAAGTACTATTGCTACTGTTACTACCACTATTGCTAATTTTACTACCATTATTATTACTACTTCCACTGTCACTACTACAGCTACCATTATCATTATTACCTCTACTACTACTATTATTAGTTTTTCTAATATTTTTGTTAATGATATTGTTATTATTATCATTGTTCATATTTTTTTTTTTTATTCTCATCGTCACCATCATCATCATCACCATAATCACCTTCACTATACTCATCATCATAACTATCCTCTGTAATATGATCATAATAATTAGCATTATTACTTTCCATCTCAGTTAACTTGCTTGTAAAAGGTCGCATACCAATGATTCCTAACCAGTGCATTTGAAAAAGTCTTCACAGAGATCATCGTTTTACTTGGCCCGAGGAGGATGACCCCAGAGGTTTAGAAATTATGAAAACGAATGTTAATCTAATGAGAGGGTATTTTT
>NC_091566.1:24427707-24430207 GCF_042767895.1 Penaeus vannamei | reverse complement strand
TCATACTATTACCGAAAAAAGTAACTTCAAAGGAAATGAATTACAACATCCTGATTACGAGATTGCGGTCCGCCTCAGGCAAAATTTTGGGAATTCGGAAACAGGAATAAATGAGTTTCCTATTAATGTTTTGGCACAGAATCCCGTACGATAAATATGAAGTATGTATATTCAAGAGGTGCGTACAAAACCTCACACATGTTAAAAAAAAAAAAAAAAACATTCTGCCCAAAAGTAAGTGAGGAATGAGAGATGCACTGAAAGTTTGTTAGTTATTAAAGGTCCTTATTTGAAGTTTATTTGTACAAATGTAAATGAAAGAATAAATAAGCACAAGGTTTACAAAATAAATTGAACTGATTAAGGTCAAATAATTGTACCTGCTAGACTACTGTATTTAAACAATATAGAGCCGTATAAGCTAATAATAACAATATGCATTTATTCCTTTATTCACAACTTGCGTATATTACTATTAAATGTAGTAAATATCGACCAGAAAGATAGGTTATGGGTACAGGATAAAGAAACACTAATCATAATGATAAGAAAATGGATACACAAGAAAAAGATAATCAAGCTCTCACAGAACACACACACACACACACACACACACACACACACAAGCACACACACACAGACACACACACACACACACACACACAAACACACACAGACACACACACGCACAAACACACGCACAGGCACACACACGTGTTTATTTATAGATATAAGTATTTAAGCAGGTATACAAATAAATGAATAGGCATAATGTTTTGAGCTAGCACGGTAATTATATGTATTCGCAAAAATGGTAATCATTCTTTCGTCCCTACGTTGTAAAATGTATTTATACCCGGATTGACTAAAACATTTTTTTTTCTAAACGTACATTAACTTCACTTAGGAAGAGCATAAATTTAGCAAGAAGCATAGCCTTTGAGCCCCCCCCTACCCCCCAAAAAAATGAAAACGATAACAATTGAGAAAATGAATGTAAGAAGGAGAGAAAGTACCAAGGATGAATTCAGTTTTGTCGACTCCAGATTAATGGGTCTTCGGGGAGTGGAAAGAACTTTTAAAAATAAGAACTTTTTTACAACCTTCAAGTCTCTAAGGGAGTGTGTTACTTTATTTGTATTATTATGGTCATTTGTTTTGTTGTTCTTGTAATTACTGTAGCAAAGTACCAACGGTAAATTCAAGAAAATGAATGACATGTTAATATTGTTCTTAGTACTGTAGTTATTATTCTTGTTACTGCTGTTGTTGTTAGTCTTACCATTGTTATTATTGTTTGATTATTATTGTTATTGTTATTAATATCTTTTAATTATTTTTATCAGTTATTATTATCATCATCCTCATTATCGTCATCATTATTATATATTATTGATATCATTATCAGTAACATTATCATAATTATTAATATTATCATCACATTATCATTGTTGTTGTTGTTCATATTATTGCTATTATTGCTAATTTCATTATCATTGTATCAATATTAATGTAATCATCAACATATTTTAACTTTGTTTTAGAAATATTATTAAAGTCGATATTAATATTATCATTACTATTTTTATCATAATCATTATCATTATTATCATCATCATAATCATCATCATTATCATTATCAAAATCATTATCATCATCGTCATTCCTCTTATTACTATTATCATAATCGTCATTGTGTAGCGTTTGCTAATTAAAGTACATACCCTGGCTCATTAAGGGTGTAAATCTCACTGCCACCACCCGATTGATACGTGCGGGAACGAGTGTTGATGTTAGAGGGGATGCGGTGTCAACAGAATTGCGGAAAGGAGCGACAGTAGTGTTTGTGTGTGTGTGTGTGTGTGTGTGTGTGTGTGTGTGTGTGTGTGTGTGTGTGTATGTGTGTGTGTGTGTGTGTGTGTGTGTGTGTGTGTGTGTGTGTGTGTGTGTGTATGTGTGTGTGTGTGTGTGTGTGTGTGTGTGTGTGTGTATGTGTGTGTGTGTGTGTGTGTGTGTGTGTGTGTGTGTGTGTGTGTGTGTGTGTGTGTGTGTGTGTGTGTGTGTGTGTGTGTGTGTGTGTGTGTGTGTGTGTGTGTGTGAAGGAGAGAAGCTGAGGGGGCGGGGGATAGGCGTGGGTAGAATCCCGAGGAGAGGCGTGTACAGATGCTTCATCTGTACTCTAGGGACTTATATTGTTTGTCCTTTTTTGAACATTGAAAATACATTAAGGCTTTGTTCAGCCTTCTTGCAGTCGGGGACTTATCAAAAACTGTATGATAAGATTAGCTATTAATATCATTAACGCCAAAATAAAACAATATAAAACGAAACACGAACGCATTCAAACACAAGCACAATAAAACACAAACACTAAAGCACAAACAAAAACACAAGCACTAAAACACGAAGGGAGACATAAAACAGACATAAAACACAGTAAACATAAACACTAAAAAAAAAAAAAAAAAATAGATAAGACAGATAACCACCTTTTCTCACG
>NC_091566.1:24410207-24412707 GCF_042767895.1 Penaeus vannamei | reverse complement strand
TTCTTCCCTTCTCTTACTTTCTTTTACATAGCTACGTCCTTTAACTTGGATATCATTAAAAAAAACTTTAACAGCCGTTTCAATTATCGTGATGCCTATAAGATCTAATCATCACAATACTTTCCCTAACTACGGATGTTTTTCCTTTCTTTCTTTCTAAAAAAAAGAAAAAAAAAGTATTTAAGCACAATGTTATTAATATATTGTCATTGCTCATAAATCAGATTTTTTCCTGCAGGTTGGATCTCTCTTTAAAAGATGTATAGAGATTTTTATGTATAATAGAATATTTCAATAATTCAGGGTATTTTGATTTTGAAAGTTGTGGAAAGCTAGGACACAGCATGGCGAAGAGTTTTGAATCGATCGGTTAATCTCTCTCTCTCTCTCTCTCTCTCTATCTATCTATCTATCTATCTATCTATCTATCTATCTATCTCGCTCTCTTGTTTTTTTCCATTTTACTTTTATAAGTCATTTAGATTTTCCTTTTTTTATTTGTTAAAGAATGTTTCACTGATTTAAGATAACGCATGGGTAAATTGTGGTTAAAAGTTTTAAATGATTAGTTAATCTCTTAGTTATTTCTCTCTCTCTCTCTCTCTCTCTCTCTCTCTCTCTCCTTCTCTTTCTCTCTCTCCTTCTCTTTCTCTCTCTCTCTCTCTCTCTCTCTCTCTCTCTCTCTCTCTCTCTCTTATAATATGGATATATAGAAAAAACTTTTGAGTTCTATTCATCTTCTCTTCCTTGACCCCGTATGCCGTTTTTACTTGAAAATAAATCATACAGAAAAACTATATATTTTTTGTCTCAATTTTAGTGCTTGCAATTTAGATGTTTTGGTTTTAAAAAGATTTACATAATTTCGATTTATAATAGAAGGTACTTCACTTTGAAAGCTGTGCAAAGCTTACGCTGTATCAGCACGGCAAAAAGTTTTGAATAATCGATAACTCTCTGTCTCTGTCTCTCTCTCTCTCTCTCTCTCTCTCTCTCTCTCTCTCTCTCTCTCTCTCTCTCTCTCTCTCTCTCTCTCTCTCTCTGTCTCTCTCTCTCTCTCTCTCTCTCTCTCTCTCTCTCTCTCTCTCTCTCTCTCTCTCTCTCTCTCTCTCTCTCTCTCTCTCTCTTTCTCTTTACTGTCCGTTCCTGTCTGTCTATCTTTCTGTCTCTCTATCTGTTCCTGTCTGCCTGTCTTTCATTCTCTCTGTTTGTTCCTGTCTTTCTTTCTGTCTCTCTGTCTGTCTTGTTATCCGTCTCTCTCTCTCTCTCTTTATCATATACTCTTTCCATATCTCCCCCATTCTTCTTTTCAACCCCCTTTGGCATCTCCTTTTTTCTTTCTCCCACTAATTCCTACGTTGGAAAAAGATGGGAAGAAAAGAAAAACGAAGAAAAATAAGCAAGAAAGGAAATAACGAAAGGAAAAACACGAAGAAGCATAGAAAGAAAAAAAAAAACGAAAGAAGAAAGATAGAAAAAAAATAACGAAAGAAGTAAGATAGAAAAGAAAAAAACGAAAGAAGAAAGATAGAAAAAAAAAATTCTCTCTGTTTGTTCCTGTCTTTCTTTCTGTCTCTCTGTCTGTCTTTTTATCCGTCTCTCTCTCTCTCTCTCTCTTTATCATATACTCTTTCCTTATCTCCCCAATTCTTCCTTTCAACCCCCTTTAGTATCTCCTTTCTTCTTTCTCCCACTAATTCCTACGTTGGAAAAAGATGGGAAGAAAAGAAAAACGAAGAAAAATAAGCAAGAAAGGAAATAACGAAAGGAAAAACACGAAGAAGCATAGAAAGAAAAAAAACGAAAGAAGAAAGATAGAAAAGAAAAAAATAACGAAAGAAGTAAGATAGAAAAGAAAAAAACGAAAGAAGAAAGATAGAAAAGAAAAAAAGATTAGAAAGGGAAAAAACGAAAGATGAAAAATACAAAGAAAAAACAAACAAACAAAAGAAGAAAGACAGAAAGCAAATAAAAGAGAAAAAAAAAGAAAAAGAAAAAAAAAGATACAAAAGGAACGCATATTAGAGGGAAGTCCTATAGCGAAATCGTTCCTCCTCAGCCAACGCGTCTCTTCTTCAGGGAAAAGTGAGAAGAAGGAAAGTCATTAGAATGTCCGCCAATTCCTCTATCTATCTATCTCGCTCTCTTATTTTTTCCAATTTACTTTTATAAATCATTTCAATTTTCCCTTTTTTCTGTTTAAGAATGTTTCAATAATTTAAGATAGAGCCTCTCTTATATAGGTATATGTATGTATGTATATATGTATATATATAACTGAGAGGCGTTGGCGGTTGACGTCGAAGAGAGGGGGAAAAGGAATGCAAAAGAGGAGAGGAATAATGATGGTGATGAGGATGAGGAAGATGGTGGTGATGGAAGTGGTGAAAGGATGGTGGTGGTGATGTTGGAAGTGGTGATAGGGTGATGGTGGTGATAATGATGGTGGTAGGATGATGATAGTGTCGTGGTAGTGGTAATGGTGGTTGTGATGATGATA
>NC_091566.1:24402707-24405207 GCF_042767895.1 Penaeus vannamei | reverse complement strand
ACCAATTTTTATTTCTTTTTATTGATAAAACTAAATGTTTTGCAGATAAAGTGGCAATTTGACAGACGAGGAGCACATACGGATTTTAAACAATTCTTGAATGTGAAGAATACATAAGAGAGAGAGTAAGAGAGCTGTGGAGAGAGAAACCTTAGCAACACCTCGACCAACCAGGTTCTCGATTTATCGACTATGTGACAAATTTGATCAGAAAAGGAGTATCCACAACACGCCGAGTTGTCGACCAATTGCTGTAACATCGCCAGAGAATGCGTTGAAGATCACTCAGACATTCAAAGCCCACAGAAAGCGAAACACAGGACGTCACGAATTTAGTATTGAACGCTGATCGTTGGGTCACTTGATGCATCGTGTAGGACTTAAAGATGCATATCTCGCTTGATACCTGAGTTATTGGAAGATGACTCGGATCGGTGTTTACAATTTCGTGAAACCTGAATGAGGAAAGGGAGGGTAACGGTATTCTCTAAATTTGTGGCTCGACGAAACAAACTTCAAATTGCTGTGTGCCTTTAATCGACACCATGAAAACCCTCACATCACTCTTGAAAACCAGGGGTGACAGTGTAGGCTGGGATTTCTTGGTGTCGTTGGACCCATTATCCAGGAGACAACCTTCGATTAAGCTATGAATCTGAACACTGTCAAATATATAACATAACAGTTACATGAATAATATCAGGAAGGTTACTTCTGCTTTAAATGCAGTTTTCACTCACTGTGTATGCACTACTTAATAAGGAATTTCCCAACAGATAGACTGGACGTTGAGGAGCCTATGGACTTTTTTTTTTAAGGGGGGGGGGGGGTGCAGAGGACAGATTTTTGCACACTCTGTAGATGACATAAATCAGTTCATCTTGTTGGTTTCTCAGAAAATGGTGAAAAAGACCTTTGTGCCAGTGTGTGCATGTGCTGACTCTCGATTAGAGTTTTTTGTGAATAATTGGGACAAGCACTTTGAATATCGGAGGGATTAGGGTTATGCTTATTTTTACATATATATTCAAAATTGATTTGTTTGTATAATATAAATGCAATTATTATTCTTTTTTCATAACGGTATGCCTACTTTTGCACCACCCTGTATTTCAAAAACAGTTCCATGCAACACCATAAAATCCATCAGTCCACCAACTGACGACCTTGAAACATTATGGCATGCTGCTCGACCCAGCTTGTTGCCTTGCTATATCAATGTGCTGGTACTCTGCGATATATTTTTCCCACCTAAGGCACCTACAGAGGAAACCTTCAAAGATCACATAAAAGAGTTTTTCTCCCTCCAAGTAAAGACCAAACATCCTTTTTTATAAGGCTGGACAATGAGTTTTAAGAAGGTTGTGACCTTTCCCATAACTAGGAAAAGCACCTTGGACAAAATCGCTACAAAAGACTACTGAAAATCCCTTTCCCCTTTGGTCAATAGCGACCATCTGTCGCTGCTCTCGGTGCTGAAGAAATACCAGGCATTCACCACGCAATTAATGGGAACAAAACATGCGCAGATTCACGGATTCTAAAATTCGCGGGTTTATGGATTAAAATGACTGGGCCGACGTTGTTAACGCCATCGATCCGAATGCTTAAGACTAGCTATTTTATAAATCAATGTGGTATCAAGTTGGCAACTGCTTCGCCTTAAAAATAAATAAATAAATAAATAAATAAAATAATTACACTCACTATCAGGTTAAATTATGAGTTACCCACAAGATCGGTGATCTGGCGAGACAAAATGCCTACAAAACAAGAGATACTGATGTAACAAATTATTTTGCAAAATTTATCATAAACAAATATTATATAAAATTAGTGGAGTAAGCCCCAAACCCTTTGCCACATTATGAACATAATTGGCGACCAAAGTTACAGAATCTTCTCTCAAATCGGAGAAAATACCAACGCGCCCGAGAACACTGCTAACATTAACAAACCAACACTTTGCAAACATCAGCAAGCTACTCCGACCACTACAAACAACACAGAGTTATCACATTTACTTTTAAGCAAATGCAGTGTATGGATATTTAAAAAGGATAGCAACATGTAAATCCCCTAACCCTGATGCCACTTCTAGTTTACTGCGAGGATTCGCTTCCTAGACCGCCCTCCCCCTACGCGGCATCTTTAATAGCTACATCCCCGAGGGCGCGGTGCCTGACCTATGGAAGCGCGCTGTCACTCTCAATTCCCAAAACAAAGCCACCTAATTCCAGGGTTCGAACGGGTCCTGAAGAATCGAAGAAAATCATGGGAATTGTATTTGAAATTGCAAGACCTGGATTGTCATGGAATTTTGTTTTCGTCTGTAAAATCGCGAAAATTTTGTCTGACTTAGATTTGTTATGTTTATATATAATCTGGGTCTTCAGAATTAATATAAACTTGTAAATTACATCGCTTACATTGATGCATGTTGATCCATTATAAGCAACTAATCACTGAAGTGTGATTACCGAACTAGAGAATTGTTAAG
>NC_091566.1:24392707-24395207 GCF_042767895.1 Penaeus vannamei | reverse complement strand
TGTACATACGATCATACACACACACCCGCATATATATATATATATATATATATATATATATATATATATATATATATATATATATATATATATATATATATATATATATTTATATGTGTGTGTGTGTGTGTGTGTGTGTGTGCGTATTCATTTATATATGTGTGTATGTGCATATCTATCTATCTATCTATCTATCTATCTATCTATCTATCTATCTATCTATATGTGTGTGTGTGTGTGTGTATGTATGTATATATGTATAAACACACACACACGCACACACACACACACACACACACACACACACACACACACACACACACACACACACACACATATATATATATATATATATATATATATATATATATATATATATATATATATATATATATATATATATATATATGTATGTATGTATGTATATATGTATGCATATATAGATATACATATACACGTATATACATACTTTTTAAGAATATCTATACCACGACATGACCATGAAAATTGATTACCTTTATTAATCTTCGATTGTGCTCCTACCACTCGAGATTTTGGCTTTAAAGGAAATCTTAGGAAAATCCATTTTATTACATACTAATTTTGATAGGGGTGGCATGACTTAACGGCCTTTCTATGGCACGTGGAGTGGACTGAATTCATTCCTCTATTGAGTGTGTGTCCTTAACCATCAACTTTTTATTCTTTATCGAAAAATCATAAACACGTGGCATATCATAATGTAAATCTTATCAGTGGACATTATATGGAAAAAAAAGAAGGTAAACTCTCTGTTGCTAACTTAGTTCATGTCTAAACTAAACTTTAATTTTACATCCTCGCTTTACTTACTAATTATAAAATCATAATCATTAAGATGAACAAAATAAAAGCGAATGTGAGACAGGATCCAGACAGTCACTTTCATTCCGCCAATATCTTTCCGTTATTTGCGTGTATATAAAGTGATCAATCCCTCCCTTCTAACTACCACATTTCCCTTCTTACAGTCTACTCTGGTCCAGAGTTTCCTCTACAATTCACAACTTGATACGTTCGGAATTATCACCTTCGAGGAGAACTAAGAAGACAAAACTACTTGTTACTGCCCCCCCCCCATTGCATAATTAACATTTAATTGGTTAGCAGGATAACTCAGAGAACTACTTACCAGAAGTCTGTGTTAATTTAGATGCCAATAAATTTCGGTGGTAATCTGAATCATGATCCGAATCCAGGAATCTTTTATATGATTGTATCAGTTACCCCTATATATAAGAGTAACTATTATCATCACCATTCATGCTTACGAACGTCACCAGTGTACTTGAGAAAGAGGTGATTGTAGTGCAATTCTTCAGGTGTGAATACTTTCATTGCATGAGTGTCCTTATTGCTTTGACAGAGGTATGAGGTCTCTTAGTGCTTCTAGATTTTCTATGTCTTATTTCTCTCTTTATCTCCTGCTTCCATCTGCTTATATTCTCCTTCCCCCGAAGTTCCCTGGCGATTAATTAGAATATGCAATTCCCTTCAAAATATCAACAGTCATCACAGAGTGTAAATTCCAATGAATACGTAATAAGCGGAACACCTAGTGACGTCCGGGCGGCAGCTGATGCATCTTTCACGAGGGGAAAAGTCTTAATGGTATTTATAGATGGGACAAAGTACGTGTATATGCATATTGTATTAACATGTGTATATCTATGCACATACATATATACATGCACACACACACACACACACACACACACACACACACACACACACACACACACACACACACACACACACACACACACACACACACACACACACACACACACACACACATACGCGCGCACACACACACACACACACACACACACACACACACACACACACACACACACACACACACACACACACACACACACACACACACACATACACAGGTGCGTGCAGAGAGAGAAAGAGAGAGAGAGAGAGAGAGAGAGAGAGAGAGAGAGAGAGAGAGAGAGAGAGAGAGAGAGAGAGAGAGAGAGAAACAGAGGGAGGGAGGGAGGGAGGGAGGGAAGGAAGGAAGGAATGAGAGAGCGAGTGAGAGAGAGAGAGAGAGGAAGAGAGAGAGAGAGAGAGAGAGAGAGAGAGAGAGAGAGAGAGAGAGAGAGAGAGAGAGAGAGAGAGAAGGGACAAAGACTGAGATAGACAGGCAGATAAATAGAGAGACAGACAGATAAACACACAAACAAACAGACAGATAAACAAACAAACAAAAAAGAGACAGTGTTTGTGTGTGTTTCATTATGTACACAGTACGAGAGATCTCCAACAGAGAGGCACGAAAGGAGAAAATTAGATTAATGGGACTAAACTATCTGACCACTAATTCAAATCTAACATTCATTTCCTTATGTTTTTTTTTCTTTTTTATATAAACTTCGTCTCCATAAGACAATAAAGTTAACTAGAGAGAAAATAAACCAGTATTAGTGAATATTCAATAAATACAAAGAAG
>NC_091566.1:24372707-24375207 GCF_042767895.1 Penaeus vannamei | reverse complement strand
GCACAAAGGGTTTTCTTTTAGAAATTGTAATCTCAGAATAAGTAGACCAACAAAATCTTCCATCAGAAATCACTGAAAATGAAAACCATAATTTAAAAATTATTGATGCGTCCCCTTTTGAACAGTTTCTTAATATTTTGGAAAGTTTGTGGATTTGGAAAGAACCTAATCTCAATGAATACACATCTTATACAGATATTGAACTCGTAAAATAAAGAATTTGACAACAAATCCAAAAGTCCCCCCTTACTTGCTACATTTTCTTTTGTTTATTTTAGCTTTTAGAAAACGGCCCACTCCTCCATTGCCTTGGCTGAAGGATGCACTCTCGTCTTTGCTACACATTCGTTTCAACTTTTTACTATGTCTTTTTAGGTTGGTTACAATCAATTTATGGTTCTTTTATAGTACAAGCCACATGCTTTTTTTATTTAATCTTAATTTTGGTCTGATTAAAGCTAGAAATCTAATTTCATTTCGCCATCGTTTAGGTTGCTTTCCTCTACTTCTTCCTTCTATTATCCCTTCAAGGCAGATCTTGCTTACGCCTTGGGTTCATCGTTTGGTGTGACCGTAGAGCTTCAAGACTTTGGATTTAATTGTAGATGTGATGGGAATGAGCTTTGCTGTACGAAGGTCTTCAATTCTCGTATGATCAGATAGTCTTTTATTTGTCATGAATCTCATCATATGATTTTGCAAGGATTTCAAGGTCCAGTTAGCACATTCTAATCCATCGAGTACAACCGGTATGACGAAGGTGTTAAAGATCTTTGATTTTAGATGATATGGTATCCTGTTTTATGTTAGCACAGCTTTGTTCTTGTTAAAGGCAGCCCATCCTAGGCCTATGCGATGTTGGACGGCGGCCAGTCCGTCATTCTTATGAGGAGAGTTTATGGCCCAGGTAGATAAATTCAGTCACTTGAGAGATTTGTTTGTTCTCAATGGTAAGATGAAGGTTTGTGTTGATTTTACCGGTTGTCATACACTTGGTTTTGGAGACACTTATTTTCAGGCCGACTTCGGCTGCATATTTAGCTAGGAGATGGAGGAATGTTTGTAGTTCGTAACGCGAGTTACTCAGGACAACGATGTCGTCAGCGTAACTCAAACTGGAAAGATTGTGACCACCAATCGAGAAGCCAGAAGGGCATTCATTTTCAACTTGAAGCACAAGTGCTGCAATGACGATGCAGAATAGAATAGCAGAAAGAACATCACCTTGTTTAATTCCTTTCAGAATATTAACGCAACGTGACGTTCCAATATCTGATTTGATATATGTTTTTGAGTTTTCATATGATTGTTTCAGAAGGTTGATGTATTTTTTGTTGATTGATGTTTTATCTTGTAGGCTCCATAGGCAGGAAGATTTGACAGTCAAAGGCTTTCGCGAAGTCAATGAACGTAATATGTACAGGATTGTTAAATTCTATGGACTTTTCATTTATTTATTCGACGGCAAATATTTGCTCGATCGTTCCTCTGCCAGATTGGCAAGCAGCTTGTGTCGCGGGGAAAGACGCGTACAGGTCTTTGGTTCGTGTTGCAATTAGGCTAATGAAGTGTTTGTAGACATGCTTAGAAGGCTTATTGGGCGATAATTGCTGCAGTCAAGTCTGCTACTTGTCACAACAATGAGAGCTTCTTTGGAAAATTTTAGTATTTTTCTTGTTAGGATGCAGTTGAATAGATAGTGTAGTGCATTGATGATAGGCTCGCCATCAGACTTGAAATAGTCAGAGTAGATAGTCCTGGGCTTTTCCCATTTTTCAGTTTATTGATTGCAGCGGATATTTCATTCTTCAAGATCGGCTGAATTTCATTAGAAGTGAAAGGTCATCGATAATGATTTGGTTTGGGTTATCAGAATAGAGTTCTTCGTAAAACTTTGCCCAGAATTCGAGAATCTCGTCTTTGTTAGTAAGAACGGCTCCATTACTGTTTTTGATACCCCAACACACACAGTTTAGGTTTTGGTTTAAGCTTTTTCAATGCAGCATGATTCATTTCATGTGATGGGAAGTTATTGAGTTTTTCAATACTACGCTCAATATGATTCGGTTGGTCCTTTTTAACGAGTTTCATGGATTCAGCTTTAGTAATCTTGTATTGCATAGACGACGAACCTTTTTCTTTTCTGATGTTATGTTTGAGATTGCTAGTATAGTTTGTTGCGACATCCATTCTGGGATGGACTCAGTATTCCTTGGGAGTGTTTCCTTGGAGGCATCAATTACACCGTCACATATAGTGTTGCATACGTGTTCCGAGTCGGTTTCTGATTGAAGACTAGCAAAACGGTTCTGCTGGGTTATGGAATACACTTTTTTTTTTGTGTGTGTGTGGGGGGGGGGGTTGCGCGTATCATGCGATGATCTGATATATCGGGGGTATTTAGTGTGGATCTGTCTAGGACATTAAGTCTCACCGATGGTTTTCGAGAGATAATATATATACATACATATATATATATATATATATATATATATATATA
>NC_091566.1:24290442-24292942 GCF_042767895.1 Penaeus vannamei | reverse complement strand
CTCTCTCTCTCTCTCTCTCTCTCTCTCTTTCTCTTTCTCTCTCTCTCTCTCTCTCTCTCTCTCTCTCTCTCTCTCTCTCTCTCTCTCTCTCTCTCTCTCTCTTACGTTTTTTTTTGTCGTGGCTACTGAGAGAATTAATGATATTCCATAAATAGATATACGTTTAGTGATGTTTAAGTTATTCAGAAAGCAGGAATCTATATAATTTCTTTACCATTCTTTACAAAAAATACTATAATTCACGGGTTTAAGGAGTCAAAAATCAAGGACATTAACAGTCGAGAAACACCCAAGATTAAAATAATAATAATAATTATAATAATAATAATAATAATAACAACTATAACAACAACAATAACAGTAATAGTAATAATAATAATGATGATGATGATGATGATGATGATGATGATAATAATACGAAAAGAAAAGGAGGGAGAAATGAGGTAGTTACTTTCCAAGTTTTGTATACACTCATAGAAAGGCTTAGGATCTCTCTGTTGCCGTTTGAGGTGGATTCTGAAGATGTGTCGAGCAAGGAAACGCTGTAGCCTTATTCACTCTTTGTTTTGCACTATGAGGGGGTCACAAGACTGAAAAGAAATGTAGATTTAACGAAATAAAATATTAATCTATCTTGGGTTAGTTCTAATCCCTCCCGCTTCATAGTAGTTATCGTTAAAGTTAACAGATAGTGAGAGGAAATATAAATCAACGTAAATTAAAGTTAATCGTCAATAATATTTTTCTTTTACGCTAGCGAGGTGAAAATAACCGAGTATCCCATCATTCATTCGTACGTATTCCCGTTTTCTTTCAGCTTCATATTCATCTCCAACTTTTGTTCTTATAACTTCTAAATTGTTCTTATAACCTAACAGTCAGATTCATAAACATCGAATGGAGGGACTTTGTCAGCGCAAGCCTCATACAACTGTATAATGATAACAATAATAATTTTAAAAATCAAACGAAAATATTCAGTATCAACGTAAACATAATACTCTGTACCCTACTTTTCATTGTTTATCAGAGTACTTTGTGTTCAAAACAATTTAAGCAGTTACCACGTAAGCACAACAAACAGAATACGGAACCGCCTGCGACTGGGTCTGAGCTACATAGTGCACAGCTCCTCGTTCCCCGGATGTAGCACCAATAAGCCTCACACTATCATACAACATGCAACTTCTAGTACTGTCTTGTTTTGATGAAAATGTTGAAACTACAGTTGTAAATTTTGAAAATAACATATAAAGGCTTTTTATTATGACATATTTGTGAGTTGTGTTCTATTTTAGTACGAGGTTGATAGAATCATACGTCTGGTAGTGAGTTTCTGGTGGGACTGCAGTTCAGCAGCTCCTATGGACGAGCCGTCACTAGGGCTAGGCATGAGAGAGAGAGAGAGAGAGAGAGAGAGAGAGAGAGAGAGAGAGAGAGAGAGAGAGAGAGAGAGAGAGAGAGAGAGAGAGAGAGAGAGAGAGAGAGAGAGAGAGAGAGAGAGAGAGAGAGAGAGAGAAGAAAAATGATAAACAAATAAATTATCAGTTCTCGACCATTGGGACAAGACGATATTTTGCTTGGTCATTCCCTCTAAACAGTCTTCTTTTTTATTTTTTCCATATTTATTCACGACATTTTCCTGGTTAAGCACACGCTCGAAGTCTGGAGATATCACCTACTAGTAGAAAAAAAATGATCACCACAACTTTCAACTTTTCAAACTTTATCGTTCGCAGGGATGTAAGCATATTGTGACCGACAAACGCCTTTCCAATATTCAGCGTCTTATAGTTAATGACTAAGAATGGTAAAAAATAAATAATACGATACGAAAGGTAAGTGCAATGCTTAAACTTAATGACTAAGCTATAATAACGGACAAATCTCGATACTTAAACACTTACGTAAGTCTTTATTATGCATATGATCAATTATATATTCTGTGCATTTATAAGATAGGGTGATCAAGAAACAATACGGTATGTCGAGAAACACATGAAGTTTGATTCCTTTCGTCGAAAACAGATTTTCTTTCATATGCCATAAAAAAGAGAAAATAATATCATGAAAGGTCACAGCTTAAATATAAAGAATCTGACTTCAGTGTAAAAGGAGAAGGGGAAAATTCTATGTCATTTAGTTGAAGGAAAGGCTGGGTAATGTAACTGGAGAAAGTAGAAAGTTCTGAACTTATTATACATGTATAGTACTTCGATGAGCTATTTTTGGCTAAGGTAAAATAAGTAGCTAGTCGTAGCATTCGTCAAAGTATCTGTGTAATGAAAATACCGTACAGTTGAAATGCAATATGAGTAAAAATATTTACCAAAGTTGATAAAAAGGACATACTACAGTGATTCAGAATTAAATTGAAAAAAATCTAATGATTGATAAGTGATCGTGTATGGTAAGAAAATGCCACAAGATAGCAATAATGTTTTCTATATTGCTGCACTTATACACAAACAAAATTTTCCAACTATAACAATATGATAAA
>NC_091566.1:24237942-24240442 GCF_042767895.1 Penaeus vannamei | reverse complement strand
ACCTGAGCCTCTCTGCAAGAATGAGGAAGAGAGAGAGAGGGAGAGGGTGGGAGAAAGAGAGAGAGAGAGAGAGAGAGAGAGAGAGAGAGAGAGAGAGAGAGAGAGAGAGAGAGAGAGAGAGAGAGAGAGAGAGAGAGAGAGAGAGAGAGAGAGAGAGAGAGAAAGGAAGAGTATGTATAAAGTTAGAGAAGGAGACACAAAAAAAAACACAAAAAAACAGAGGGAAAAAATCTCGAGATACAGAAAAACGAACATGAGAGAAAACAGTAAAAAAAGTATAAAGAAAAGAAGAAAAAAAAACTAGAGGAAAGAATAGAAATATCCTGGAGAAAAAAAACGAAAAAACAAACAAACAAACAAAAAAAGAAAACAGAGATCTATAACACTTCATTCATCCCCTGTACACACTTCCATCACTCCAGCACTGAAACCTCCTCCTAAGACGTGGTATAGCATCTTCTACTCCCTGGTTCTCGACGCATCAAAGACACAGGGCTCCGAGTGTGACCTGAAGGGCGGTGAGTTGAGTTTCATCTCAGCTCTGGTGGCACGTTGATTAATTATCGTGTTAGAACAAAATTTTAATGATAGATGATCAACGTTGATGATGATGATGACTATTGTCTCTTCATTGCTTTGAACATATGGATATAGATTTTTTTTTTTTTTTTTTTGAGGGTGGGGGGGAAATTTCATTTTTGATCTTTTGTTCACTTTAAAAATCTTAAAAACATCGACTGGTTGGTTATACGTAACAGACACGAAAATGTCAATATCAAATGATTACTTACTAATACTGAAGTTCCAGCAATTACCTTCTTTTTATCAAACTCAAAAAAAAAAAAAAATGGTGGCTTGTTTGTAATAAGCGTTAGTTTCCTGAGCAGACAGAGGCCAGGGAGGTCCATCATCTTCATAGTGCTAATGACTAATACGTTCTCGGATAATAAGTTTAATCCCGTGCCCACTTTTCATGGTCCTCTGCAATAATTAACTAATGCTGTTAGCTTCTCCGTTAATCGTTCAGATATTCAAGAAAAGAGGGAGAGAGTGCGAGGGGAAGGGAGAAAGAGAGCTAGAGAGGGAACGGGAAAGAGTGAGAGATAGAGAGGAGAGAGAGAGATAGAGAGAGAAAGGAGAGATAGATAGAGAGAGAAAGGAGAGATAAATAGAGAGAGAAAGGAGAGATAGATAGAGAGAGAAAGGAGATAGATAGAGAAAGGAGAGAGAGAGGAGAGGAGAGAGAGGAGAGAGAGGAGAGAGGAGAGAGGGAGAGAGGAGAGAGAGAGAGAGAGAGAGAGAGAGAGAGAGAGAGAGAGAGAGAGAGAGAGAGAGAGAGAAAGAGAGAGAGAGAGGAGAGAGAGCGAGAGAGAGCGAGATCGAGAGAGAGCGAGAGCGAGAGAGAGCGAGAGCGAGAGACAGAGAGAGAGAGCGAGAGCGAGAAAGAGGGAGAAAGAGAAATAGAGAGAGGGCGAGAGAGAGAAATAGACAGTCAGACAGACTGACGGATGGACTAATAACCAAAATAGACAAATAGAAAAAAAGAAAAAGCGAGAAGTGCGGAAGACAGTGAACAACATTAGTCCAGGATAAAGCCGATTATTCCAAGCCTATGTTTAGCAATTAATAGCCATAATGTAAACTCCCCGACGCCCTTGTCAGTCATACATTCTTCCGAAGATCTTAGGCGCCCTAATTAGCTAAAAGCTTCTATAAAACGATAATGGAGGGAGGAAGTTGATCATTAATTATCTCGAGTTGGAGAGCCCTGATCAACGCGATAAACTTTATCACCGGGACGGAAACGATGGATCGGGAACAATACCTGACCCAGTGGGGATTCTACCTTTTTTTTTTAATTTCTTTTTTTTCTTTTAAGTTGAGAGATACAAACTGGGACAATACCTGACCCAGTGGGGGCTCTATGCTTTTTCTTTCTTTCCTTCTTTTATTTATTTTGCCTTTTATTTCTTTTTACTTTATTTTTCTCTCTTTTCTTTTTCTTTCTAACTTTTTCTTTCTAATTTTCTATTTTCTTTTTCTTTTTCCTTTTTTTTCTATTTCTTTTTTACTTTAATAAGAGAAAATAAGACATGAGAGATAAGAGTGTAAGGAAGGAGAGAGATGTGACAAATTGGGAAGGGAGGTAGGGGGAGTCAAAAATATCGAGTGGATAGGCGGGAAGGACAGAGGGATCGTCGGGAGGGAAGCAATAGCGGGGATTGAGGGAGGGAGAGGATGGCGGAGGGATGGAGGAAAGGGAACAACGAAGGGGAGAGAGAGGAGACAGAAGAGGGGAGAGGTAGAGGAGACAGGAGGGGGGTAGAAGGGACAGGGTAGGGGGTAGAGGAGACAGGAGGGTGGGGGTTGAAGGGACAGGGAGGGGGAGGTAAAGGAGAAAGGAGAGAGGGGGGCGGTAGAGGGGCAGGAGAGAAGGATAGGGATAGAGGATGGGAAGAGAAGGATGGAAGCAGGACACAATAAAAGGGAGAGAGGGAGG
>NC_091566.1:24230442-24232942 GCF_042767895.1 Penaeus vannamei | reverse complement strand
TTTTATCTCTCTATTTTTTCATCTTTTTTTCTGCTGAAGACCTTATTGCTACATTTACTTAACAGTTTCCGTTTCTTCTGGAATTCCGACCACGGCTCCAAGAGGAAATAGGAAAGGAGGAAATAGTCTGAAGAAGAATTTGCATACAATGACATTTATTTATATTTCTCTTATTTTCCCAGTTCCTCTCTTTTCCTTTTTGTTCTTCTCTCCTTTTTTTTCACTCTCCTTGCGTTCTTCTCTCCTCTTTCTTCCTCTCTCTGCTTTCTCCTTTTCCCTTTTCTTCCTTTTCCTGCTTTCTCCTCTACTCTTCCTCCCTCTCTCTGCTTTTTCCTTTTCCCTTTTCTCCCTTTCCCTGCTTTCTCTTCTCCTCTTCCTCCCTCTCTTTCCCCTCCATCCGTTGACCTTCAACATCCGCCCTTGCGAGTCACAAACAGCATCTTTGAAGACCGCCTTTCGTCCCTTCACCCCCTCCCCCCACCCCTCCTCGGATAGGCCAACCTCACGTCCGGACGCTCACACGCTCCTCTTCCTACCCGCTCCCATGCTCCCTCTTTCCCCCCACCCACGCTCACTTACCCCCCCCCACGTTCCCTCTTCCTCCCTGCCCCGTTGCTCCCTCTTTGTCTCCCCCCCCCACGCTCCCTCTTCCTCCCTGCCCCGTTGCTCCTCTTTTCTCCCCCCCGCCCCCACGCTCCCTCTTCCTCTCCGCCCCCATGCTTCCTCTATCTCCCCCCACGCTCCCTTTTCCTCCCCCACGCTCCCTCTTCCTCCCTGCCCCGTTGCTCCCTCTTTTTCCCCCCCCCCACGCTCCCTCTTCCTCCCTGCCCCGTTGCTCCCTCTTTTGCTCCCCCCCCCGCTCCCTCTTCCTCCCCGCCCCCCATGCTTCCTCTATCTCCCCCCACGCTCCCTTTTCCTCCCCCCCCACCCCCTCTTCCTCCCGCCTCAACGCTCCTTCTTCCCCGCCCCCATGCTCCCTCTATCTTCCCCCCCCACGCTCCGTTTTCTAACCCCATGCTCCCTCTTTCTCACCTCCCCCTCCCCTCCCTTTTTCCCCCTCCTCGCGCTCCCTCTTTCTCCCCACCCACACGACTGGAATATCTACCCCATCCCCTTCTCGCCTCCACCGCTCCCCCTTCACAACCCCTGCCTCCCCCCCATGCACTAACCCCTCCCTTCCCTGTCTCAACATCCTCTGCTTCCTAAGGAGCGACTAAAAACGCTCCCCCTCCCTTCCCCTCGCCATTTTAACCTCTCCAGCCCCTTTCCCCTCCTTCTCTAAAGCCACTACAACCTCCTCCCCCTCTTCTACCCCACCCCTCATCCCCAAGGCACCCTACACCTCGATAACTTCGCCTCGTCATCTACACCCTTGGACACCTTCCCTCCCCCCTTGCTTTTCGCCACCAACAGTCGCCCCATTTTCTCGTCTCCCCCCATTTCCTCTCCCTCTCCCTCTCCTCTCCGTCCCCTGGTCACCAATCCCTCCCCCCGTCATCTTCTTTTGCTTCCCACTATCTTTGGTCGCCACCAATGCCCCTTCCCCCTTTCATTCCCCTTCCCTGCCCAGGTCTCCTTTCCCTCCCCCTCTTTCCCGCCTCCTTTCCCTCCCCCTCTCCTCTGTCTCCTTTTCCTCCCTCTCTCCCCGAATCTTGGCGATCAGCACCCCTCGTCCCCTCCCCCTTCCCCCTGCCCTTCTCCAACCCCACAGTCTCCTCGCCATCAACCCCCCCTTCCCTCCCTTCCCCTCCTCCTCCCCACCTCCCCGCCGCCTCCTCGCCATCAACACCCTCCATTCCCCCTCCCCCTTCCCCCTACCATTCTCACTCCTCATAGCCTCCCTGGCCATCAACACCCCCTTCCTCCTCCCCTTCTCCCTCCTTACAGTCTCTCGCCATCAACACCCCCTTCACCCCTCCCCTTCCTCCCTTCTCCTCGCCATCAACACCCCCCTTCTCTTCCCCTTCTCCCTCCCTTTCCCTTCTCCTCGCCATCAACACGCCCCATCCCTCTCCCCTCTCCTTCCCCCTCCCACCAGCCTCCTCCCCCTCCTCCGTCCCCACAGTCTCCTCACCATCAACACCCCGCTTCCCCCTCCCCCTTCCCTCCTCCCCTTCCCCCTCCCTCTTCCTCCCTCCCCACAGTCTCCTCGCCATCAACATCCCCCTCCCCTTCCTCCTCCCTTCCCACAGTCTCCTCGCCATCAACACCCCCCTCCCCTTCCCCCTCCCCTCCTCCCCCCGCCTCCCCGCCTTCAGCCATCCGCGAGCGAGAAAAATGATGGCGATGCGGGCGAAAATGGCGTACTTCGTGCAAGATATCAACCACCGCAGTTTGTCCATGATGCGTTGTTAAGACTGTTCTTCTCCTCGCTGTTCCTATAACAGTTTTCCCATGCATTCGCTTTTGCGATTTTTTCCTCCGTTGTTTTTTTTTTTTCTTTTCTTTTCTTTTCTTTTCGTTTTTCTTTTTTTTTTACTTTTTTTCCCTTTTTTTTCTT
>NC_091566.1:24195442-24197942 GCF_042767895.1 Penaeus vannamei | reverse complement strand
TTGACTTAGGAGCGTGTTTATACACACACACACACACACACACACACACACACATACATACACACACACACACACACACACACACACACACACACACACACACACACACACACACACACACACATATATATATATATATATATATATATATATATATATATATATATATATATATATATATATATACATATATATATATATGCTTTTATAATTTTGATTAATTAGATAGTATCTTACCCTTCCATTTCCTCTTCTTTGCTACCTCTCACTACTCTTCACTCTTCCCTCTTCTGACTTTCTTTCTTCCTGATTCTTATTCTCTCTCTTCCTTCCTCTCCATTCCCCCTTTTCCCTTATTTTTTCCATCTCTCCTCTTCCCTTCCCTTCTTCCCTTCTTTTTCTTGCTCTCCTTTCATTCGTACCCTTTTTCCATCCTTATTTCTACCCTCTTGTGTTCCCACCTTCCTCCCTTTCCATCCTGTCCGCTCTCTCCTTTTCTGCCTATCCTCTCATCCATTCATTTCTCTCCTAATTCCTATCTTCCTTTTTTTCCTTCCTCTTATCTCTCTTCCTTTTCTTCCTTCCCTCCATCCTCTTCTCTTACTTCCCCTCTCCCCCCTTTCTTTCCTGCCCCCCCTTCTTATTTTTGCGTTTCCTCTCATTTCCTTCCTTGTTTTCCTTTTTGTATCTCCTCACTTCTTCTTCTCTTCCCTCCCTCCTCTCCTTCCTTTCCTCATTCCCACCCTCCTCTTCTCCCTTTATCACTTCCGCCCTCCGTATCCTCCTTTCCTCCCTCCCTATATACGCTCATTTTCCTTCTTTTCTTTTCTTCTCTCCTCCCCTCCTTTCTTCTCCGACTCTATTCCCTCCGTTCCTCCCTTCCTCCATTCTCTCCTTTCCTTTCTTTCACTCTTCCGTCCTTCTTTACCTCCCTTCCTCAAATTTTCCTATCTATCCTCGCTCATACCCTTCTTCCCTCCCTTTTTTCCCACCCTCCCTTCCTTCCCTCCCATCCTCCTTTCCTCCCTCCCTCATTTTACTTTCTTCCCCCTCTCCTTCCTTCTTCCCCCTTTCCTCCCTTCATCCTCTTTCCCATCCTTCCTCCCTTTCCTACCCGCCCTACCTCCCTTCCTTCCCCCTTCCCCCTTTCCTCCCTTCCTCCTCCCTTCCTCCTTCCCTCCTCTCCCTCTTTCCCCCCTCCCTTCCTCCCTCCTTCCCCCCTCTCTTTCCTATCCTCCCTCCCCGTTTCCTACCCTCCCTCTTTCCCTCCCTCTTTCCTTCCCTTCCTTTTTCCTCCCTTTCCTACCCACCCTTCCTCCCTCCCTCCTTCCCTCCCCTCCTCCCCTCCTCCCTCCCTCCCCTCTTACTTCAGAAGCCTCCGCCACAAGGGGCAAATGCCAACGAAAATGCGGCGCGGAAACCATCAGATAAACCTTTCATGATCGGGCTTGTGGTTCCTGGCCGTAGCGACAATGAGTCTGCCTTCAGGGTCGCTGCCGTTCCTATAGGCGGTCGTCTCCACTGCCTTTCCTCTTTCGTTCCTCTCTATCTCTGACTTTTATCGTCCTTTTTCTGTTGGTCCCTCTTTTTTTAACTTTTATTTTATTCTACTTAAAAAAAAATAATAATCTTCCTCGTGTTGTTTTAAGTTCTTTTGCATTTTGGGGGGAATTTTTTCGGCGATTTTTTTTCCTTTTATTTTTTTCTTACTTTCGTTAATTTTACTTTATTAGTTTCTTTCTTTTCTCTTCTATGTTTGTCTCCTTTCTTATTTATCATTTTTTGTCTTCTTCCTCCTCTCCTTCTCACCTTTATTTTTTTCCTCACCCTCCTCCTTTCCCCTCGCTTTCCTCCTTTTTTCCTTAATTCCATTCCTTCTTCTTCCCCTTCCCTGCATCCTTTCCCTTCCTTCCTCTTCCCCTCCCCTCCCTCCTTTCCATCTCCCTGCTTATTCCCCCACTTCCTTCTTCTCTTCCTTCCTTCTCTATTCTCCCCTCTTCCCTTCCCTTCCCCTCCTTTCCTCTAACTCCTCCCCTTCCCCTCCTTTCTTCTACCTCCTCCCCTTCCCTCCCCTCTTCCCTTTCCTTCCCTCTCCTCCTTTCCTCTAACTCCTCCCCTTTCCTCCCTTTCTCCCCCCTCTTCCCTTCCCTTACCCTCCTTTCCCCTAACTCCTCCCCTTCCCTCCCTTTCTCTCCCCTCTTCCCTTCCCTTCCCCTCCTTTCCTCTAACTCTCTCCCCTCTTCCCTTCCCTTCCCCTCCTTTCCTCTAACTCTCTCCCCTTCCCTCCCTTTCTCCCCCCTCTTCCCTTCCCTTCCCCTCCTTTCCTCTAACTCCTCCCCTTCCCTCCCTTTCTCCCCCCTCTTCCCTTCCCTTCCCCTCCTTTCCTCTAACTCTCTCCCCTTCCCTCCCTTTCTCCCCCCTCTTCCCTTCCCTTCCCCTCCTTTCCTCTAACTCCTCCCCTTCCCTCCCTTTCTCTCCCCTCTTCCCTTCCCTTCCCCTC
>NC_091566.1:24162942-24165442 GCF_042767895.1 Penaeus vannamei | reverse complement strand
CCTTAAAATTATTGATACTTTTGTCACACTAACCATACAAATAGGGGAAACAGAAGAAAATAAACAATCAATTAATCACAGAACAGATGTCCAAAAAATTCTATATCTTTACAAAAGTTTGGGGGTTTCTGTGACGTCATAATCAGAGGAATGACATCAACGCCCTCGAGAACTTTCAAACGTCAGATGACCAAAGTATTATGGTATTCCTTATGAGGAAAAAAGTCCCAGTCTTGCCACTTTCTCTTAGGCAGGATATTTTATAGGAACTATAAAATGAGGTATGAGGGACTCGGCTTCATCTTTGCGGGAGGATTCTTACTCTTTGACATGTTGCAAAGGCACGAATATGCACGGATGTATGTTGCTCTTCATGTATTTGTATTGAATGCAGATAGATATGTATGCAGGTAGATAAAGGAGCATATATATATATATATATATATATATATATATATATATATATATATATATATATATATATATATATATATATATATATATATATATGTATATATATATATATATATATATATATATATATATATATATATATATACATATATATATATATATATATATATATATATATATATATATATATATATATATATATATATATATATATATATATATATATATATATATATATATATATATATATATATATATATATATATATATATATATATATATATATATATATATATATATATATATATATATACATATTTGTGTGTGTGTGCTTATACATATGACCAATTATCGATTTATTTTCTATTCATTTACCGTATGCATTAGTAAATGCGCAGCAGAGTTTGTTGCTTTTAATATTGACTCTCTAGTTATGTTTGAAATGTGTAAAGCGTGGTTAGAACATTTCAGACAATGCAACTTATTTCATATATATTTATTGCTGCTATCCATCCGAATAATAAATGTGAAAATAAACATACCGTTACTGTGATACACATTATCGTCCCCCTTATTTTATTGTAATTAGTAACAATTGCAGGAATGGTAAAGATAAGAGTCATTAACCTGATACATGCATCAATATCAGCAATAAATCCAAGTCACTCGTCGCTCTCGCATTCCGTGTCGGTCGGGCCATGAACGAGAGCCGGGGCGAACTTGCCGATGCAAAACTTACTGAACTGAGACGAACGCTACACGCCCAAGAACTCGGGAACAACGCTTGCCATGTCGGGGAGCAATGTTATATGGAGAGATGATTGGCTGTGAGTGATTGGATTTCGTCTTACTAGAAATAAATCTTTGATAAAGAGTCGATTTTTCTTGGTGGCTATTGGACAAAAGTTATGGTACTACTACCACTGATGTTGTGATTACTACTACCATTACTACTACAATTGTTATTTCTGCTGCTGGTATTACTGGTGCTACTACTACTTATACTACTATTACAGCTACTGTTAATGCTATCCTCGTTTGTATGTGTATGTACTATCCCTGCTACTACTACTATCATTGTTCTCTTTTTAGGAAAAATATGAATGAGAATGAATATCTCCAGGGCCTAAGAGATGTATCTCTGAGAAAGATATAGCCGAAACGCAAGTGCTTTTCTTGTACTTTTTGTACATTTGTCGCAATGAACACTGCTGATTATCCTAGGCATTACAATCATAAGCAGTAGTAGTAGCATTATTTGTATTACAATCATCATCATTTTTAATTTTAGAGATTTTCGATACTGATTTAGTCCTGCAAATATTTACAATCAGTTTTCTTCCCCGGGCGTTTTAAAAAACACGTAGGCAGTTTGGTTAAAGTTCGATTCTCTTCCCAAAGACGTGTTTCTACCAGTTGCTTGACCGGGCTCGTCTTGCATGGCGTAGATAAAGACATAGACGCCTCAGCCAAATGTACACTATTACCCAAATTAATTCCTTACATCATTATTGATAATAGAGTCGATAATTTACTGTGGATACATTACTAGCCTTGCTCTGCTCTTTAGAATGTAGGAAATATTTGAAACTGTATTTTTTATTAGTATTTTTTTTTTTATCTGGCAGGTACTGTACCATAAAAATCAACGAGATGTGTTTCGTATTCAATTAACTCGAGTGCCCAGTGCCCAGTTCGTCTTCTAACTTTTTTCAGTAAATTGCTTTTAGAAAATGAAAAAAAAAAAACATAAATAACAAAGAAACATAAACAAACAAATCAATACATTAACAAAAATAGCTAAGAACCAGTAAAACAAACAAAAAAACATTGGGCTTGGAATAACTGTAGACTTTATTCTTTGTGTTAGAGTTTAGGATTTGACTTTTGTTTGGTTGTTTTCATATAGACAAAAAAGTTTGATTTTATGCATACACACCTAAACTTACACAAAAATAACTAAGGATACATATTACGTTTTTTTCTCCCTCTCTGCTATACCACGAGATTGTGTAGGCTTGGGAGCTCAGTTTCTAGTGCATGTCGAGGGGCCATAACCATGCAATAGCTTCTTAATAACAGGGAT
>NC_091566.1:24157942-24160442 GCF_042767895.1 Penaeus vannamei | reverse complement strand
CCCCCTCCTCTCTATCCCCCCCCCCTCCCCTTCCCCTCCCCTCCTCTCCATCACCCGTCGCCGTCCTGTCCTCTTCTCCACGTCCTCTCCCTTCTCTTCTCTGTTTTTCTCTTTCTATTCCTATTCTTCTTTTCTTTTCTTCTCTTCTTCTCTTTCTATTCTTATTCTTATTTTCCTTTCTTCTCTTCTTCTCTCTTTTTCTCTTTTTATTCCTATTCCTATTTTTCTTTCTTCTCCTCTTCTCCTGTTCTTTTTGTGTCTCGTCTTTTCTTTTTGTTTCTTTTGTAAATATTTCTCTTTTTCGTTCAAGCTTCTTTTCTCGGGATTTTCCACTTTTCTCTCATCCCTCTTGCTTCTTCTTTCTCCCCTTCTGCCCCTTTCATCCCCATTTCCCCTCTTCTACTCTCCTCACCCCCCCTCACCCCATTTCTCCCCTTCAATCCTCTCCATTCTTTTCTTTTTCTTTTCTCTCTCTCTCTCGTCTCCTAATCACCCTCCACTTTCCTGCACTTCTCTTCTCTCAGTCTTTCTCTCCACCCTCTTGTCTCTCATTTCCTTTGATCGATTCTTCTTCTCCCTTCCTGTCACTTCCACTTTATCACGCATTTGTTCCTCCTCCTTTCGCCTGTTCTAATTATGCCACTTCTCTTTTTATCATCTTCATCTGCCAGTTCTGTTTTCTGACGATATAAAGATGTAATAATTCTCGATTACTGGGCTGCTACACACACATACATACAAAAGGATAAATAGATAGATAGATAAAGAAGGATAGATAGATATACATATAGATACATGATTAGAAAAACAAACAGGTCGACATGTGACGGATGAGGAAGATGAAAAGGAAAACATGTAAACATTACTTAAACAGATGGATAGATGGATAGACAGTTAAATAAAAAGACAGGAGAATGAAAAGAGAAAAAATATGAATGAGGCAGAATGATAAGAAGAAAGGTAAATACAAAGATAACAATAGATGTAGAAAAAACGAAAAGGAAGCAAAGAAAAAAATGTATATATGTATACACACACACACACACACACACACACACACACACACACACACACACACGTACACACACACACACACACACACACACACACACACACACACACACACACACACACACACATATATATATATATATATATATATATATAT
This sequence comes from Penaeus vannamei, assembly GCF_042767895.1. Taxonomy (NCBI): domain Eukaryota; kingdom Metazoa; phylum Arthropoda; class Malacostraca; order Decapoda; family Penaeidae; genus Penaeus; species Penaeus vannamei. Next base: position 24,159,274 of record NC_091566.1, on the reverse strand, counting down.
ATATATATATATATATATATATATATATATATATATATATATATATATATATGTGTGTGTGTGTGTGTGTGTGTGTGTGTGTGTGTGTGTGTGTGTGTGTGTGTGTGTGTGTGTGTGTGTAAGTGTGTGTGTGTGTGTGTGTGTGTGCGTGTGCATATATAATAATAGTAAAAAAGATGGACAACTACACAAAGACCGCGAGAGAGCGCCGCGCAGACGCCGTCAGCCTCAAGCCACCTAAGCCAGATGTCCGCCTCAGCACAATTTATCCCTATAATCAAGTTGTTGTTTTTTCCTTTTTCTCGGACATCGACCTTCCGTTTTTCTTTCTTTGTTTAACAATCCTGAATCCGTAATCCTTCTTTTCTTCTACATAGAGAAGGAAGGCAAAGAAACCACCATAATAATAATAATAAAAAAATATTGATAACAATAAACAAATAAATAAATAAAACGTAAATAGTTTACCCAAGGTAAGTGCGTTGAAAAAATCTAAAGAAAAAAATTGTAAAACTGAACTAGCTTTAGTCTTACGACCCTATTTAGACACAAATTGTTTTAATTACCTAAAACACTAACGATATTATATGAAAACAGAAAAAAAACATTATTCTAGGATTTTGAAGTTTGCTCTGTGGCTGCCAGCTTAATTCAGAAAAGAAAAATGATGAGAAGCTTAACCATCTCTTCACAGACTCCTCATTAGCCAAAAAAAGGAAAAAGACAAAGGAAAACATACAAACCCTCGTCAGAGCATTATCCATTTATCCATCATGGGTCAACCTATATCTTTCTTGACAGTATAATCATATTTGTTCATCACCATCACCTTCTGACATCATCATCACCATACATTTTCTGGCCCCTGTGTTCGCCTCCATTTTCTTTCATAGTCTATATTTTTTCTCTCTCTTTTGGTCTTTAATCTTTGCTTGTATGTGCGTGTGTGTGTGTGTGTGTGTGTGTGTGTGTGTGTGTGTGTGTGTGTTGTGTGCTGTGTGCGCGTGTGTGTCGGTTGTGAAGGCGTGTATGTGTGTGTGTGTGTTTGCTGTGTGCGCGCGTGTGTCTGTGGCGATGGCGTATATGTGTGTGTGTATGTGTGTGTATGTGTGTGTGTGTGTGTGTGTGTGTGTGTGTGTGTGTGTGTGTGTGTGTGTGTGTGTGTGTGTGTGTGTGTGTGTGTGTGTGTGTGTGTGTGTGTGTGTGTGTGTAAAGCAGGACTATCCCTTTCCTCACCAATCTATCTTTGTTCCTTCTTTGTGTCCTTTTGTTTCTTTCACGATGTCATTTACCATCATCATCATCATCATTCAGCCTCAACAGTCATTACCA
>NC_091566.1:24145442-24147942 GCF_042767895.1 Penaeus vannamei | reverse complement strand
AGCAATTAACAGAAACCGCACTACACATGAAAAATGTATACCAAAGACAGGACCTACAAGCAGACTCATGTATACACATTCACTCGGAAAGTCCAATTGGCTGATAAATATGAGTGCGAAAGAGAATAACTGATAAAAGAGGAAAAAAATGCTTTTGACTTTCACAGCTTCATATACGATTTATCTTTGCCTATGTCTGTTGATTATTTATCCCTCTATCTATTACCCTGTTTGTCCGTGGCTCTCCATCGCTGTCCACTTCTCTTCCATTCTCTCTGTTTTCTTATCCTTGCTTCTTTCTGTTTTTCGTTTTCTGTCTATCTCGCCCCTCCTCCTATCTCTATCTTTTTATATAAGCCTATCCTTGTTATCTATCTCTCTATGTGTATGTCCGTCTATCTCTATTCATGTTCACTTTTCTATCTCTTTCTATCTTCCTATCTGTTTCTTTCCATCTCTTTCTCTACCAATTTACTCTCCTATGTCTCTATCTCTATCACATTATTTCCAAAATCTCTGTGCATCTATACCTATCATATTTTTCATACTCTGCTTACACACACAAAAAAAAAAAAAAAAAATGATAATGATGATAAAAATGATAATAAAGAATAAGAAAAACAAACAAAAAGGTTCCACGAAGTCTTTATACCATAAGCTTCGAAAGGATCTATTCCCAGCATCTCTTGTTCTGAAGGGATAAGCTTTACAGACTTCAGATACTTAAGTGACAGCTGGCTATTCAAGTGCCAGTTGCAAGGTTGACGTCTTGTTCCTTTTTTATGCGGGGAATAAAGAAGTTTGTCTTATTAAGTTTCGTTATAGGATTTATTTGCTGGATAATGGTAATGGTAACAGCTTTCCATCATGGTATCGGTAATAATGACAGTGATGATGCATAATATCGATGGAAATATTTATAGCATTCATTATAGAAAAAATGTACATATATATTTGCTAAATGATGTTGATGGTGATGATTTTTTGTATAAAAAGAAACAAAATTGGCTATAGGAAAAATTTATGTAAAACCAACAATATGAAAATGAATACCTTTACTAGTAACAATAATAATAATAAACGAATGCCTTTACGAATAACAATAATAATAATAAACGAATGCCTTTACTAATAACAATAATAATAATAAACGAATGCCTTTACTAATAACAATAATAATAATAAACGAATGCCTTTACTAATAACAATAATGATAATAAACGAATGCCTTTACTAATAACAATAATAATAATAAACGAATGCCTTTATGAATAACAATAATAATAATAAACGAATGCCTTTATGAATAACAATAATAATAATACACGCGATGGAAATAACACCAAGATTAGACAACAATAATGGTAATTCCGCGGAAGGTGCCTCGCGAGATCCCTCACGGCCGCTCTTAAAGAGATGTAAGAACTCTCCGGAAATGATAATAATGACGGCATTAAATGGAGTAAGAGCGGCATTTGCCTCCATGCCTCCTGAACGCCACGCAGTCGCCGGCGATCGACTCCACCGTAAGGGCTATTATGCGGGTATTAATTATTCGGCGAACGAGACGCATAAATCCGCCGAATAAATCCCCCGCCGCATGTCAGCCCGGCAATAAGTGCGGTAATGATAACGCGACCGAGCCGGAGCACTTGTCACCCTGTAATAAAAACTAATGACCTCATCTTGTAGTCCCTATGTTATGGGCGCTGCGGCACGGGTGGGCTCCGAGGCTCGCCCCCTTAATGAATCCTATTTCGCTTCTTTTGTTCTCGCGTCTTCTTCCCTTTCCTCTCTCTGCTTCGTTCGTTCTTCCTTTCTTTCTCTTTGAAGACGAAGCTGTATACGCATGAACGCATTTACGGATAAATACTCACACACATCCATACATATATACCTATATGTGTTTTTGTAGGTATACATTTGTGTCTATGTGTGTGTGTGATTTTCCAATTATCTTTTCGGTAGATTTTCAAATTAATGATCTTCTTAAAAACATATTCGTCCTAATAACCCATATAGTTTTGTCTTCGTGCACAGATTCATTTGCCATCAAATACTATCCAAACACTAACACAAACACACATACATATACGGTAACTTATCCTATAGCACATTCCTAGGTCTAACCCCCTATCAAATATCTCACTACCCCTTATTATTGTTTCTTTACCCCCTCATTCTCGCCTTAGTTACCTTCCTCCCACCACCATCCCTGTGGGTCTACCTCCCATACCATTCCTAGACACGTAACCCGCAACCAAACCTCTCCTTCTGTCCTATTCCAAGACACCTGACCCTGTCTCTCCAGTCTCTCTCGCCCCCGCCCCCTCCCCGCCTCCTCCACTCTACAGCTCTCTCCCCCACCTCAGTACCCGACACCCCCACCCAAAACCCAATATCCGCAACCCATCACAAAATACTCCCCTTTTACCTTACTCTCTCCTCCCCTATTTTAAAACAATTACCCCTTTACCCAGCCCAGACCCCGCTACCCATC
>NC_091566.1:24127942-24140442 GCF_042767895.1 Penaeus vannamei | reverse complement strand
CAAACGAAAAAGTCCGTACGGAAAGAAATAGTAGGGAGTTATATTGGTACTGTGCACTCACGGGGACATTACTGTTATTTATGAGGAGTATACTTTCTTACACATTGTGTTTAAAGCAGAAAAAAAATTGATTTAGAGTTATTACCTTTCAAATAGTCTTTCATTCGTGTTGTGTAATTTAATGAGTAAAATGTTTTGATTTAGAGTTATTACCTTTCAAATAGTCTTTCATTCGTGTTGTGTAATTTAATGAGTAACGATCTCAAATTATAGTATGTTAATGACGCATTACTGTACGTCTTACTATTTATAATCATAAACAAGTGTAACATCGTACTGATTACCTGACTAAGGCAGAAATTTGTTCCCGGCTTATTCAGTTTGCAGGAAGTTTCAAGAGAACTTTTTTTTCTGATTCAATATACATAATTATCGAAGGATTTTCAATGATATGGCCAAGGTTAGAGCATCTGTAAGGCAGAAGGATGATTGTTATTGTAATTTTTTATCTAAGGAAATTATATTGTAACCATAAATGTCATCCTTTGGTTGTTGTATCCTCTAAAGGTGTTAATAGCATCTATAAAGGTATAAAACAGCTATATTATCTTACACAAATGGCTGTACAACTCCGCTTCTTCGAACAGAAGGAAATACAATAGTTATAAAATCAAGGAATCCGAACACCGCATTAGTGTTGCCAGGAAAAAAAAAACAAGACAAAAGAAAGTGCCTAGAAAAATAGACACACACAGGAAAGAGAGAGAGAGAGAGGCAGAAAAAAAGCACGAACTGGAAAAGGAAGGAAAAAATGATAACAGCTGGAACTGCTCCTGACTGCAGCAATCAGGGGAGGAAAGTATGGCATTGGGCGGTATTAGTATCGTTCGGATGACGTGGGGTTATGGTAGCAGGCGAGAGATAATGCATGGTAGTAGGAAATTGCAGCGAGGAAACTGCGCAAGTGACAGAAGACTCCAAAAAGAAGAAAAAAAGTCAGAAGGCTCTAAAGAAAGAAAGAAAGAAAGACAGAATAAAGATAAAGAAAGAAAGAAAGAAAGAAAGAATAAAGATAAAGAAAGAATAAAGATAAAAAAGAAATAAAGAAAGAATAAAGATAAATGAATAAATAAATGGAATGTTTAAGGAAAGAGGGCAGGGAAACATAGATCGCATAAAAGGCAGGTTATAGGACACTTTTTTTTCTTTCTCTTTTAAGATCGTCCAAGTTAACGAGATATAAGGAAAACATTCTCGCCTTGGATAATCTGCACGGCTTTCAATTTGCAAACTTGATAGAAAGCTGCAAGATCCATATGCAAGTTACGATGTTTCAACAAGAAAGTTAAATTAGAAGAAAAAGATACCGGTTTACAAGCTGCATATATAAAGTGTTGTATCCGCTATACATGGTAATCCCTGCAAGCGTACGCCCTCATACAATAATCCTGGAATATACTAGTCTATGCTCACTATATATCACACCATAATAACGCCTCAAAGCACTAAGAACTCTATTTGCCGTGCAAATCCCCGCCTCGTCGATTTAATGTAAACCATAAAACTGGTATTATACTGTGACTATTATTTATGTTTTATAAACTCTTATATCTACGTTTTCTCTCTCTCTCTCTCTCTCTCTCTCTCTCTCTCTCTCTCTCTCTCTCTCTCTCTCTCTCTCTCTCTCTCTCTCTATCTATCTATCTATCTATCTCTTTTTACTGCAGGTTTTCCTCTGCCTTCATAATTCTCACTCTGAACTGCACTCACTATGATATACTGTGATTATGTCTCGTACTCCTGACGATGTAATTCTGGCTTCGATCTTCACGCCCTTATGCTTCGTCTGCGCCTCCCTGGTTGTGTCTAGCTGTTGCTTTATCATTTTGCCTTTATCTGTTTCTCTATCTGTCACTTTGCCTTCTGTTTTATGTGTGTTTTATATGTCTATGTTTATCAGTCTAGCTATTTATCTATCTTTCTATCTGTATGAACGCACAGTATAGTGACAGATACACACGCATGCACGAATAAACAAACACACATACACACTTACACATACACACATACACAAACACACGCACATACACACATACACACACACAAACACACACACACACACACATACCCACATACCCACACACACACACACATACAAACACACACACATACACACACACACACGCATATACAAACACACACACACATACACAGATACACAAACACACACACACACACACACACACTCACACACACACACACACACACACACACATACACACACACACACACACACACACACACACATACACACATACCCACACACACACACACACACACACACACACACACACACACACACACACACACACATACACACATACCCCCACACACACATACACATACACACAATGCAAGAATTACAAAACACATTCTTTTCCAGTCATCAGTTAGAAGCTCTCATTTCTCCCTTAATTTTCTCGCAGCCAATTAATTTCCCTCGTCCTGACACAAAACTTTTCTTCCCATTTCCACATTTACTTAATAGAATTAGATAAATGATAAAAAAAAAGAAATGAGAGAGATAGTAGAAGAATAAGTAGATTCTGTATCAAAAAAATTATCTGTGATTCTTGTTGTTGGGATCATCATCACCATCGTTGTGATATGATGATGATGGTTATGAAGATGAAGAGGAAGAGAAAGATGATAAGGATGAAGGTGGTGATGGCAGTGAAAAGGATGATGATGATGATGATGAAGATGAAGATGGAGATGATGATGCTAATGATAATGATAAGGATGATGATGAGAAGATGCAGATGCAGATGATGAGGAGGAGGATAATAATGATGATGAGGATGGTTAGAAGATGAAGATTATGAGGATGGTAATGATAATGAGGATGAGGATGATAATAATGATGATTGTGGTGATTGTGGCGGATAATGATGCCATATTTGATGATGATTATGACTGACTGAGATGATCCTGATGGTGATGTGGGTAATAATGATGATGATGACAGCAATAATAACGATTGTTGTAATCGTAACTCTCATAAGCCTAATGGCAGCAATAAAATACTGATGACACGAATAATGAAAACATCTAATCCCAGAACTTTGACAATTAAAATCTCATCCAACGTGATAAAACATACAGCTCTTTTTTTTTTTTTTTTTTACCAATATAAACATCATCTGAAACAGTTTATGTCGACTTTTTTGTATAAACTGCGAAAGGAGATTTGATTGCATCTTTAAAAAAATAGAATAAGAAAATACAGCCGAGATTTTATTCTCAGTTGCCAACGAGAATTTACCCAATGAACCCGAGTTGCCTAGTGGCTTTGCTGAATTTTAATCGATAATCTGGTGGATGTTTCATAAACATTTGGTTACTTTTACCTAGCCTTTGTAAAAATCATGTTCTATCCGATTACAAGATTTATATTTAATCAACTGGTTGTTTCCAATTAACAAAACGTGCGTGTAGATAGGTAGCCTTTGTATATATATACATATATATGCAACAACAACATTGGTAATAATAGTAACATACATAATAGATACAGCAAAAAGGATAATGATAATGAATACAACAAACACAAATAACAGCATCAGCAGTAACAACAGGACACTAATACCACAAACCACGGCCTGTGTTCCGAGTCAACGAGTCACGGACGAAGCCATGAGTCAGGTCTCGTCCGTGTCCGAAGCGGCAGACGAGGAACAACATCCTACAATCCTTGTCAGAGCAACATCACTGGCACCCGCTCGGAGAAGCCTGATGAGGTGGCTGGGCGCAGGAGGTGCCTTCTGGAAGACTTTGTTGTTGAAAGAAAGAAGAGGAGGGAAAGGGGGTGGGCAGGGAGGATGAGGGAGGGGGAGGGTGGTGGGCGGGGGGGGGGGTGATGGGGAGGGGTGTGGTGGGCGGGGAGGATGAGGGATGTGGAGGGTGGTTGGCGTGTAGGATGAGGGGGAGGGGGGTGGTGGGCGGGGAGGAGGAAGGGGAGGGGGGTGGTGAGCGGGGAGGATGAGGGATGTGGAGGGTGGTTGGCGTGTAGGATGAGGGGGAGGGGGGTGGTGGGCGGGGAGGAGGAAGGGGAGGGGGGTGGTGAGCGGGGAGGATGAGGGAGATGGGTGGTGGGCGGGGAGGATGAGGGAGATGGGTGGTGGGCGGGGAGGATGAGGGGGAGGAGGGTGGTGGGCGGGGAGGATGAGGGGGATGAAGGAGGTGGGCGGCGAGGATGAGGGGGGGAGGGTGGTGGGCGGGGAAGATGAGGGGGAGGGCGGGGAGGATGAGGGAGAGGTGGGTGGTGGGCGGGGAGGATGAGGGGGAGGGCGGGGAGGATGAGGGAGAGGTGGGTGGTGGGCGGGGAGGATGAAGGAAGTGGGTGGAGAAGGAGGGGGAGGTGGTAGAGGTGAGGAAAGAGGGAAGGGGAAAGAGGTAGGAGATGGGATGGAGGAGATTGATAGGGAAAGTTGAAGGTGGATGGCGAAAGGAGGGAGGGGTAAGCAGTGAGAGGTGGAGGGGGGGATAGGGAAGAGAGTAATTGGTGGGAAGTGGGCAGGGGAAGGTGACGAGGGGGGAAGAGTGGGAAGTGGGGAGGGATGGGGATTCGGGGAAAGGACACAAGGGCATAAAAGTATTGAAAGCGAAAGAGAATGAGGAAGCAAAGAGAGATGGGGCACAAGAGGGAAATGAGAACGAGGAGAAGATGGTTGGAGAATAAAAAAAAGGAGGAGTTGAGGAAGAGGATTTGAATGAGACGAGAGGCGCAAGACCGAAAGAAAAGAAAGGAAGAAAGAATGAATGGCAGTAGAAAGAAGGAAAGAAAACAAATCTTATTGCACTGCTTCTGTTCAGTCAGCAGACAACGGAGAAGAACAGGAAACAGGAAAAGAAGATATATGAGGAAAAGAAAACAAAAAAGGAGAGTGAAAAAACATTACAGTACTGCTTTTGTACCAATAACAGTGACGGTGACAATGGCGAAATAAAAGTGATGGAAGGAAAGAGAGAAAATAAAGAAAGGAAAGAGAACCACAGAAAAGAATAGAGTAGAAAGAAGGAGAGAGGACAAACCTTATTGCAGTGCCTCTGTTCCATTGGCAGTGACATATCGGCCAGTTTGAAGGGGGACGCGAGACCTTAAAGGCAAATGGAAATCCAGTTTGTTGAAGGGAGAGAGGTGGAGAGAGAAAGAGATAGGTAGACTGATAGAGATTGAGACAGAAGGAGATAGACAGATAGAAATAGAAGGAGATAGACAGATAAAGACAGAAAGATATAGATAGGAAGAAAGTGAAATAGATAGAGGTAGATAGAGATAAAAGGAGTTAGGCACAAAGAGATTTAAAGATTAAAGAGACAGGAAGAAAGTGAGGTAAATAGAGGTAAATATAGAAAGATATAAATTAATAGACTGATGGATATATAGATAGAGTTAGAAAGAGATAGAGATATAAAGAAATAGATAGGTAAAGATAAAAGGAGATAGATAGATAGAGACAAAAAGAGATAGGTAGAGATAGACGACGATAGATAGAGATAGAAGGAGATACATAGAGATAGATGGAGATACATAGAGATAGAGATAGGACGCGAGAGAAAGAGAAAAGAAGAAGAGAGAGAAAGAGAGAGAGAAGGAAAGTGTCCTTAAGTGCCCGGGATCTCCGGCATCTGTAAGATCAGGATGGTGTCGGAAGTTAAAGGAATCAGAAGTTTCAGTTGACGGAAAGAGCGAAAAGGAAAGAGGAAGCAAAATGAGATAGGAGATTGGGGAGATGAGGACGGGGAGAGAGGGAAAAGAAGAGGGGGAGGGGAGGGGGAGAGAGGGAAAAGGAGAGGGGGAGGGGAGGGGGAGAGAGGGAAAAGGAGAGGGGGTGGGGATGGGGAGAGAGGGAAAAGCGAGGGGAAGAATGAGGCGAAGGAGAAAACGTGGGAAGTTCGAAGTGGGAAGGGGGCTGGGAGGAGGAGGGGGTGGGGGAGGGGTCCGAGTTAGAAGTGGGAGAGGGAGAGGGGAGTAAAGGCGAAGGGGAAGGAGGGGAGGGGGGTAGTGGGTGGGTAGAGGAGTGGAAGGGGAGGATTATCGTAGGGGAGTGAGAAAGAGAGGGGAGGAGGGAAAAAAGAGAGCGAGGAGAGGGGTGCGGGATGGAAATGTGGAGATGAGAGAGAGGAAGAAGAGGGATAGGAAAGGACAAGGTTAGAGATAGTGTGTGTGTATGGGGGGGGGGGGTGAAGAGAGAAGAGATGGGAGCTGGAAGGAAACAGGAATTGTTAGAGGAGTGAGCTATGGGAGAGGAAGGCGAGGAGGACGTAGAGGAGTGGGAGAGAGGGCCGCTGAGGGGAAGGGAGGGAAGGGTGAGAGGGAAAGGAAGAGTAATAATAGAAAAGAAGCGTTGGCCATAAACGAAGCTGGAGCAAAATTGTTCCTTTGATTTAGGTTAAGTGAAAGTCGACAAGAGAAAGTGATATTCCAGGAGATTTTGGAGAAAATTTTATAATATCGAAGAGAAAAGTTGCAAGATTGAGAGTCTTTTGGAAGATGCAACCATCGGATAGAAAAATAAAAGTAGAAAACATAAAAGAAAACTGCCTCTCCTGGTCAATGATGGCATAGATGTATATTTTTTGTCTTGCAAATGGTCATCAAATATTGATATAAAACTAAAAGCACATTTACCATTTACTGTTAATATCGTAATCAGATTTAAGCTCCTGATTATGATTGCATTGATAATGACAGTATTAAAGGTGCATAGATACAACATCAACGACCATAAATAGTATTGATAACAATAAATAAAACATTATGATGTCCATATCAGCAAAAACACGTAATCTAATTATAAATTGAAAAAAGGGAACATATATTTTCATGCAGCGTTTGATATGACGATGATTGCTCTCCGGGTAAAAATTGAATTAACATTATTGAATTAAAAGGGAAAAAATGCATCAAATCTCAAATCACATATTGTAAAATAGCATATTCAATTACACATATTTATCTCGCAACGGAAATCAAGTGTTATAGATGTGAACATGATGAGATGTAAATAATGTCAAGGGAAGGTTTGAAAGAAAAGAAAATGAGAAAAAAAATGAGGAAAAGGAAAACAAAAAGAGTGATTATACACAAACACACACGCAAATAGACACAGACACACACACACAGAAACACAGACAGACACGCACACCCACACACACACACACACTATATATATATATATATATATATATATATATATATATATATATATATATATATATATATATATATATATATATATATGTGTGTGTGTGTGTGTGTGTGTGTGTGTGTGTGTGTGTGTGTGTGTGTGTGTGTGTGTGTGTGTGTGTGTGCGTGAGTGTGTGTGTCTGTCTGCATATATATATATATATATATATATATATATATAGATATATATAGATATATATATATATATATATATTAATAAATATATATATATATATATATATATATATATATATATATGTATATATATATATATATATATATATATATATATATATATATATATATATATATATATATATATATATATGTATATATATATATATATATATATATATATATATATATATATATATATATATGTATATATATATATATATATATATATATATATATATATATATATATATATATATATATATATATATATATATATATGCATATATATATATATATATATATTTATATATACACATATATATATACATATATATTTATCTATATATATATATATATATATATATATATATAAAGATATATTCATATATATATATATATATATATATATATATATATATATATATATATATATATATATATATGTATATAAGAGTGTGTGTGTGTGTGTGTGTGTCTGTGCGTGCGCGTGTGTGTGTGTGTGTATGTATGCATGTATATATATATATATATATATATATATATATATATATATATATATATATATATATATATATATATATATATATATATATATATATATATATATATATATATATATATATATATATATATATATGTATATATATATATATATATATATATATATATATATATATATATATGTGTGTGTGTGTGTGTGTGTGTGTGTGTGTGTGTGTGTGTGTGTGTGTGTGTGTGTGTGTGTGTGTGTGTCCTTATTATTACTTTATTTTTAATCATACTACTGATTGATTGATTTCACTTTACCATTTACACTACCAATGGCGGACTAATTGGTAACAGTTTTATTGCCAGCGCGTACTCTTCGTCTTTGATCTGTACTTTATTGCAAACTGAAAGTGTAATTTTTGTGTTGCATTCTCTCGCCTCTCTCTCTCTCTCCCTTCCTCCCCCCTCATCCTCTCTATTTCTCTTTCTCTCTCTCTCTCTCTCCCTCTCCCCCCCCCCCTCTCTCTCTCTCTCTCTCTCTCTCTCTCTCTCTCTCTCTCTCTCTCTCTCTCTCTCTCTCTCTCTCTCTCTCTCTCTCTCTCTCTCTCTCTCTCTCTCTCTCTCTCTCTCTCTCTCTCTCTCTCTCTCAATCTCTCCGTCAGCAAAACACAAACACAATCATTATTGTCACTTTTTTCCTCTCCAGTGACTTAATATCGGGACCTCATATCCCTTAACGTCTGCAATGGAAACATGAAGCGGTGATTGCAACATGGTTTCAAAAGAACTTCAAAAACTATATTTACATTTGTTCTTTGATGTCGCCGTTCACGAAGGGAAAGCGACTGTTATGAATAGGACAGAGAGAGAAAAAAGAAAGAATGAAAAAAAACGAAAAGAAAAACAAGGAAAAACAAAAACAAAAAACAAAAGCCAAACCAAAAATACGATTTTACTTTTTTTTTTATTCCACCCGTCGTCTTTTCACCCCCCCCCTACCCCCAACCCCAACACACACACACAGTCAAGGGAACTTTCCGGGTTATAAAATTCTCGCTTTCTTCGAATTACGTAATGAGAAATTGGAGAAATGGAGAGAAGGAAGAAAGACATTGAATATAAAAGTAAAGAAAAAAAATTGAATCTATAATCAACGAAGACGACTTTAGAAAGAGGAAAGGAGGCATGAAAAATTATTCGAAATGTGAAAGTCGCTTTCAAGAATAATTACTTAAAACTGATATTCACATGGTAATTATACCAAGTGAAATTGGTAAGGATACAAAAAAAAAAAAAAAAATGAAAAGAAAAGAATCAAAAGGCAAACAGTGTTGAAGATAACTTGTCAAAAAGGATACTGATAAAAAAAAAAAAAAAACATGATCATGAAGATATCCGAAATAATGTTGATATTGCAGTTATTTCCCTGATAATGAAAAAGATAGTAACAGTATCAATGAATCATTAACAAATACGAAAAAAATCTTTATATTGCCATTAATAACTTCAATAAAAATGATGAAATATTGTAATAAAACTCATCAGAGCATTATTCTTGATATCTTTGTTGGTGATACTAAATCATTAATACTAAGAACATAATTATTTTCATCATGAATAGTTATATCCACCTTCCAATACATTCCCTCTTTTAGTACAACTACCTTTCTTTCGTCCTTACTATCCCTATCCCAAAGAAAATAATAGTAAATCATTATCAGAGAAAATTCAGTGAAAGTAACTGTTACCCATAAAAGAAAGAAAATTTCTTCTCGGATTCCAATCTATGAGCTGATAAATACCCAGAACAAAACTTTTTTTTTCCTCAAAAATCCTTAACAAGCTTGAAATACGGCAAAATAAATGCGTATACACAATTATCCTAACTTAAAACAATACTCTATATCCAACAAAATAAACGACTGTATTTAAACTAGTGCCAGACAAACAATAGAGATTCCAAGACACGAAATATTCGACCTCAGCAGGAAATTCCTCTCCACCGTAGACTACGATAATATAAACTTGGCATCTCCTTGTACCCTTTGACACTTGTTTAGAGGGCTTCCAAGAGGGTAAAAGAGTTAAGAGCTCCTCCTAGTCTTTATCGGTGACCCTCCTTTAGCGTGCCATTAATCCTTATAAGGAAATTAGAATGACCATCTTAGGAGGAGTTAATTAGATCCTTTGGTCTTGTAAAAGCCAATGGTCTCGGGGAAGACTGTAACCTTCGTAGAATTTGTGGTCTTTTGAGTCGTGGGGTGTCTTGATGTGCGAGGGAGAGTGGATGGTGGCTTGGTAGAATGGCGGTGGCAGTGATAATTATAGGTAGAGAGACAGAGTATGCAGTATGAATAGAAAGAACACACACACACACACACACACACACACACACACACACACACACACACACACACACACACACACACACACACACACACATATATATATATATATATATATATATATATATATATATATATATATATATATATATATATATATATGTATATATATGTGTGTGCATATATATACAAACACACAAACGCACACACACACATAAACACACACACACATACACACACACACACACATATATCTGTATATATATATATATATATATATATATATATATATATATATATATATATATATATAGAGACAGAGAGAGAGAGAGAGAGAGAGAGAGAGAGAGAGAGAGAGAGAGAGAGAGAGAGAGAGAGAGACATATATCTAATTATCTATCTATCTCTCTCTATATATACATATATGTAAGGAACAGGATTTTTCTGTTGTCATATTAGTGGGTTTTTCATATACAATTTTATTTAAATGTAGGCCTCTTCTAACTGAATTTGTTAAATTTTGGGGTAGTGTAACCTAACACTTTAAAAGGCTTGTGGGGTGGGAATGAATTCAATCCTCTGTTGAATGTGTGCTAAATATTTTAACGGTCATAGAAACCTTTTTAACCATTAATACTCTATTCAATAAACAAATAATAATGAACAGGTAGTATATCATTCTGAAAATTTTAGCAATAGACATAATTTGGATAAGCAATATTCTCAAATAATTTAATTCATATCTTAGGTTAACTCTATACCCTCCCTTTTCCTACTAACTATATCTCAATAATCATTTTAATATATGAAATAGAAATAGAAATATAGAAGAGGCGTAATCGAAACCCTCACAAACCAGTCTATCAGTGTTCTTTGCATGATTTTACTAGGACATAAGCCAATCGTTCCCCTTCCTTTAATCTTTCAAATTTTCTCTCTTACCCTTCCCTCTGATAAATAATTACCTTCTCAATCTATTCATTGATACCCCCGGAACTGTCACTTACGACTAATCCCATTATTGTGTCAACGGGCCATTAAACTAACAATAAATAACAAATATATGTCCCCTAGCAACAAAGCATGATGGAGTGTTGTTCTCGCTGCACTTTCTCATTTATTCCGGGCTCTCTGTACACGGGAGGACAACAACAACTCGTCTTGATAACCATAAACAAATACAAAGAGATTTAACAATTACTTTAATAAACTTTTTAAGCATTACAATCTACAATCTCAGGGTAAAGCAAGACTTTGAATACCTGCACTAAGCCTTACCTGTACACGGGAAGTCAACATGTCAACTCGTTCGAGAAATTGTTAAACTAATGAACTTATTGCTTTCTCCCAAATGAATTGTTTACATTTAAACAAACATACCATTTATAAATGATTAATATACTCAATTTATCTTTACACTAATTTTTACTATATTGATATGCCTTTAGAAATATATATATATATATATATATATATATATATATATATATATATATATATATATATATATATATATATATATATATATATATATACATAAATGTACATGATTGTGGTCACTTCCCTCGCCAACATTGCCACCCTCACTTCAAGAAAAAAAATGAAATGACACCTCTGTGTATATACCGAGGTGAAGCCAATGTTTTTGGGTGTTAGGGGGCAGAGTTCCTTTTCAACCCTCCCCGCTGACAGTATATATATATATATATATATATATATATATATATATATATATATATATATATATATATATATATATATATATATATGTATGTATGTATAAATGTATATAATTACACGCATAAATTCCTCTATAAAGCGGATTATTTTATATGAATTGTAATTATTCAGTCATCCGTCCATTTCATTCAGTTAAGCATATGATCTTTATTTAATTTTTCGCTTATCCGTTTTCTTTTCTCAGAAACTCGAGTAAACAATAGAATCAGACATTCAGTCTTTTCATTCGCATTATCTTTCATTAATAGATTCAATTCGCCGTCATCATTATTTCTTTTATTGCTTTTGTTAATGTTTTTTATTGTTATTATTATTTTTTTGTCCTGATATTATCATCATTGTCATTGTTATTTTTATCATTACTATTATTATTGACAAGATTATTGTCATGATCATTATCATTATCATTACCATTACTATTCTGTTATTGCTATCATTATTATTATCTTCGCTGTCATCTTCATCATCTTTTTATCATCACTATCATTACTGTTTTC